>NC_045440.1:110761714-110782270 GCF_002776525.5 Piliocolobus tephrosceles | reverse complement strand
CCTTCCTTCCTTCCTTCCTTCCTTCCTTCCTTCCTTCCTTCCTTCCTCTCTCCTCTCTCTCTCTCTCTCTCCCCCTCTTTCTCTCTCTCTTTCGACAAGGTCTTGTTCTGTTGCCCAGGCTGGAATGCAGTAGCATGATCATGGCTCACTGCAGCCTCGACTTTCCCATGGCTCAAGCAATATTCCCACCTCAGATTCCTGAGTGGCTGTGACTGCAGGTGCATGCTACAACACCCAGCATATTTTATGTTTTTGTGGAGACAGAGTCTCTCTATATTGCCCAGGCTGATCCCAAACTCCTGGGCTCAAGCAAACCTCCCACTTTGGCCTCCCAAGTAGCTGGGAGGCCGCCGCACTTGGCCCATTGGTGATCTTTGAGATCATTGAGATTACTATTGTAATTGTTTTGGAGCACCATGAACCACACTCAAATGAGTAGATGAACTTCATCCGTAAATGGTGTGTGTGTTCTGACTTCTCCACTGATGGGCCATTTCCTCATCTTTCTCCCTCTCCATGGGCCTCCCTATTCTCAAAGACACAAAAATATTGAAATTAGGTCAACGAATAACCCTACAATGGTCTCTGAGTGTTCAAGTGAAAGGAAGAATTGTACATCTGTAGTATTAAAGCACAATCTAGAAATAATTAAGCATAGTGAAGAAGGCATGTCGGAAGCCAAGATAGGCTGAAAGCTAGGCTTCTTGCAACAAGCAGGTAGCCAAGTTGTGAATGCAAAGGAAAAGTTCTTGAAGGAAATTAAAATACTACTCCATTGAACACACAAATGTTAAGAAAGCAAAACAGCCTTCTTACTGATATGGAGAAAGTTTTAGTAGTTTGGATAGACTATAAAACCAGCCACGACATTCCCTTAAGCCAAAACCTAGTCCAGAGCAAGGCCTAAATCTCTTCAATTATATGAAGGTTGAGAGAGGTGAGAGAGCTGAAGAAGAAAAGTTTGCATCTAGCAGAGGTTGTAGCTCATGAGGTTTAAGGAAAGAAGTCATTTTCATGACATAAAACAGCAAGGTGAGGTAGCAAGTGCTGATGTAGAAACTGCATCAAATTATCCAGAAGATCTAGATAAGATCACTGATGATAGTGGGTATACAAAACAAACAACTTTATATTGAGGAAGATGCTTTCTAGGACTTGTGTAACTAGACAGGAAAAGTCAATGCCTGGCTTCAAAGCTTCAAAAGACAGGATGACTGTCTTGTAAGGGGGATAATGCAGCTCATAACTTTAAGTTGAAGACAATACTCATTTACTAACTCAAAAATCCTAGGGTCCTTAAGAATTATTCTAAATCTACTCTGCCTGTGGTCTACAAATGGAACCAAACATCTGTTTACAGCATGGCATGCTGAATATTTTAAGCCCACTGTTGAGACCTACTGCTCAAACAAAAAGATTATTTTTGAAGTATTACTCATTGACAGTGTACTTGGTGACCTGGAAGCTCTGATGGAGATGTACAAGAATATTAACATTGTTTTTATACCTGCTAACACAATATCCATCCTGTAACCCATGGATGAAGGAGTAGTTTTGGCTTACTGGTCTTATTAAAGAAATCCACTTTAGAAGGTTAAAACTGCCATAGACAATGATTCCTCAGATGGATCTGGGAAAAGTAAATTGAAAACCTTCTGGAAAGGATTCACTATTCTAGAAACCACTAAGAACATTAGTGACTCATGGGAGAAGGTCAAAATATCCACATTAACACAAGTTTGGAAGAAGTTGATGCCAACCCTCATGGATAATTTTGAGGGGTCCAAGATTTCAGTGGAGGAAGCAACTGCAGATGTGGTGGAAATAGCAAGAGAATTAGAATTAGAAGAGCTTGAAGATGTGACTGAACGGTTGCAATCTCATGATAAATCTTAAACAGATGAGGAGTTGCTTCTGAATGTGGTTTCTTGAGATGGAATCTTCTCTTGGTCAACATTCCATGAACATTGTTGAAATGAAAACAAAGGATTTAGAATATTACATAAGCTTCTTTAATAAAGTATTGACAGGGTTTGAGAGGATTGACTCCCATTTTGAAAAAGTTCTACTGTGCTTACAGTACTACCAAACAGTATAACTTTCCCCAGAGTGAGTGATCAAAGAGAGACAGACAGAGACAGAGAGCATGCTTTAAATTTATCTTTAGTGAAAGGAAAAGTCAATTTATGTGGATAACTTCACTGTTTTGTTTTTAAAAGTTGCCACAGCCACTCCAGCCTTCAGCAATCATCACCCCACCTTGATCAGTCAGCAGTCGTCGCTATCAAGACAAAACTCTCCACCAGCAAAAAGATTAGGATTCACTGACGGTTCTGTTGATCTTTAGCATTTTTTAACCATAAAGTATTTTTAAATAAAAGTATGTACATTGTTTTTTAGGCATAATGCTATTGCACACTTAATGGACCACAGTATAGTGTAAACCAAACTTTTATATGCACTATGAAACCAAAAAACTTGTATGAGTTGCTTTATTGCAATATTTGCTTTATTGTGGTGGTCTGGAACCAAACCCACAATGTCTCCAAGGGATTCATGTAAATTTAAATCACAACTATTTATTATCTCATATAGTTTGTGAGACTTCAGGATCTGGGGATGGCTTAGCCTGGGAGATTCTCGTTCAGGGACTGCAATCTCTGAAGACCTGACTGGGGCTGGAAGGTCTATTCCCCCATTGTTGTCAGAAGGCCTCAGTTTCTCACCATGTGGGTCTCTCCACCATAAAGTTTCTTACAGTATGACTTTCCCAGAGTGAGTGATCAGAGAGACAGAGCCAGAGAGACAGAATTCAAAATAGAACCTGTAGTGCCATTTACAATGTAATATCTGAAGTGGCATAGCATCTGTTCTTCCATGTTCTATTGATCACACAGATCAACTCTGGTAGAATGCAGGAAGAGACTACGCCGGGGTATGACTATCATGAGGCAGGGATCATTGGACCATCTTAGAAGCTGATCATCATACTGATGTTGTCTTTAGATTTAATAATCAGTTTGAGTTCATCCAATTGAAGTGTTTATAAATAACAATACACAGTTAAGTTTTGCAACTGTTAACTTAAAAATAATGACAACAAGCTTTCTGGATTAAAAAAGTGAGCCTATGTTCTAAGGAGAACTATGTTGAGTTTATTGTACATATGTACAGTGATCTTTAAAAAACACAGCAAACATATTTCAGGTTCTGCCAGTTTTTGTTGTTGTTGTTGTTTTTTTTTAATTGTACAGAGATACTTTTGTGCTAATTTAACCAGGATTCTGTTTAGTCTGCCCTGGCGTAACAACTTTTGACTTTTTGGTGGTATAATGTGATAAGAACTAGAAAGTATTTGAATGAGTAAGAATTAGAAAAGACTGACTTGTAATCTCTGATCTCCTATTTCCTGTCTGCACAAGCGGAGCTAAATTCTAATCTCAGATGCTTTGTCCATGAAGTAGATGTAATAAAACTCATCTCTGATGGTTGGTTTGAGGACTAAATGCTATGATGTGAGCAAACTATTTAGCACATTACTGGGCATATAGTGATAACATAATAAATAGTATTTTGAACACCAATTTCCAATTCAGTGTTTTGTAACTGAACGTTATGACCACAGCAAGTTGGGAAAATTAAAAATGGGTTGAGTCAAGCCTTTTTGTAGAAATGAAATAAAATTGAACATTGTAAAAATATCAGAGGACCAGAGACCTGGATTCTAGTGTTTATTGTGTATTTGGATTTGGTATTGTTTAATGAAACTTTTATTTATATTTGTGTGTACAGTGTATACAGGCACAATCGTGTGTGTGTATGTGTGTGTGTGTGTTGTATTTGTTTTTTGTCCCAATTAAAACTGCACTTCTTACTGTGGGTCACAGTCAAGAAAATGAGAAAGCCACCGCTTTAACCTGACTTAATTATGTTTATGTTTTTTTCCTGAGAGGAACCAACCTTATTCTCTTCTAGTGATTCCATCTATCTGAATGCTTTGGAAGGCAGAGCATTTTAATGTCTCTTTGTTGGAGAGCCTCTTCCTGTTTAGAATCCCATTGAAAGACAAAATCCCAATACTCATAGAGTCATGACCTTTCCATGTTAGACCATTAGACATGCCCCAGGCAAGGATACAACTTATTGCTTCATGCCCAATAGCATGGTGGTTGCAGATGCATTAATGGTGAGAGTCACAGGAAACTCAGAAATCTCAGTGGACTTACTTATTGGGAATTTTTTTATATAGCAAGCAAGCATCCACAAGGACTTTTTTAGTTATATGATTAAATAAAGAAGTGCTAAGCCCCTGAGGTTTACGAAATTCTAAGCATCAGTCCGTCTTAACGAGTCACTACTTCTCGTGGGGGAGAGCACCATTTGAGGCCGCCCATTGTCAAGTTTGCTGAGTTTCCGGTAGTGAACCATATGAATAAATGTGCTTTGTATTTATTCTAATGTCATATTTGCCTTGTCTTACCATTGCATTGATAGTATCATCAGTAACTTGAAATGCTTCAGCTTATCAGTCTATTTATCAATTTATCAGGAAGTTTTAATAGAAACCTTAAATGCTTGCAATATTGTTACTTTCTGGGCCCTTGTGTACTACATAAGGTGATTAATACTTTTGTAATATGAACAATTGTATGCTTCATTCCTTGAAGTCAGATGTTCAGGTACTTGTGTTAACTGTAATGTTTAGAATGTCTTTTATTTTTTCCCTTCTGCAATCTTCCTCCAATCCTTGCTCCCTACACACCATACCTGCATAGTACTTTTCTGAAAGGCATCTAGGAACTCCATTCACTGCAGTCTCTTACTTTATTCATTGCTGGCCTAGCACTTTATGGCCTATTCATCATTGAAGTCATAATTACAGGTATTTCTGGATTAAAATTGCTTAAGGAGAAAATTCCCTTTGAAGGTTTGAAACAACTAGCACATGTTGTACAAGATGTTTCTTTATATGCAAATGACAGATACTTATACTTTGGTGTGGTTAGATTGGGAGAAGCAGTTTGAAAGTTCCTTAGAAACGTGAATTCTTTGGTGTGAGTGCATATACAGTTATCAATGAGAAGACAATGAAGAGCCAATATTAACCATCGGGCTGGACACAGTGGTTCACGCCTGTAATCTCAGCACTTTGGGAGGCCAAGGCAGGTGGCTGGCTTGGAGTCAGGAGTTTGAGACCAGCCTGACCAACATGGCGAAACCCTGTCTCTACTGAAAATGTAAAAATTAGTTGGGCATGGTGGCGCACACCTGTAATCCCAGCTGCTCAGGAGGCTGAGGCAGGAGAATCGCTTGAACTTGGGAGGTGGAGGTTACAGTGAGCCGAGATTGCACCACTGCACTTCAGCCTGGGTGACAGAGTAAGACTCTGTCTCAGAAAATCATAGTAATAATAATATTAACCACTATATTATTTCATAAAACTCAGGGGCTTAGCACTTCTTTATTTAATCATGTAACTAAAAACGTCCTTGTGGATGCTTGCTTGCTATACAAAAAATTCCTAATGAGTAAGTCCACTGGTGGTCTCTAGTCTGGAAAAATTAATAAATATATACAGTAAATGGTTTTCTGATATTACATTAAAATGCAATAGGATATTATTACCTATAGACTTTATGGCCAGTCTGTAGTACATATATGTCCTGAAATAGTGTTAAAAGAAAATATACTTAGATTTGCTTAACTCTTTAGCATTAGGCAGGCAGTAAGTATCAGTCAGGGGATTATATTTTTATAGCTACAGTTAATGAAATAGTTTCATTCTTGACAAAACTGCTTTGATGTAGATATTATTATATTTACTTTACAGATGAGGAAGTTGAAGCTTGGAGTAGTTAAATGGCTTGTTCATAGTCACAGTTTTAATAAATATTAGGAAGCTAAGCCTCTGTAACAAATTCCTATTAATTTTTTTTTTTTCATTGTCCAATGCCATCTCTGCGTCATCCATGCCCACTGAGGAAGTTTAATCCTGTTCTTCCCATTTGAGGCTTGTTATTTTATTTTTCAATTTAGGTATATTTTTGATTTTTCTTATTTAATCCTCAAACAATACCATGATGCAGGTGCATTATTCTTTGCTTTTTCTAGATGGAGGAGGTAAAGCACAGAGAGGGAAAGCAACTTGCTCAAAGTCACACAGCTAGCCAGTTGCCAGCTTAGAGCTGTCAGAGTCCAAAGCTTATTATTCTTTCTCAAACACTGCTTCACATGTGCTGCTTCTCACGTAAGTATAAATCGGAACTTTGAAAAAGCGATAATATGATGGCTAGCATTAGCTGTTCATTGCCTTCTTACTGATAACTGTATATGCAGTTATACCAGAGATCTCACACTTCAAATAGGTTCTCTAACTGCTTCTTCCAACCTACCCACCTCAAAGAGTAAGTATCTGACATTTACATAGCACCTTACAACTGACCAAGCATTTTGACATGTGTCATTTCATTTGGTCCTTAAAAGAAACTTTTGAGATGTTTAGGACAGGTACAATTAGCATGATGGCTTTACTGATGAGAAATATTTATCTCACAGAAGTAAAATACCTTAAAGTTCATATGGCTGACAAGTGAAAAATAAATAAATAAAAAAGCACTCAGGTTCCCTGCTGACACATTCTGGGAGCTCTCCACAGCACCATGTTAAAAATAGCTCTTCATGCCGCAAGATTCCACCTGCCTGTGGGAATTCACCAAGACCTTTCCCCCATTTTGGAAGAAGTCAGGTAGATTGCAAAGATTCTCTGTTTTTGATATGAGAAATTCTTACAGCTGAGAAGATAGGCTTGGTGTGGATTAACCCAATCCTAGACAAGCTGGATAAGCCTCATGTAACTGTATGTCTTTTGGGAAATTACTTATATTCTCTGACTCTTCCTTTTTTACAGAAAAAGAAAATGGTCAGAATTATGAAAAACAAACATATGATTTCTTCATATAATGGTGGTTTTCCAACAAACTCACTAGACTTTTTAATGTAACACATCTCATATTAAACACATCTCTGTGACATGAGAACCGTTGGCTTTAAGAAGTCAAGAATGCAAAAGGCCTCAATAAGATCCTAGAATCTATGACGTTTGGGCTTCATGGTTTCCTGGAGCTAATGATGATATTACAATTTTAATATTAAAGCTGTGAATTCTGAGAACAGCCAGCCCTGGGTGGGAATGCACATCAAGACAGAAAAAAAGGCTAATGAAGTACATATTTCTCAAAGACACATTCGTACTAAGTAATTCTGAATTTACTGATAAGTCCTTGAAAATCTATTTCTTCTCTCTGAGTATCTGGAATAAAAGTGCCATGTGTTTTATAAACTTGGAATATATTTTTTTACAATTTTGTAGAGAATATTTCTACTTTAACAGCTACTAATTTAATTATGTTTGTTTATATACTTGTTTATCTCACTTGCCAGGGACTAAGCAAGAACTGCATCTTTTTCGTATTTATGTATTCATGACACAATGCCTGTTAGCATAGGACACATATAAAACTTACTGAGTAAATGTTCATTGAAATGTGTTTATAAAGAAAGTATGTGAAAATGTATGATACATATACACATCTACATATGTGTATGTTTCTGTGTGTCTTTGGTGATATTTATTTATTTATTATTTATTCATTTATTTATTTATTTATTTTGAGATGGAGTCTCACTCTTGTCATCCAGGACAAAGAGCAGTGGTGCAATCTCAGCTTACTGCAACCTCCACCTCCGGAGTTCAAGCGACTCTCCTGCCTCAGCCTCCTGAGTAGCTGGGATTACAGGCGTCTGCCACCACACCTGCTAAGTGTTGTATTTTTAGTAGGGACAGGGTTTCACCATGTTGGCCAGGCTGGTCTCAAACTTCTGACCTCAGGTGATCTGCCCATCTTGGTCTTCCAAAGTGCTGAGATTACAGGTATGAGCCACCGTGCCCAGCCTGTCTTTGCTAATATTTAAACTACCATTCTGTGTTTCTATACATACTTAATAAGATATGGCATTTTCAATTTACTATTACTCCATCCCATATATATTCTATATTGGTATATAATATATACATATATTCTGAAGTTATAGATATAGATATACAGATACATATGTATGCATATATTCTATATTTATAGATAGATCTGTATATATTCTATATATATTCCAATTTAAGATTCTATACAAATATATATATATATACAGTCTGCAATTTTTTTAAGCATAACTTTGCTTTTAACAACTAAAACATTTTTGACTTAAAATTATTTCAGCTCAGCAGGTTCAATTTACAGTACAACATGTTTTAGTTTAGTAAAGAACAAAACACTATTTCCCAAAGAAAAATGGCTTGTTTGAATATTGATTGGATTTTGTTGGTAAACTTTAAAAAAATCATAATATTAGAGCTCATTCTATGAGAATATGTTTTTAATGTGCATATAATAATGTTAGAATCCATATTTTCTTGATATTTGTGCTCATTTGAAAGAATGATGGTGTAATGAACAGGAGAACAAACATGACGCTAATCCATATGACATGTGAAGATGATGTCTGTTTTGGTTGAGTAAATGAAAGCCAATGCTAATGCTTTTCAGCAAGGATAATTAATGTGGCCATAAATAGCGTGTCACTATGGAGCTGAGGAAAGAATAAGTCAACTTGTCATATAAAATAATTATGTTTCATATTTTTGCTGGGCTTACAAAGGCCTCAAATGTCTCACCACATGTTGACTCAATCGTTCTTTGAGTATTTCTAAGCATGGGAGTGGTGAGGGGGACTCTTCATTGTAATTTTACAAGGACAACAAGTATACGAAGACTATTTTACTGCCTGATGGTGATCATCAAATGTTAGGTGCCTTCATTTCCCCCTTACTGATGGCAACTCAAATGCCATTAGGATCTGGGCAATTCACCTTAATAGCTAAAAGGACCAGAAGTTTTATATCCAAGAGAGATATGGGCTGTGGATAACTAGAGATTACATGCTCTTGTTAAAGGCTTGAAACTGTATTTTAAAAATAATGTGCTCGTCAAAACACTTTGGCTGTTTGAACTAGGGCAGCAAACAGCCTGTTTGTAATTCTTGCCCTAACCAAGAACATGGGGCTGAATAAAGTGGAAAGAGAGTGACCTGGGCATCAAAGAGACTTGAGTCTGAATATTGACTGCAACATTTGGGTTCTGTAGTCATAATCATGTTACTGAACTTCTCATCACTTCTGCCACCTCATTGGTCTGAGATGGTAACCATACCTATTTCAAAGGGCTGCTGTGAGAAATAATTAAAGGAAGAACCTCAAGACTTTACCTCATTTGCTGATCCACAACAAGTACTCAAAAAACAAAGGCTATTGTTACAGGCTTTGCACCCAGCCCTTTCCCATTGTTAAAGACCTACTTGCAGCTGTTTTGGCTCTTTTGTTTATTTCTTCTTATTTGTTTGTTTTCTTGACTTCTTATGAAACCAGAGAATTAGGGGTGGCAGGTAGGGAGCAAGACTAGAGGAGGAAAACTGGCTGAGCCAGTGGGGAATGTCTATGGAGGGCAGCAGAGTTTTCCAGAATTGCTCCAACCAGGCCGCCACTGTACTCTGCCAGATGTTTGTAAGTTTCCTACTAAGAATGAATGCATTCCAAGCACACTGCTTTCTTTCTCTAGTTCTTTATTTTATTTCTTGATATAAAATTAAATTCTCATTTTCTAAAGAATGGAGAAAACCGACCAAACCATTTCAAGAAGAAAATAAAATTCACCTGTATTCCCGTCAGCTAGAGACAAGCACTGTTGACAATTCAGTGTTTCTTTTCTTTTTCAAATGCATACAAATTTGTGTCTGAATATACTTACCATAATTGAGAACATGCTAAATATATCATTTTGTATACTGTGTATTATGCTGAACAGAAAGGGTTTTGTTTTTTTGTTTGTAAGCCATGGAAAGCTGGTATTTTTAAGCCACTTTGCACCTTAAAATCTAGACTATCTAGTCTATTCAATGGAATGCTGCTAGGAAGTTGGGAGAGCTGTCTTTATAATAGTGGTCATGGTTATTTTAAACTCTTAATGTAGTAATTTATGTTTGAGAATAACTATAGAATCAATTTTTAGTTCTGGTAACTTGTTTCCTTTCCTTTTCAACCCCCTAATTGCTCTCTCTGGGAAATAACTATTTGCCAAATTTAAAAAGTATTCATTCAGATTCTTGAGATATAGTATTTAAATAGGGTAAGATTCATTACACAGCTTTCCTTCAGATCCTTAGAGAAGAGACCCTGGGGGCTTTCTGAGAGTCTGAGAAACAATTTGTTTCTTCTTGTGTCTGAGCTAGAACTCAGGGTTAACAGGAATCTGAAAGACATTGTACTCCTCTCTTCAGAGTAAGTCAGGCGTTAGGATATGAGAGTGTTTTATTAGCAGTTAGAATTACTAAACCTAATTCAGTCCTGTAATTCATAGTAAAACAATACTGTTAATATATCTAAGTCTCAAAAACATAATATTGATTTAAAAATAAGAGAATGAAGAAATCATGCAATAAGGTAACATTTTTGTACATCATGAAAATGTACTAGACAGTATATTATTTTCAATGTAAACCTACAGAGTAAAAGCCCACATCAACTTCAGAATAAAGGTTATATTCTGATTGTGGAACAGGAGGCACCTTAATTTTCTATGTAGTAATTTATTTCTTACTAAAAATGAAAACATCCAAAATAAATATGTCAAAGTGTGATGTCTGTTAAGTAGGTACGGCAGCTTTCTGGTCTCTATTATCCACATTTCATGATCATAAAAACCCAGGATTTAGACTTTCCAATAAATTAGCCTAGGCTTCTTTCAGTTAATGAATATATAGAGTATCCAGTGCTCCCAGCTTGTTGGGGATGGGGACTAAATCAGGAGGAACACTGGGAGGTGATCTACAGCTGCCAAAACTAGATTAATGAGTCTTTAAAACTGACTTTTACAAAATTCCTCTGGCAATACGTGTAGTCACGAGAGCAGGTATTTATTTGCGCAGTTACTCATGCTTTGTTTCATTCTCTTGTGGTGTATAGTTAATTCTCAGAGAAGCCAGTTCATTGTAATGCTAATTTGGTCTCTCATCCAATAGCACTTGTGATGTAACAAGCATCACCAGGGCACCAAAATGGCCTTTGTCGAAAGATGAAACAATGCCCACTGTCTGTAGTCCTTTGATCAAAGTGAGAAAAAAAATAGGGATTGTATTGCATTTATAAGATGTCAGCAATCATTATCCCTTTCTTATGCTTTGAATGACTTTTTCTATCCTAATAATTCTTCCACTACTTGGACCAAGGGTAATTTAAATAAGAACTACTCAACAAATATTATTCAGAAAAAAATTAGTTGAACCTCACACACAATGCTTTGGAATG
Source organism: Piliocolobus tephrosceles (assembly GCF_002776525.5). Taxonomy (NCBI): domain Eukaryota; kingdom Metazoa; phylum Chordata; class Mammalia; order Primates; family Cercopithecidae; genus Piliocolobus; species Piliocolobus tephrosceles. The sequence continues at coordinate 110,770,857 of NC_045440.1, read as the reverse complement.
TTTATTATACAATGACATTGACAGTTTTATGCCTGTACAAACTTACTATATGTTCCATTGAGTAATCTTATATTGTGGGAGAAAACACACACATTATACATATATACACACACACTTCTATCATTTATTTTACTTTAAGCAGATGAAAGAAAATTAATTTTAAAAACCCACAAACAAGATATTTCAGAAGACAACCAACAAAGCAGCTTCACTGTAAGCAAGAAAAGAAGTAGCATAAATGAAAGAGTAATAACAGCCTAAAAAGTCAGAGTGTTGAAGAGTGACGAGGTTTTATTGAAAGATATTTGATTTTAAGTGTTGATATCTTCCAATTTCATACAAACTACCAGAGTAAAATGATGACAATTTTCTACCTAGTCATGGTATTCCTGAAAAATCTGTAAATCCCCTAATTATTAAGGCTTTCAAACTTCTGTTCCTGAGCATCTCATATCATCTGCTAGGTATTTAAAATTTCATGATCTGTCCTGTAATGTTTCATTTAATGCAGAAGATTTCCTTTAGAAGATCATCATTTAAGCTATGCGTTTGCATTGTTGTCATTTGTCAGAGGAGAAAAAAGTGTGGTTTGCAGAAAATGTTTTTTAGAAGAATTATCTACTGGAGAGCCTTTTACCCCATCAATGCCCCATAACCTACTAGCTGCTGGGGTGGTCTATAGTTCAAATGTCAAAGCTTTCTCTTCTTAAGTGAAACAGAATGTATTTTGTGTAGCATGCAGGGGGTTAAATTGCATTTCAGATAAGCAAGAAAGTAAAAAGCATTACAGTAAAGGGAGACATGTTTGCAATTTTGTTTGAAACAATATCTTGTTCAGTTAAAAAAGATCCCTCTTATTGTTGTAAAAACAATGCATACCAAGTTGCTTTGTAATTCTTCCATTCTTCTGTCATCTAAGTATAAATTTAGAATTTGGGAAAAAGATTTCTGGGTTGTTAGGCAGAATACTGGAGCTGTCCATGACAGATTAATGGGCATTATCTAAAGTGATTACATTTTACATCAAATATGCCTCATTCAAAGATGAGTGATGCGTTAGTTATTTTAAATGAATCTTTAAGAAAATAAACTGCAATGAAATGAATTATAACTACAAAGTATGAATGTAGAACTGGACACGTGTAGATTGGGAATAGGGAAATATATGTGTGTACAAGAGCATAATTGTGCAGCTGTATTTGTATGTATGTTTGTATATATGTACATACAACATATGCTCTTATATATGTTTTTAAATGGGTAAATTTTATGCTTACTGTGTCTGAAAATATGGTAAAGTACACAGAAACTATCTGTCTTTGACTTCTACATGAAAATATGGTAAAGTGCACAGAAATTATCTGTCTTTACCTTCTACATGAATCTCATATTAAAAGTCTCATGCTGTGCCCTTGCCCCATGTGTGTGGCATGGCATCAATGGCATGCTCTTGCTGCTGGCTGATTTATCTCTTGATTTCCCAAAAGCACATTTCAGGAGGTAGGCAGGAGAGTCATCTTGCCTAAGCAAGCACAGCTCCTTGCATGCTGTCAAAGTCTTCCCAGAGTCCTTTCTTAACCCCTAGCCCTCAATTTTTCCAGACTGTATGTTTTCAGATATAAGCTCTAACTCTGTTGCCTAGGCTGGAATGTGGTATCATGATCATAAGGCCAATTTTTTTTAATATTAAGGGAGACAGAAGAAATGTATGCCCTTCCTTCTATATTCCTTTGGGACTGCCTCTAGAAAGACTTATTCCCTCACTGAGAGGATTTATTCCTTTCTTTATTCTACCCATTAGGCAGACAGGAAGGCAAGCAGGACATTGCCTTCAGTCCAGCATTTGTAGCATGCTTATGTTATAAGCCATTTCAATGAATAGCGTTAAGTTTTACTTCTTTTGCTTTTATGTATGGAGCAATGATTAAAACATGGTTAGTTTTCAATGTGTTTCATCGATTTTACTTGATTTAAACAATGACTCGTAGTCGAGATGATTGGGAACAGCAAAGTAGAAAGACATAGTAAGACAAGATGGGGTTATGTGGTCCACAAAGTGAGGATATTTGTCTTCAGATCTATGTAGTTTCACATCATTTATGCTTGCTCCTTTGCCATTCAAAAGGGGATCATTGATAATTGCTAATATGATATTTCTTACTTAGAGAAACAAATGGAATTAGGCTAAGCTCACAATGGGAGACTCAGTATTTTCATACACAAATTCATTTATACATTAAATTATCTATTAAAATGGTATTGAGGCCCCATTATGTGCCAGGCAGTGAAAGGAAGTGATACCAAGTTGAACCAGGTAGTGCTTGTACTTAAGGAACTTGTACTGCGGTGGTGAGCACAGGTATTATGAAAAACAGAGGCACAGTGTGCTCTAGAAGTAGAAAGCAAGGGTAGTGAGCAAGGCTATTATGAAAGACAGAGGCACAGTTTGCTCTAGAAGTAGAAAGGAAGGGTATTACAGAAAGAAGATTGATGAGAGGCTTCCTAGAGGAGGAAAAGCTTGAACTGAGTTTTGAAAAATAGGACCTAGCCCAAGAAAAGGGAGAATGAAGGGGAAAAGCAGCATTCCAGTCGGAGTAGTCATATGCAAAGACATGAGTCAAAAAGAGTGTGTGCTTAGTGAAATGAAAATATTGTGGTCATTTGGTGTGTCTGGAGCATAAAGTACATGTAGGGTGGGAGAAGCAGTGTCCAGATTGTCAAGAATCATCTATGACAAATACAGTGTTGTGACATTATCTGCAGGTAGTAGAAGCTACTGAAAGAGTTTGAGCAGTGACATGACAAAGCCAAATCTGTGCTTTAGATTGATCCCACTGGCGATAGCATGGATGATGGTTTGGAAAAGGCAAGTCTGGAGTCAGAAGACCAGTTATGGGGCCATTAACAAATTCAGAAGAAAAATGAGAGTCTGACCTTAGTCAGTGACTATGAGTATAAAGCGATATTAGTAGGGAGAGAGGGAAGCAGGAGAGGGATGGACCTAGGCAGCCTTCAAGAGATGGCAGCCAGCAGGGCATGGTGGCTCATGCCTATAGTCTCAGCACTTTCAGAGACTCAGGGGAGTGGGTCACCTGAGGTCAGGAGTTCGAGACCAGCCTGGCCAACATGGCAAAACCCTATGTCTACTAAAAATACAAAAATTAGCTGGGCACAGTGGCTTGTGCCTATAATCCCAGCTACTCGGGAGGCCAAGGCCGGAAATCGCTTGAACTCAAGAGGCGAAGGTTGCAACGAGCTGAGATTGCCCCACTGCCCTCCAGCCTGGGTGACAAAGTGTGACTCCCTCTCAAAAACAAACAAACAAACAGCAAACAAACAAACCAGCAGCACAATCTGGTGTGGATTTAATGTAGAAAAAGAAGGAAAAGACTAATCAAGGTGATTCCCTGTGGCTTGGATAAACAGAGAGGTGGTAATGGTACCATTCATTGTGATAACAATCATCCACAGAAAGCCAAGTTGTGTTGGAGAAAGACAAGGAATATATTTGGGACAGAATGGTGCCTGGGGATTAAGCAATTCAGAGATTCTAGTTCTTTATCTTAAAACAGATGTGCCTGCTATGGAGACATGATCCAGTCCAGGGCTTTGCTATTGTTTCTAGTATCATTGTTTCTTTACTGCCATTGAGGATATGAATGTTATATTTTATGGATATATACATTCAGATTTCAATTTTCAATAACAAATTAAAATTCAAACCTTATAGACTCTTGTACTTTATAAAGGAAGTTTTAAATCAAGGAGTTTGAGAGCTTCATGAGTCGTTAGAAATGATCGAATCCAGCCCTTTATTTCATAGATGAAGAACTTAAACCCAAATTGCTTAAGTGATTTCTCCAAATTCACGGAGTATATCAATGATAGTACCTGGATTAAAATGCAGATATCCTGACTCAAGGCTGAATGTGCTTTTTATATGCCATGTGCCTTTTAAAAAAAGGTAAAGGGAAAAATTAAGCAGACATCCTGATTTGCTTGAGGTTCCATGACTCTGACATTTTACTAGCGTGAGAAGGTAAGTGTAGAAGAAAGGTGCCAGGTTAGTAAAATGTGTTTTGGCACAGGAAACATTTGCTTATACAAAGAGAGAATGACTTTCCTGGGTCCTGGCCCAACTCTGGGAGCAATGTAAATGACTTTGGCAACTTTCAGCAGCCACAAATATGTGGTCCCACAAGAATCATTACCAAAAAAAGCAATGGCAAGAGAATTTGTTCCTGTGGGATTTTCTGGGTTGCCCTTGATAGCTTCTACATATGCCTCAATGGGATGTTGCTACTATTCCCTTGGAGGCTGAGTAACAAACATCCACTGACATTATTAATGTCAGTATCTGAGGGCATCTCCCTATCAAGCAGAAAGAATATTTACAGAAAGAAACATAGTCACAGGCAGACTCCATTCACCAACTCTATTGAAATGACTCATTCACATGTTTCTGTTTCCTACTAGACTCAACTCTTTGTACTTGTAGCATTTGGCACCAGGCTTTGTACACAGCACACACTTACCATATATATGCTAAGACTAAACTGAACTGACACAGGGGGTGATAAGCCTGAACTAATTTTAGAATTTGGTTCTGTTTTTTGCCATGTAGGAGGTGATGCCTCTGAAGGAAAACAGTCAAGGGGTTGCTGAGGCTCAGTGACCATGGGGCAGCTGATGGGTATCAATGGTAGGAAGCAAGAACAGAGTCCAGCAAAGGAAGTCAAGACCCCTAACGTGAATGGAGCATGAGATGGCGAAAGGGGAGATCCAAATCAGGAGTCAAGAAAGGCAAAGCAAGTAGCAGGAACCCGAGAATTGGAAAAGAAATATTGGGTGGGTCTAAGATACTGACAGTCATTGCTGTTGGTGCAGCCTAGTGATGTGAGCCTGGGTTTCCCACACACAGAGAGACCACGACCTGACATCTGACATTGATTAGCTGTTTCACCTTGGTTTCTATAACCTCTCTGAACCTCAGTCACCACATCTATAAAACGAGATCCTTGGAGCTCATAATATTTAATGCCTCTTTCAGCTCTCTTGTACTAATGGTTTTCTTTCTTCCATGAATAGTAAATATCCTTTCAGATATCAAAATGAGAAATGGGATCCATGGCATGTGTATCAGTACAGAAACCATTTTAAATGTTAGCTAAATAGATCTATTGTCTAAAAAGACAATTATATTTCTCCATTTCATAAAATAAATAGTATATTGGGAGATCTAAGAATAGAAATCCCTGAAAATAATATACTTGGCTTCAGCTGTCTTTTTTTTAAATAAGGCCATAAACCTAGATATAGTTGCATTTTCAATATTGCCATTGATTTATGGAACAATGAGATTAGATAAAACCATCAACATTTAAAGCATTTTTTGCATTGTTTTACCTTTTTATTGCTTTCCCATATTTACCCTTTTGCTTTATTTCATGGTTGTTTTGCCATAACTGAGTAATACCATATGCACCAACATCCAATGAGGGTCCATTTAATCTGCACCATATTTTAAGCAAGCAATGCCTTTGTCAATTTTTATAGGGTTTAAAATGTTATTTTCTTAAGCGTTGCATGGAGAAATTATATTCTTTGTGCTTTAAGATATGCTCTGGTTTAAGAGACCCCTTGAAGTGGTCTCTTGAAGTGAAATGATATAGAATGCATTTCACATACGAGACATGTCATAATCTCACACAGATTTTGGTTCTCATGAACCTGAAGCACCCAAGGGTTTTGAGAGTCTAGTAAAAGCTCTCCCAAAATTCTCTCTCATGACAGAGAATGATAGCATCGATTCTCCCCTGCTCATTGGGCAAAAGACAGGGGTATGCGATTTATGAGAGGACTACAAATGGCTGATTATATTACCTTCTTAAAAATATGTTTTCTTTGCCTACTTAACACTAAGACTTTTCATACAGTTGACTGGATATTTGCTTTCTCACCGTGGGTAATATTTCCTCCTAAGATATTACAGCCATCATCAATATGCAAATGTATAAATTAAAAAATGATCAATCTTTGAACAAGTTTCACCTCATCATTTCTGTAGCTTTCATTTTTACATATATTGTGCAGGAATATAGTGTATTATCAGAATTTGTTTTTGATATTGGTAATAATATGCTTGTGTTTGATGAGTGGCATTCCTTCAGAATGGAGCTACTGGGAAATCTAGCCTCAAAGTAACATACCAGCTCTGCCAACAACCCACTGTGTGATCTTAGACAATTTACTTAACTTCCATGAGACTCTGTTTAGACATCAGTGAAATGAGGAAAATAATACTTCTAGTACCTGGATTCTTCTAAAGACTCGATGAACTGCGTATTTGTAAAAGCTGGTACATATCTAGCCTTTGTAGAGGCTTTGTGTATTATTGTTATTCCCTGTGTTGTATTTTACAATGGTTCGCAAGAAATAGAATGAGCAGAACAAAATAAACTTATGTTACTAAGAAAAAAAGGTAAGAACTAATGAGAGGGTTTTTAATGATTCCCTTCTATTAAAAGTACTGGCAAAGTAAGCTTTCCACATACCTGGCCCTAGGGCTTCTCATCCCACCTCAAATTAACTTGGTCGCCACTGTGGTGAAGCCAAGTGAAAGTAATCACCCTCTAATGATATATTTTTTTCTCAAAGGAATAAATATTATAAATATTATAATATATTATAATGATGAACATGCAATAGCTGACTAAAATTGAAATTATCAGTCAACCAATCATCCAGGCAGCTAGTCCAATAACAGAACACTCCCCACAACTCTGAGGCTAGTAGAACATCAGAAGATAGAGCTGAGATTTTTCTTTGATGTCTGATTTTTCTTTGATTTCTACAAAGTCACTGAAGGCCTCAAATTTTTAAACTATAAAATGGAATCAATTCTCTCCTTGTAAGTTTGGTGTAAGGATCAAGTCAGACAATGTGTACAAAGGCTATGCAAATATTAAATCACTTTACAAATGCAACATTTTTTTTCCTTGAAAGCCATCATTTATTGTTTGTCATTTCATTTCAAATCGCATTCCACAATCCTCTTCCTAGTATTTTGGCCAATAATTTATAAAACTCTGGCATGGCAGTATACTCAAATAATTTTATGATTCAGATTTAGAGACTCCTACATTATAACTCATTAGCTCTTGTAATCAGCGACTTCTAAGCTTAAAATTCACATCTTAGATGTTTATAAAATATTGATCCTTAAAGTAGCTGTCATTTTCTGTAAACATATTTTAAAACCAGTAGCGAATATATGAAGACAATCAAATTTGTTACAAATCTTTTCTGAACCTGGCTGCTGTGGCACATCAAGATGGATTTCACAGTTAGAGATCTACAGAGGAATGTTTAGAGATAAGATGAAAGCAGTCCTCCTTATTAATCACACATTGTATATTTGACTTCTGCCTCCTGCTTCAGCCTTTAAATCAACTACATCTGGTTCTTGCTACTTAAGTGTGCCATTAGATTTTGCATTAAAAGGCAGTTACTCCTGGAGAAGGCAGCCCCATTTGATTAAAAAATAATTAACTAGAGCTATATTCATGCTACTCATCATGGCAGCCTAAATGAACATTTTAGTATAGGTTGGAGACTTATTTTATTTCTACAACAGGGTCAGCAGAACTGAGAGGCACTTTATGGTTGCGATGAATGCCAGCATGAAATAGTTATTTTGCTTTGCTGGTGTCAACCTTTATAGTTACAGAAAGCACAATAGTACAGAATGGTCAACAGCTGATACAAAAAGACTGAACCTTGATGTAGCCACCTGCTGAGGGTGTCCTCCCTGTGAAGACTAGGGTACATGATTGTTATTACACCTGGAGTAAGTCAAACTCTGGGAACAGACTCCTGCTAACCAACAGCATAAGAAAATGATGTACAATTATCAAGCAGATCTTGTATTGGAGTTCACTAATCAGTGAACTCTCTCAGGAGGAAAATTTGCATAGAAAGCCAGATTTCTCAATAAGCAGGGAATCTGATATTTCAAAGTAAATTTGATGGTTTAAATCAGTGTTACTCAAGGACATTGCTGTCATTTAGGAAACATGTTAAGAAGTTTGCACCAGAATACAAACTAGAGCATCACTTTCTTCATTGAGAAAGTCTTGCATGTGTGTTTGTATATATATACATCAGGTGAACGAACTAAACAGTGTGCTTAGTGACGTAGACAATTTGCATCCTAGTGCAAACTCCTCATTTCATGGCTATTCACAAGCAGGTCTCATACAGGCAGTTATTCTATGGACCACACTTTGAGATGCACTGATTCTTTATCTGAATAAGAATTACATTGGGAAGCTTTATAAAATGTACAGTTTCCCAGTACATGACCTTAGAGATTTCTGGTATGTTGTACCTCCATCTGCATTTTAAAATTCTCCCCACATAGTTTTCATGAACACTCAAGCTTTAAGAGCTACATAATAAAATGCATAGCATAATGAAGCAGTGCTATAGGCTAAATAGGTTAGAGGTTAACAACATGGCTTTTGGAGCTGCGGGTTGAGTTCTTGCTTGTTCTTGAGCAGGTTGTTTGGGGGTTTCTGTGCCTCAATAGTCTCATCTACACAGCAACTATAACATACATAATTGTGAGATTTAAGTGTGATAATAAAAGGAAAACATGTAGCTCAATGCCTGTTGCATAGTAGGCAATTGATAACTGTCAGCTATGAATGATAGCTATTATCTTTATAATGGAGACATATCTGTAATTTTTTAAGATACATACACTTATGTATAACCTCAAATTCCTTGGAAAAGTAAGGAACATACTGTTAATGTTTTCCTGCCTGAAGTTTCTTCTGCTAAACATTGATCAAAGGTAATAATCTAAAATCTTGGTTGTAAGTGTTAAAAATCTAAATCAATGTGATTGAAGGGGAAAAAAGGTTGGCTGCTCAATGGGAGAATATTAGATCATGCATCTTATGACTGAATGTCCAAGGGTGGAACTAGCTAAAAATAAAGCTAGGTCCAGGTGCTCAAAAGGTATCACCTGACTCTGTGTCTATCTGTGTATACATCCAGGTATCTATGTATGTACATAGATCGATTGATCTGTCTATCTATCTATCTATCTATCTATCTATCTATCTATCTATCTATCT
>NC_045440.1:110742110-110761704 GCF_002776525.5 Piliocolobus tephrosceles | reverse complement strand
TCTATCTATCTATCTATCTATCTATCTATCTATCTATCTATCTATCTATCTCCCTATCTAACATCTATCTTTCTGAGTCAGCTTCATTCTTGTGTGGCTCTGGTTTTGTGGTGGCAAAATCGGGCATCAACTGTATTGGGCATATGTCACCAGCTTATTAACCACAGAGGAAAACAAAGTTATTTTGTAAACGAGTTTGATAAAATTTCAGAACTGAGGCTAATGGCCTTTCTTGTGATGTCTTTCCATTCTTGAGCAATTCACACTTATGAAGTAAGAGCAGAACATTCTGACTTGCCAAGTTAGAACCTGTACTCATTCGTGATGCTGGGGTGGGACAACTCTACCAGAAGCATTTGTTCTGAAGGGCAAAAAGATAACTTCCCAAAAGAAAGTTAAGGAATGCTATTAGGAAAAAGGGAACATAGGATGTGGAATCCAAAATGACAGATTTTTATTATGCTGTCATACCCTCTTTTTCTCTACTTACCTCTTGTTGTTTAAATATGTTAGTTCAATTGGAATAAAGTCAAGATTTGGCCTACAGGTCTCACATTTTGGTAATTTTCAGAGATTTATTCTAATATATTTTGTATTTGTTTTATAATAAACTTTTATAGGTTGATTTTTTTTCCTTCTATGTCTAATTTGGGGGGAAAAGAATGAAGGGGAATTATGTTACATTGACCAAGAATGAATTTAGGATGTATTAATAATAATATGAGTTTGATTGAAAACTCATTTTCGTTAGCATGGGACAGATTCGTGTTTGATAAATAGAAATAAGGGATGATGTTAGCGAGTGAGCTGCCAACGCTTTACAAAGGGGAATTTACATTTAGACTGTATTTATTACATGATAATAATTTTACGATGGATTATGAAATAGTGGATGTATTATGGTTCACTACATCAGTAAAAATCACGTAGCTGTGAATGATTTGGAATCCAGCTTGTGAAGCACGACTTGGCAGAGCTATCAAGTGGCTGAAAGTGTTGGTATGAGAGTTAAGGACTTCATTGCTCAACTCCAAGTCTGACTGTTTTTTGGTGTGTGGCCTTGGACCTGACTTCTCTAGGATGCAGTTTCCCTAAATGTGTCATTGAGTAATAAAATGTAGTGATCACACAGTGGTGGAGGAATTAAGTGCACTGACAGGAAGGTACAGGTTTCTTTTGTATTTTTCAAACAATGGATATGTTCAGCTTTATTCTCCCAGGTACTTAATAGCCTCCCTTGCTGTAAGTCACCTCATAATTCTCCATGGTTCCTATGGCACCATTTACTTTAGCACTATACTGTTCTCTAGGATGGCACCATAAAGGACTAAATATTACCCAAAGCAAGAAGGGGAAATACTGCTATATGGGTTGTACTTTCAGTACCTTTTTTTTTTGAGCTTGCAAAGGAGCACAGAGAATGATTATAGCCACCTCTCAGGCTTTGAAGCTCATTTCATACATCATTGCCTATATTTTAATATTCCTTTAAAGGTTTTTGTTTTGGACATCATCCTTCCTCCCACTCCTCATCCCATACCCCCAAAGCAGTGTGATCTTTTGTTTATCATTACAAAAATGGAAGCAGGAGGCTGAATTTTTCTGAGATAAGTGGTCAGTATGGTGTAACAGAAAAACCAGAGCACCAATAATTCGATTTAAATTAGTATGGGAATTTGGCTGCATTCTTGCTCAACAACTTTGGGTTTATCACTGGCCCTCTCTGATTCTATTTTTTCATCTATAAAAGAAACAGAACAATAAAGCTGACTGTGATACATCTTTGCTATAAAGGCTAAATGGATAATGTCAACAATGAGAAAGTGTGATCCAAGTGCAAATTGTCCTTACGATTGGGATTATTATAAATATATTATCAGTATATTAGGAATTTGTTGACAACTGGATTCCTGTGTGCTCTGCTCCCATTTCTCCAACTCCTAGAGATGCAGAGGATCCCCGCCAGATGGCTGATTTGCCAGCTGTGTCTTGTTTTGTCATTGTAAATATTACAGGCCCCAACTGGGAGGCTTTGCTTATAATGTGATATGTTTTGTACTTTATCTCTTGCAGCTTGAGAATTACATTGTGGAAAACATGAAGTCGGAGATGGCCCAGATACAGCAGAATGCAGTTCAGAACCACACGGCTACCATGCTGGAGATAGGAACCAGCCTGCTGTCTCAGACTGCAGAGCAGACCAGAAAGCTGACAGATGTTGAGACCCAGGTACACCCCCAGGGCCAGAGTCCACAGACTCAACCGGGAAGATTTTTTTTCTTTAGCTTACTCCATAAACACAGAGCACATTTCAGCACTGTGATTTGGGAAACATACATTTTTGTTTATTGGTAATAACAACAACTGCCTGACATGCTATGCATGTTTCTTTTGATCTAATGAAGGTTGGTATATTTAGCTTTGCATATGTTTGCAAAAACAGGGCCAGTAAAGGACCTCATCAATGTTTAAATTCAAATAAGTATTGCAGCTACCAACTGTGATATGATATGTGTCAAACAAAGTAACTATTTGGGTCAGATTGGTGTGTTTGTTTTGCATTTTTGACCTGTTTTGTTTTGTCTCTGGTAATGCTGTAGCCATAAGGGCACCTGCAGATGGTTTTTGCATTCAGCAGATAGAAAGGAAAATTCCAAATGAAGCTATCAGGAATATGCGTGTATATACATATATCTACCTATTAAGGCCAATGACGTACTTATTTGAACACCGAGTAAAAACTAGGGATGCCCTTTCATCACCACTGTCACAAACACGCCATCACAGTTTACTGGCAAATAGCAAATATAATTTTTGATGACTATCATTTTGATGACTATCATTTTTAATTGTCTCTTTGTTCCCTTTTAGCCATGAAAATCATTATTCCAGTTACCATTCTGAAACCCAAGGGATGATTCTATCCCAACGTAGTTGATTTCTAACATGAAAGCTGAAATATATACATTCAAAAATAAGGTGCAACATGATTTTTATTTTATTTCATTTGTGTCATTGGCATCACAGATAGGTTGGTATTTAAAGAAAAATAACAATGGTAATTGATACAGATAAAACATTTTATATAATGCAACTTCCTCTGCACAAATGCTTTTTATGAAAATCACTTAGAGCAGATAGATCTTTTAGCTAGAAGTCACTAGCTTGAGTGATTTCTCATATTCATGCAGCTAGTGTGTAAAATCTGGGATTCAAACTCCAGGGTACTCATCTCTTTTCTATCCCCCTTAAATAGTAACACTAATAATTAACTAATTGAATAAGAACTTAAGTATTGACTACATTGGAGCAATGATTCACTTGAGCTTTGCTGCCCATCAGCATCAGATGAACATGGGAGATGGGCGGAACTACATATTGTCCCTGAAAATTACAAGACTTTGTCTAATCATTCATTATCACAGTAAGTTTGATCATATATGCACCCTGGTTTCTTGTGGTATAAATAATGTGACTGTATTATTTATTTTATTTTATTAGAACAGAATGCTCACCCTCTCCTATAAAATACTCTCATGTTCAAAAACAAATGTACAATATATCCTACTTAATTGCATATTTGAAATTTGTATAAGTTTCTATCACAGTAACTTTTATGGAACACACGGAAGGGTCTTATGTAATTTTTTTATTCCCTAAAACACTGTGCCTTGGGTTGTTTTTTGATCTCTTTCTACCTAGGAATTGGAGTTGTGGGGAAAAAAAAGTGTCCCATTGTCAGTATATTAATCTCCAAACTGTTAAGATGCATGCTGTGTAAGGTATTAAGAGATAAATTGTTCTGCATCCTTAAGGCCAGAAGATGTGTACTTCATTGAAAATGGTACAGAAAATTCAATGAAAAAGAATCACTACTCCCTATATGAAGTAGTTAAAACTTACTATTAAAGACCAATGAAAGTTTATTAAATACAGCGAGAACAATTTTGAGATAGCTGAAACCCAGAAAACATTTCCAAAATCACAAATTCATCACGAGTAGCAATAAGAGGAAAGTAGAAAAGGACAACAATGGCTCAAATGCCCTGCCTTAAGAAGGGAAGCCTATGTGTTTTTTTCCCTTTCGTTTTCATGTCTTCCAATTGCCTATGCTATTTGTAGTTGTGATGCTTCAAACTTGTCATATGTAAATGTATACCCTCGTGCTACTTATTTGAACTATTGTGACAGAACATGTTCTGCTTAGACATAACCACTCAAGTGAACTCAAATCCTGATTCAGAGCCAAGTTCACAAAAGTAATCTGAATTATTTCTTAACCTCCACACACTCTATTCAGTTATAATAAGCATTTATAAACCAGTAGATCCTTCTGTGCTCTCCAGGTATGCTCTCATGGTTTTTCCTCCTATATTCATCTAACATGGCTTCACACTGGTAAGGGTTACTTTTCCTAAAACTGACTTCAGGTCCTCAGTTTATTTCAGGAACTCATGACAATGTCTTTCCAATACATTTTAGTGCCCTAGCTTTCACACGATTATGTTATAAAATAATTAACTTATTGCTTTCTAGTCTTCTGCTGACCTTCTAGATTTACAATTTAACAAAATGTGGAAAGCCACAGGTTCACTCCACAGCATTTTAAGATCCTCCTGTGCTCAAAAAAGTATCATGATCAGGAAAGATACCAGTAATGACCACACCTGAATAACACTGCTGGCCATTGTGGCAATAATTAGAAACCACCACCATGCCTTTTCCTTCCCCCTTAGTCTGGCTTGCAGTGTTTTTCTCACTCTGTTATCAGTTTGTACCAATATCTCTTTGCCTTCAAGTTCCTCTTTCCAAGAGTACAATATGAAGGGGTTTGTTTGAGGAATTATTCATGTCACTTCCTGTAGTGTCATTCTATTTCTCACTTCTTTCTCAGGCAAATTTGGTTTTGGGGGAAATTAACAGACAAACAAATCGCCTTAAATTTTACCTCTAATAATCCATGCTTGGCTCAGTTCTAAATAATTTTACATATATTAGCTATTTAATAATAACAATGAATTCTATAAGGTAGATGATGTACCATCCTATGTTTATTTCCTTATTATCATTTATTATTATTTTTTGAGATAGGGTCTCACTCTGTCACCCAGGCTGGAGTGCAGTGACTGATCAGGGCTCACTGCAGCCTCAACCTTCGGGTTTCAGGTGATCCTTCCACTCCAGCCTCAGGAGCAGCTGGGACTACAGGTGTGTGCCACCATGCTCATCTAACTTCTTTAATTTTTGTAGAGACCAGGTCTTGCTATGTTGCCCAGGCTTGTCTCGACCTCGTAGGTTCAAGCAATTCACCTGCCTTGGCCTCCCAAAGTGCTTGGATTACAGACATGAGCAATCACTCCTGTCTTTGGGTGCTTCCTTATGTAAGATGTTTTAATGGGTCCTATTAGAATGCAGCAAGTAAAGCAGTCTTTACTTTCATGAGTTTGAGTTAATGTGACAAAACACTTCTAAGTCATTTCTTTCTTAACTTTCAGTCAAATTAATGATCTGTGGAGCCCTTCCTCACAGCCTTAAAGATGTACCTTTCCAATCTCCTACTGTGGGAAGTATAATTGACCACTGCTCGCCAATGGCTGTGCTCTGAAATCCATTGCTGTGTTGGTACAGAGACCACAATTTCCAGCAGTCACTTCCACTCATTGTGGCAGGGATATGTAGGCCTGCTCCTGGGAGCTGTAGAAGTCCACTGACACATGACTTTGGCTAGGGGCTCTTCATCAGCCTTGCTAGAACTGTTGCATGGCTGCCTTGAGGGATAAGACTTCCACCCAACTCTTCTTCCTTCCCTCTCCTCTTTCCTGCAATTAGACCAGCATCCCAGTCTGAAGCCTCTCCAAACCTCCTCTGGCTTCCTCCCAATTTTTCCTCATGGGCATTTCCCCTAATATATTTCCTGAATGTTTAATCCCATTTAATCATCCTTTCAGACATCACAAATGATCACATGTGCCGTTTGTACCTCAATAGCACTCATTAGAAATATAAGGCAAGCCAGTATGGAGGCCCACACCTAAAATCCCAGCACTGTAGGGGACAGCCAGATGGAAAAATGATTTGAGCCCAGGAGTTTGACAGCAGCCTGGGCAAGATAGCAAGATACTATCTCTACAAAAAAAAAAAAAAAAAAAAAAGCCAGGCATAGTAATGCATGCCTGTAGCCTAGTTACTCAGGGGGCTAAGGCTGGAGGATTCCTTGAGCCTAGGAAGTTCAAAGTTACAGTGAGCTATGATCACACCACTGCACTCCAGCATGGATGATAGAGCAAGACACTATCTTTAAATATATATATACTTGTGTGTGTGTGTGTGTGTGTGTGTGTGTGTGTGTGTGTTAGGCAGTTCAGAAACAGTTTGTTCAAGGAGCACGAATCTTTAGGCGTAAACAGATTTCTTCTTATATCTACTCTCAAAGGGCAGCTCTCAAAGTTGAGCTGCTATATCTCTTTGTCTTGATAAGAAACAGTTGAATACACTTTTAATTTTGGTTTAATGGAAATGATGAAACAAACTTTTTAGTGAGTCACTTAAGCAAAATATCTTGTAATTCATTTTCTTACAAGGTTTAGGAAAAGTGTTTGATAAGCCACTAGGAGGGGGCTCTGCAGCCTATGGCCCACAGGTCAAATTTGACCAGCCGTCTTATTTTGTAGATACAGTTTTATTGAACACAGCTGCACTCATATATTTATACGTTGTCTGTGGCTGCTATTTCACTAAAATGGCAGAGCTAAATTGTTATACCAGAGACCATTTGGCCCACCAAGCCTAAGATGTTTACTATTTGGGCCTTTACAGAAAAATCTGACCAACTCCTGCACTAGGATGTAAATTCCTAAGAAGCGGGGTTTTTTTTTTTTTTTTTTGTCTTGTTCTTGTTCACTGCTCTATCGACAGGGTTTACAACATGACTGGTGCATAGGCTCTCAATAAATACTTGTGAATAAAACTAAGTTTTAGTCCCTTAATCTCTGCAGGTTTCAGCCCAATGTCACCAAGCCTGAGGATGATATGCTGAGGCTTGTGTGTTGATGGTAATAGGCACCCACAAATAGCTGATGGATCAGAAGAGGACTTTGAACAGAAGCAGTCTACTGCAAAGATGTCTGACCCAACTAAGAACATTGAGTGCACGGTTTTTTGTTTTTTGGGTTTTTTTTGTTTGTTTTTCTTTTCCATACTCTGAGAAGCATAAGAAATTTGAACATCTTCCTTACTCATGGTGCTAATTTAGGGGGCAGGGGCAGCGAGAGAGAGTTGGATGCTATCAGCCACAACAAGCAGAAGACCTCATGGTTACTTAAAAGAAACCATTTTGGTAGCAGTTGTTAGGGACTAGAGGGTGTCATTAACTAGAGGGAAGCTGCTTATTTACACCTACATGATAAGCCTGTGGGAAACAATCCAGACTCTGGAGATAGACTATCCGGTTGCATTCTGACTCTACTGAACGTTAGCTGTATTGGGAGATTTATTTCTACCCACAATTCTGTGTCTGTAATATAAGTACTATCTCTATCAAACTCTGTAACCAAATGAGGTGGTTATTATATTATAAAGATAATGTAGGGTTATATTATCATATTATAAATATATACATATACAATGATGGTATTACTATTATAAATAAAATATACTTATATATAATATAAATAGAGAATATTATGTAATAGCTATATAATATTAATTATGTATTACGTCACAACTAAGATGAACAATAATTCCCTAAGATTATCTAATTTCTACATTCATATTTTCTCATTTTTCCACTAAAACTTTTATAGGAGTTTTGTTTCTCAAGATTTAATAGTCCATTTAAATTTGGAGCAGTCTTCCACTTTTTCTTTTGCCTGATATTGACATCCTTAAGAAACTGGATTGTTTTGTAAATCATCTCATGTTCTGCATTTGTCTGAATATTTCTTTATTATGACCTTTAATTTACCCTTCAATCCCCTGTGGTTTCTCTAAACTGGAAGTTGAGTCTAAAGACTTGTTCAGATTGAATGGAATATTGTGGCAGGGGTGTTCTGTGGAATTACTGGTCACTTCCTATTGCATCTCTTCAGGAGACACACATGCCAGATTGCCACTCCCTTAGTTATGCTGTTCTTTAACTTGGTTAGGGTCATAACTTCCATATCACCACATCTCAATAGTTCGCTTTTCCCTAGGAAATTAGCAGATAACCTGTAGGGTAATACTTTGTCACATTGCCCATTACTAACCAAGTAAATTACTTCAATCATTTTGCAAAATGCTGATTTTCTAACTCTCTCATTCCTTCTGCATGTATCAACCTTCATTCTTCTGTTAGAATTAATTGCCAAGGCATCATACTTTATGTTACAGATTTTTCTTTGGAAAAAAAAATAACTAAAGCAAAAGGAAACGTAACTCCAAAAACAGGGCCTATTTCAAAGTTAATGAGTCATTGAAAGAGATTTTTGGCCAGGCACACTGGCTCACGCCTATAATCCCAGCACGTTAGGAGGCTGAAGTGGGCAGATTGCTTGAACCCAGGAGTTCGAGAGCAGCCTGGGCAACATGGCAGAGCCCTGTCTTTGCAAGAAAACATATTTATAAAAAATTGCTGGGCACACCTTACCAGAGCCCAAGAGGCTGCAGTGAGTGTGGTCATGCCACTGCACTCCAGCCTGGGCAACAGAGTGAGACGCTGTCTCTAAAAAAAAAAAAGAGATTTTTCTTTCTACCTCAGTCTCTGACTTTTAGCACTAATATTAATTTAAAGTATCAGAAGCACTCTTGAAACTATTAAAGAGAACTGCGTGAAATTTTCCAGCTCACTTTCTCTGGGAAACTAATACTTTTTATTTTTAAATGTTTACTTTTTTTTTAAGAAAGAACTAAAATTCTGTGGCCCATAAATCCTCAATTTCAGGTTTTATGTCTCTCTTACTCTTAGGTATATTTTGGAAAATTTAATCTTTTGAAATTGTTCCTTGAGGGGCATGTTTCACATACGCTTTACTCTTTTTCTTTCTTCTTCTTTATTTAAAAATTTTTCCTTTTTTCCCCAAAGATGTGCTTTTGGAATGTGTTTAGGCTAAGAAGGAAATGTCTTTTGTCATTTTAATGGAACACTTCGATTATGGCTAAGCAGCAAATTCCATAGACGCATGGCAAGAAAGTGGTCAATTTATCATAGTTTGCAATGCAATTCTCTTGGTTGCCCACTTCAGACCTAGTTTAATATATCAGTGGAGAGAGTTGAAATAAAGCAGCAATAGGGTCAAGGTGATGGGGAAGCAAGAGGAGGGACTGGTATTTGTACTCTAAACTGCCCTGATCTTTAGATCGGCATTTAGCCTGGACTTCTGATATTGGACCCCTTCCTTTTCCCATATTCAGATGCTGCTCTAGATTTAGACTGTCATCACTGAAGTCTAACTTGATATTCATGTAGGCCCTGTTACCCTTTCTGTGACCATGACTCAAGCCTGAAATATAGCTCACTGTCCATTGCCCAGAATGTCATCTAACTCAGCTATGAGCACTGCAGTGTGCTGGACCCCAGGGGGGTCTGGAGGCTTAGGGAACTCCAGATGAGCCTTCCTGCCTCTGTGCAACTGACATCCTAGGAGGGGCAGAAAGACAGCAAATGAGTAAACAGATATGATAGTTTTCAATAGTGATGATTTTGTAAAGAAAATTAAATAAGATGATGTGATTAAGGGTGAGGAAGGTATTACTATAAAGAAGGTGGCCAGAAAGAGACTCTCTAAGATGATGAGAAGAAATCAGCCATGCATCTGGGAAGGGGTGGGCATACCAAGCAGAGGAAACTGCAAGTGTAAAGTTTCCAAGATTGGAATGAACTTGACGATTCAAGGTGGCAGAAAGAAGACTATGTGGTTGGAGCATGATAAGCAAGAAGTGAACAGGGTTCTGATCACATGGGTCTTTTCAGGCCAGGCTGAGGACTTTGGAATTCATTCTAATTCCAAAAGGAAGCCATTAGCATGTTGCAAAGGAGATGGCATGATCTGATGTATGTGTTCAAAAAGATCCCTCTGGTTGCTGTGTGACAAATGGACTTGAGCTGGGGCAAGTAGGAGCAGGAAGACAAACTGGAAACTGTAGTGGTCTCCAGACTGAGATGTGGACAGCTTCATTTTCAATTATGAATGGTTCCATTTTGTTCTCAATGGACATGGAGGAGAATACTGCCTTCTGGAAATTAAAAATTTTGGTGTCTGAGAATGTCAGGAAGTGTGATCAGAGAGTATGGGAAATAAGAAAGAAAATAGATTTTATTTAACTACATATGATATGCTTGATTTAGTGAGATAATGTACCTCATAAACAAATATTGAGTATCCATAAACAAACACTGAGTGTTGTCTCTGTGCCAAGCACTGTTCTAAATGTCACCAAAACATACAAGTGTTTCATTCCCTATTTCATTATTTTATAAATTGTCATTCAATAAAAAATAAAATCATACTTGGACAATAATATATTTAATAGTTGAAAGTCATATCTTGTGTATCTCCAATATTTATGTTCTCTACCATGTATCCCCTCTGAGCTACTCCAGACTCTACCTTCAAATTCTGTTTGTTTTGAAATGAAATAATACAGAATAGAAAAGAATGTTTTTTAAAACACTGAAACCTTTCACAAACATGATATGATTAGTAGCAGTACATTTTAGACTGGCTTTCAGATCCTTACTAATGACTGCATACATGAGTCATAGCAGTTTAAACTTTTTTAGAGTATAAATGCTCCATCTCACCATTCTCTGCCCCATCCCCTCCTTGCCCTCCTGTTCCACCCCTTGCAGGGCTAGAGACCACCTCAGACCAAATCAGACATGTGCAGAATCAGATGCTGTCTTTATTTTAAATTGATATTCTGTTAAATGTCAATTTCTTGCATGAATTGTAAAATTTTAAAAATGTTACATTAAAATATTACTTATCTTGACTACTGAGATTTCTGGCACCCCTTTCAGTTTTGCAACTGAGGCATTTGCCTCTCTCACCTCAGGCTAGTTCCTGCCTTGTTCCCTTCAGATACATCCCCTGCTCCTGCAAACTCCTACAGCCCAAGTCAAGCCCAGGGCCTATAAGTGTATTTTCATTTTTATTTTATTTTTTATTTTTATTTTTGAGATAGGGTCTCACTCTGTCACCCAGGCTATAGTGGAGTGGCATAATTATGGCTCACTGCAAACTCTGCCTGCCGGGCTCAAGTGATCCTCCTGCCTCAGCCTCCCAAGTAGCTGGGACTACAGGCACGCACCACCATGCCCAGTTAATTTTTGCATGTTTTTGTAGAGATGGGGTTTTGCCATGTTGCCCAGGCTGTTCTTGAACTCCTGAGCTCAAGCAAGCCACCTGCTATAGCCTCTCAAAGTGTTGGGAGTACAGGCATGAGCCACCACACCTGGCCCTGTTGGTAAATGTTGAACAGACTTTCTGTGTGCATCTGATATAATCCTAGATTCAGAGATGCTACAGAGGAGGACGGCTGTAATGGCATCATTTGTAGAAGAAATTTATATTGATATTGACCTGGCAGAAGTATTTCCAGGTCCTTTTAAATAAGTAGTTTTAGGAAAGATGTGGTAGTTTAAAAATGTTTCAAATAATGTGAGGAGCTTTTTAAATTAATTTATCTTCTTTATTTCCTTTTATACCTCCTTTAAGGTGGAAAGAGAGGGAGGGACAAGACAGTCAGAAACAGGGCATTGACACAGTTTAAAGGCATCTACTAGGACTGGAGTGTGCATTCGTTGCCTGGAGAATGATAGGTTTGGGTGCACAGCTCACAGACTTATGTCATAACAAGGCCCAGCTAGACACATGGGTCATTGTGATTCAAGATGAATTGAGCCTTCACAGTTTCTAGAGGACCACCAGAGTAGTAGTAGTGAAGTTGAAAGGATGAGAACAATCTGTCTCTCATACAATCTGGATTCTGGGTCATTTCATTTCCTCAGAATGGTTTGACTCACCCTCTCCTTAATTTTCTTTGCAGAGCAGCAGAATCAGAATAAAACTACCTGGGTTTGAAACCCCACTCTTCCCTTGTCTCCTGTATGAACTTGGGCTTCTCTCTGAAGCTCAGGTTTCTCATTTGTAAAGTGATGATAACAATTTCTCCTTCAGCAGGTGGTCATGACATCCAGAAGGGCTAGCATGACCTAGTGTGACAGGCGTTCTGTAAATGTGTGACAATGAGTTTTTCTAAACTGTGTCAAGAGACTTTTGCACATTTCTAATTGTTTTTTGTCAGGTGATGCATCAAGGCAGGTATGTTTTACATGCCTCTTAGTTATTCTTAATTATCCACAACATCTAAGACCTTGTACTTAATACCAACCTTGCACTTACAGATATTGGAGATAAACTATATGAAGCAACTAGCACAGGAGAATATCCTAGGGTTTTAGGACACAAAAGTCCTAAATTGCAATTTCAATCTCAAACCAAAATAATATCTGAAAGGCATGTAAAACATTAGTTGGTAGAATGTAAACCATTTGTTTAATTATTCTTGAAGAAATATTATTTAAAGACAAAATTAAAACTTTAAAACGTTCATTAATTTGTGATTGAAGTTTGAAATATTTTCATCTTTTATCTTAAGGTACTAAATCAAACTTCTCGACTTGAGATACAGCTGCTGGAAAATTCATTATCAACCTACAAGCTAGAGAAGCAACTTCTTCAACAGACAAATGAAATCTTGAAGATACATGAAAAAAACAGGTGAGGACTGCTTTATTCCAAAAATGTTTCGGTGTATACTTATTTATATCCTTCACCTCTCTGCCAACTCTTAAACAAATAAGGTTGAGGTGGTTTAAAAAATGAAATATAGAGCCAAATTAATATTAATATAAAAAGAAAGGAGAGCTTAAAGTAAATACAGCTAGTATGTCAGTAATGAATTAATACTATTGCTGATACTCTCGAAATATTTGCTTTTTATAACTTTTAACATTAATTTCTCTTATGGTTAGTAGTTCGAATCTCACCATATCTACAAAAATTTGATTCTATGACTAAATTCAGTGACATAAAATATTGACATTTTTCAGTATAATCAAAACCTGTAACAACAGAGAATAGAGCCTCTTAAATTACTACTCAAACCCCCAATTCTTAGGCTTTTACAAAGCTACAGGGTTGCTGAATTCAGAAATATAGCACTAGAGAGAAGGAAAATGTATATTTTTTCTAGAAAATAATTTACCTATAAAGCTGATCAAGGGTTTGGGTTTCTAGTTTTCATTTATAGCTATTTAATTTGGACATAGTAAATGTCTTTGTTTAGCTTTATAGATGTTATCCCACCACCTTGTTTCATAAATTATGAATCATTTCAGTTGATTGAATTGGAACTTAGACATCTTGAGAGCTGGGACAGTGAAAGACTATTATTTTGAAGTCATTAACATTGATGATGAACAATTCAAAACCCTGACCTCCTTAGGACAAGTTTCTTGCATTAAATTGAATTTTCTTCTGGGTATCTGGAAAATTTGAAGAAAGTTCAGTTCCTACGCATAATATTGAGGTAAAGACCACTGTATTGAAAGAAACTGGTTAAATGCCATCGAATTGGTGGCACTAGAGTTCCCTTTATATTCCACACCAGGAAGGCACCTAAGAGGACTGCTAGTTCTGTTCTTTACAAGTGAGGGAACAGAGACTCAACGGAAGGGAGTGACTTGTCCAGGGTCATACAGCTTGCTAGTGGCAGAAATTGGAATGTAATTTAGGTGTCTTTGCTGCTAGTCCTCATATTTCCATTATAACACATGGCCTCTTCATACTATTTACAAACTAAAAGAATTTCCCAACTTCATGCTAAAAATAGAGCATAATGGCAACAATTACAATTAAACTTATGCATGAAAAATACAAACCTGGCTGTTGGTTTAGAATCTGAAAGGGATCACTCTTGCTGCATGACTTGTGTTTCTAAGTGTTACATTTATTTATCCTTGCACTGTGACATGGGGTTAACTGTACAACTACAAATAAATCTGACAGGACTTGGCCCTGATTGCATGATTAAATGTTCTAGAATTAACAATCCTGTTGAAATATTCCATTTAGTGCCCTGCAATTTCACAGTAACCAGACTTATACATGTATGTAACAAGTATACTTTACTTGAACCATCCCTTAATCTAGGGTCACCCCTTTATGGTTTAATTTTGTCACCAAAAGTGAACCACATTTACAGTCATATTTCAAAATGCTATTTGTGAACACTTTGTCCAGGAATCATGGATAAGTAAAACAATGACAATTTTCCCTTATTTTTCTGAGTTGTTGTTTGCTTTTATAATTATACAAATAGCACATTTATTATAGGATAAGGGCAAAAAAAAACCACACAGGAAAATTAAAAACTACAGCTTTATCATACAGAAAGAGCTGCCTATTTTGCTTCATGTTATAAATAAATATCATTTTCACAAAAAGTTCTGTCATACCTTATACACAGTCTGGAAATCCGACTTCTTTGGAGATAGATATCATTTTGCATTAATAAAGTATTCTCTAATATTCTTAGTAACTGTGTATTTCATTTTACTAGTATAACCTAAGGTGGTTTGAATCTATCTCTCAGTAGTTGTTACCACCTGATTTATTTCTGAAAGAGTTGGCCGCATGAATTTACGTTCTTTAGTTCTTCCCTACTGATCTGCATATTATGTCTTTGTCTGTATCTGACCCTTGAGCTGTCATGATACTATAATATAAACTGAGAGGCCTGAAAAGTCTCCTCCCTAACTGCAAAAACAAATGCCATCTTTATGCACCATTTGTACTCAGGTACTCTGTCTCTTTCTCTTTCCTTCCCTCCTTCTCATATTTTTCTTTCCTTCCTTCCTTCCTTCCTTCTTTCCTTCCCCTTCTCTTTCTCTCTCTTTCTTTCTTTCTCTTTTTTTCTTTCTTTCTTTCTTTCTTTCTTTCTTTCTTTCTTTCTTTCTTTCTTTCTTTCTTTCTTTCTTTCTTTCTTTCTTTCTTTCTTTCTTTCTTTCTTTCTTAAAAATGTATCCTTTCTCCCTTAATTCTAGACCATTTCAGATTTTCTTATCTTCCCATCATGATTTTTATGCAGCATCTGGTATCATTTCCTACTATAGAATTTTCACTATGAAATATTATATTTTAAAGGCAAACTATTTAAAAGTTGTTCTCTCTGCTCTATCATTAAAAGTGAGTTAGGATGCAAGGTCTCAAAAGAGCTCCACTCTGGGTCAGGTAGAAGGGGCTTCTCCATGCACTTCAGTATCTCAAAGGAATCTGACTTCTGATCCCAAACATATTTGTGCCTTCTGCTGATGAACTATTCCTCCCTCGTTAAATTCTAATTTCAACAGAAAACTCAGGTTTTCTTACATCTGTAAATCACATCATTTATTGCTAATGTTAATTTTTTCAGGATTATAGCAATTTCTTTTTCTAGTAATATAGTTTTTTTACTACAAATTCAGAGATTTAGGTTTTAATTGGAAATTCACTTCTGTGCTCATATAGACAAAAACTTGCATGCATCTTATACTCGCATTCTACATCTCTTTCTTTTTTGAATTGGTGGCATAAGTATGGCATTATCTTACATGTGGTTCTGGGGTATTTTTCTATCAATTGCTATACCCCCTGGTATTGCTGTATCTCTATAGTTATTTGTCTATCTTCTTGTCTAAGGGCCTAATGTGTGTGATGGAGTGTTGGCAGAACATTTGTTCCTAAATTAGACATAGTCTTCCACAAAAAACTTAAAAAAAAGATAAGTGTTTTTCTTTATACAAATAAAAAATACCCATTTGTGATACATAGCATACTTCCCCTATTCTGTTTATTGTTATTGTTTATTTTCATATGTGCAATGGAATTAGAGGAGCTCTGCCAGGCAATTTCTGTTGCAACAAAGAAATGTGCTCCTCCTATTTAAGTGGAGAGAGGTTCAAAGTCAAGCATGAAGCTATTTATGTTTTTTAAAAAAATAGTTTATCGATTATCACTAGTTATTCCTTATATGAATCTTAATGCTCCAAATGCATCAAGAAGCTATTTCTACATTAAGGCATCTCTGAAATGCAGCAACAACATGCCTTTAGTTGGTCAGGTCTGGTTTGGATCAGCTAATACACTTTGCAGGGGGGATTATCTAAATTAAGCTTTGCTTCCTCCCCAAGGAATGTCAGGGTTGTGTCTGGGTGTGGGACTTACCAGCTTTGAGTAAGATGGGGCTTCAGCCGCCAAGTCAGTGAGCTGGCCCTTAGGAAGGTCCCCCACCACTTTGGCAAAATGAGGAGGAATATTTTATGGTTAGGATTATACTACACAAACATGCTGAGAGGTCCTGCTGATTTACATCCTGACAAATTAAATGCATCACTTGTAGGATTGGAAACGGATTTTTGGCCTCATTAGATTGACTTCTCTATCCCCTACATGGCCAGAAGCACAAAGCAGAAACAGGATTAGCAACGTTTGCTCTGCTGTTTGTTTTCCTAACAGTCCAGAGGGAGTCATTCTAAAAAGCTTCCAGTTTGCTCTCTTTAGGCAATATGTTTTTCTTTTGTTGGATGCTACCCGAATCTTAAAACCTGGTTTTGTTTCTTACCTCAAAGAAACAATTCTTGGGAGTAAGGAATCTGTAACTCACCCATATAATTGGAATTACATAACCAAGAACCTAAGTAAATGGGAAACATTAATATTTTGCCTTGCCCACAAAGGGAATGATATGAGCACAAAGTAGGACACAAAATGTAAACTTTTACTAGTTTCCTCCAGTATGTTTCCTACTGCTTTCTAAAACAGTAGAAAAGAAGTGTACAAGTAATGATGACCTAATGCAGTTTCCTTCAGTTGAACCAAATATGAGACTGAATCTGTTAGTCGAAAAGTTTGGTCAGTGGCCAGTTTTCCCAACACCTGCCCATCTCTGACTTAACCCCAACATTTTGCAAGGCAGAAGCACAGCCAGGCAAAAGAATATTACAGAAGGAGCCCTTCTGCCTCACCAGGGTATACAGGAAGGGAAATCAACACTGTGTATACAAAAACGGAGTACATGGGCTTTCTTGATTGTGCTGAATATGCAGAGTGAAGATTAAGGAAGTCTTCAGTAAGACCATTCAAAGTGAACTGAAACGAGATATGTGATGGCCATTCCTACATAGTTTGAGCAATACTAGCTGCCGCCTAGCTACTACTACAAGCAAACCTCTGTGCCAGGTGCTTTAACTTACTATTTCCAATCCTCCAACCAATCCTGCAAAGTATGTATTATTATTTCTATTTTACACATAAGAAAAGCCCTGAGGCTCACAGAAATCAAGTAAGTTGCTTATGACCAAACAGCTAAGGATGTGGCAAAATTAGGGTTCAAGTTCATGATGATTCTCTGCCTTAATTATTACAAAAATATTTTTGCAACATGATGAGGACTCAAGTATGATTGATGTAGTTGTCAAGTTATTCTCTTAAAACAAACAAATATTCATTTGAACTAAGGGGTAGACCAGTTGTTTTTGGCCTGTCACTATATAGGTCATTATTTAGTCCTTCTAATATTAGAGCAGAAGATATAAACTATTTATTTTACCTTGGGAATTCACTGAACTTATTTGACATGCTCATCTATCTTCTAGCTGGAGTTATGGGAAGTTATTAAGTTAATTAATTTTAAGTGATTGAAGCATGTGCAACTTCAAGATACCAAATTATGCCTTACTAATTATTGTAATAAAATACAGTATTGATGTTTGATACTTAATATGCCTAAAGAAATGAAAAGTGAAATCATAGTCTTTTAAATTAAAGCTATCTTTCATTCGATAAGTTATTTACAAAATGCTAAAGTAACTTGCTAACTTCTAACATTAAGCTAGGCTGAATTATGTTAGTTGTTTATAACAAGGATAAAAAAGGTGACTTTTTGAATTTACACTATTCTGGTCTTTTTCTTGTAAATAGAACACCTGCAGACTAGGATGTTACCTTTTTTCCCCTGTTAATTTTAAAAATAATATTTAATAGCATATAGCATTTTCCTTTTTTAAAATTATAATAACCGTAGTATCTTGGCATGAAATACAATTCTGATCAAATTGGAAATCTAAGGATCATCTTAATTCTCCTCTTTCCCTAATCCCCCACAACTCACCACTCACTGTTGATGCTATCAATTCCATCTTCTAAATATTTTTCTGATCCATCCCATCCTTTCCATTCCCACTGACTATGTCATAGGTCAAGCTGCCATGAATTCTTGTCTAGGCCATTGCAATGACCTCTGTGTTTTAAGCTATGTGCCACTCTAGTCCTTATCCAGAAGCTGTGCCAAAATCTTCTTTCTAAAATGCAAGTCAGACTATTTTTCTCTCTCAACGACATGATGATTCTCTATAACTGATAGAAGAAAGTTCAAGTTCTTTAGCACAGGATACAGTCCATGATCATTACAATCTTACCTTTGCAACTTACTTCCAATAATCTTATTTTTTAGAGGATACACCCTAATAGTTAAGAGCATGAGCTCTGAGACCAGACTGCCTGGTTTCCCTTTTCCTTGATTCCTGGGATAATTGACTCAGTCACATATTATTTGTGTGACTTTGTGCAACTTACATAGATTCTGTGTGTTTTGGTTTCCTGAATTGTAACATAACAATGACAATAATTGTACTACTATATGAAGTTAATGTGAAGATTGAGTTAATGTGTATAAATCTCTGAGAACAGTGCCTGACAGCAGTGTTTAATCATGTTAGTTGTTAGTATGGCACTGAACACATGATGTTATTTCAGACATATCTGATGTTTGCCTGACATTCCTTATTCAACTCACAAATTTCTCCTCATCCTTGGAAACTCATTGCATGTGTCAACTTCTCTAACAATCCATCTCTGGCTCTTCCAGATAGATTTGCTCATTACAACCTATGTATAGCACTGTACCTGTGTTCTCCCAATAATTTCACTTAGCTGATCACATTATATGTATGTTTGTGTGTATGCATGTTTATTTATTTATATCCATATTATTAGGCTGTGACCTTCTAGGACACAAAGAATATGTTTTATTTTCGTTGTCTTCCTGCTCCTACGCACAATTTTCTATACATAAGCCTATTTAGTATTAAATGCATTTTGAATGTTAAATGAATAAGGAACTGGAAAATGTCCCAATAGCTCTAATCCAACAAATGCCACTTATCCATACGCACACAGAGACTCACACACACAAAGACTCACACACACACACAACTAATAAAAATACTTTTAGTGGAAAAGACAAATCATATTGTTTACATTAAATATTGTTAATCCATTTATTGTTTTTAACATGAATAAAATAGATATTGTGTTTACACCACTATTCTGCATTGCCAAAAGCCCATTGCATGACACTCAATGTTACTATTGTATACTCTGAGGTTCACTAATTCAGCCCACCTTTAAAATTTCTAGATAGCATTTGCACAGGCCAATGTTACTATTGTATACTCTGAGGTTCCCTAATTCAGCCCACCTTTAACATTTCTAGATAGCATTTGCACAGGCCA
>NC_045440.1:110637985-110742100 GCF_002776525.5 Piliocolobus tephrosceles | reverse complement strand
TAATTCAGCCCACCTTTAACATTTCTAGATAGCATTTGCACAGGCCATTCTAGACCTATGACTGTTTCCTCCATTTCTGTGATAAATAAAAACAAGCAAGACAAACTTGATGTATATACATGTATATTAAATTATATACATGCATATACAGTTGTAAGTCAAATTTCCCCTAATTCCACACCCCTACACCATACCACCTGCTAGCAGAGAATCATCATTAAGAGATTAAGTTCAGTGCTTACTCCTCCAGATGTTTTCTATAAACATACTAACGTGTGTATATAGAGTGTGCATATTTATGTGTGTGTTTACACAGATGTACACTCATACGTAATTGCACACATGCACACGTACTTGTTTATATGATGTGTGCATATATGTATAGATTATTTTAACATTGGGTTTTTTTCTACTAGTTATTTTATAATAATTTGTTGTATATATATTATGCATATAACCATATACAGATATACCTCATTTATTTTCAAGAATGAGTAGCAATCTATTTTTATAGATCCACTATAATTTATAACCTATTATAAGTATTATGTTAATAAATATATAATTTTTCAAGACTATAATTGTTGAGGTGATGATTTATATTTTATATAGATATTCACAAGTTATCTTCAAATTTTACCTTCTCCCTAAGAATGCCTGGGCTTTCAAATTTCCCAAAACTTTGCTAGCCATCTAATGAATCTAGGCTCCTTGAGAAGTTAAGTTGTGCATGTTTTTATGTGTATTAACCATTTGCATTTCTTCTGTGACTAGATTTCTTTTTCTGTAACTACATACTAGCCTATTTATGTATGTTTAACATTTTTTCTATTATATTGTTTATCCTTTTTCAAATTAACTCATATGAGCTCTTTAATGGATAGTAAAACTTTGTAATATATGTTACAAAATTTTCTCTAGTTTATGATTTATTGTTCAACTTATTTTTTAATAGAAGCATTACATCTCTGTGTTATGAAATGTATCAATCTTTTTTCTTCTTAGATGCTGGTTTCTATAACACATTTAGCTTATTCTTCTTTATCCCAAACTTTACATTGATTTGCTAATATTTACTTATAGTATATGCTTCTGCTCCAAATTTGAATTTCCAAACAAATATGATTTCAGACATTGAGAGAAAATGTATTGTGTTCCAATTAGACATGTAAAGTATAAATTTAACCTGAACTAAATCTGTGTGTATTTAAATGGGGAGAAAAATCACCCTTTACAAACCCATATTTGCAACACATGTTGACACCATACATATTGAAAATAGTGGAAAATATTGAAACATCTGTAAGTGGGTTCAGACAGATAAAAATGAGGTTTCTATATTTTCAACATCTTCCTCCTTGTTTGAAGGGCTATATTTATACTCATAGAGCTTAGGCAACTGTCACCACTGTGAATTCATTGGCTGCTATGTTAAGAACTCTATTGTGGGAAACAATTTGAAAGGGATATCCTTTTCTGTGAAAGTTTCAAGATATGTTCAATGATTTGAAATATTTCCAATAAGATGTTGGAGAAGGCAGTGTAAAATAGGGGTATGGGGCAGTCTACCAAAAACTTCAAATAGGACTTAGTGTACACTCATTTAGAACCTTTTACTAAAGTTCAGAGCACAGATTATTTTGTTTATTTTATTCATTAAAGTGCACCTCTGCCTCAAATAGAAGCTAAGTGCCAGAATTCTATGCATGTCTCTTCTCAAAGTGTTTCCAGAAAGATGGGAAACAGGAAATCCTGAGACCTCTGTGAGAAACTCTCTCCTTGGATTTCTAGCTCAATTTGTATAGATTTAGGTGCATGGTTTCATAAAGCGTTGTTCCATGGAACCCAATCCTAAAAGATGCATCCTAACAAAAACTGTTTGTTTAATATAGGCTTCCCTAAATCGTAACAATGAAACTCTTATTTTGCTTGAAAAAATATACTGAATATGCTCTAGGCAACAGTGCACTGGTGTTCAGTTACCATCCAGGTTTTGTGTTTAAAATGCAAACCTAAGCTAAATGTGCAGCTGACACTGTCATTAGGGAAAATCTGACTACTTTGACTACCTAACTTTAGGACACTGAGGCTGCAGTGTTGTCCTTCAGATCAACCTCTCTATATAAAGATCTCCATTCTGGCTGAAGTAGTCCCTCCCAATGGACCTGGATAAGGAAAATAATAAAGAATCAATGATAGGCTTCAGGGTACAAAATGAAATGTGAGTAGCATATTAAAAATAACATTAAAATTAACTTAACAAATGACTGTAATAGAAGAGGTGTTAAGACAGGGTAGTATTTAAGAAAATTCTAGTCCAGATGTAAAAAATTGGCTTGACAAAGTAATTCTGTTTTTATATGTGGGAAAGATAAACAGGTTCAAATATTGTGAAAGATAAGCTCCCAGAATAACTAAATGGAAAGCAGCCCAAATACCAAAGAGATGTGAAGGTAGTGCCTTGGTTCCTGGTATAACATGATGAATAAAAGAAATAGGAAGAGATTACAGTGTATTGACTTAAAGAGATGAGACTATAGGATATTCATTGAGACAGCAGTGGGATGTCTTAAGTAGATTTCCAGTCTAACAACTGAGAAGACATGGCTTTTTATCCTAATTCTGACACTTAATATCTGCATGATTTTGAAGGAAACATTTGATTCGTACCTATTCATGAGGGTGTGTAACATCTGCTCAGTCTATGTTACTATACTGCTTTAAGAATCAAAGGAGGTAAAGGTTTTAAAATGCAACATAACTACAACGGTGTGTTACAAGAATAAGATAGTAAGTAGAGATGGTATATAGAGTTTTCTGGCAAGTGAGGTTTGCATTGAAACCATTTTGGAAGTAACAGCAAGGAAGGGCTGACTTCCAAAGTAGATACTAGCCAATAGATGGGAGGAATCAAAGAGAAGAGAGCAGTTTTTTGGAAGCCAAATATGAAGAGAAGATGAAAAAAGGGATGAATGTAGTCAAAAGAAATGGAAGGGTCAAGAAGAGATCACTCTTGCCTGAAGAAGTCTAAAAAGTTGTCATTAATATGAAAAATGTCCCTAATAAATAAAGTTAGTAGATAATTACTGAAGTACAAATGTTATTAAGGGCACGCCGAGTAAAGAAATGTGATGAGAAAATGAGGAGAAGAGATAATTAACTGGTAAGACCAGCCATTAGAGAAACAATGTAACGTGTTTCCAATTTGCTTGTAGTTGTTATGCATATTACTTGGGTTTCCAAATCCTTTGGAATGTCTGTGATGTAGATAGATTAGGCTTCTTAGTTTCACGGACAGTCTCTCTTTCATGTTGCATGTACTGTCTATTCTAAGATGACAAACTAAATTGGTATCTTTTGATACCTGCTAGTAAGGGAGCATTAAAGGTTGTTTGATGAATTATGAAAATTAATATTCTGTCTAACATGCTAATGTACATTATATTATATATTATACATATTATCTATTCCTTTTACTCAGAAAAGCAGATCTTTTCCATAAGCCAGTGTTCAGAATTGTTTCCTTTGGTACCAGGACTTCTTTGATCAACTTTCCATCCTCAGCTCTTTCCAAATGATCCTGAAAAACAAAACAAATCAAACAAGCCCACCTCCCTTACTGACATCTCAGATAGTAGCCATCTCTGCGCATATGTCCTCTTGAACAAGGAATACATCAAAAATAAACAGTAGAAAAACACCGATCCAAAAATTTTTTTTAAAAATATTATGTTTGAAACAGAAGTTTCTTATAGCTTCTGCATTTTCATTTGAGGTTTTAATTCTCTAAAAATAAACCCTACAGTAGGAATAGTGTCATTTTATATTTTACAGAATTATTGGCACTTAGCAACTAATAAATACAAATTATAACTATAACATGATATTTTCCAAACAAAAATGTTACCTCCTGATTAGGAAAACTGAAAGGCCAGTGCTCATCTTATTTCAAGGACAAAATGGCAATTCAGAAATTTTATGTAGTATTATATGACTATAACTTTCAAATTATGATATATACATGCTTGTCAGTTTAACAGGTAATGCTAAGTTTTCTTACTAGTAGACTATAATGCCTATGAATTTAAAAAACAATTTTCTTATAAGTTAGCAACTCTAAATTATGGGCATCTTGCCTCTGATCATTACCCCAGGAGTAGCAAGAAAAGTAAATAAAAAGTAAACAGAGAATGAGCTAAGACACTGGTTGTGGTTAATTCTCGGATCTGAAGGCCAAAAGTTAATGGGCACAGAGAAGATCTCCTTTGACGCCTACAGCAAATACACTAATCACTTAACCAGTAGGTGGGATGAAACTTTTAACCAATAACGACAATGGAAAAGTTTTTGGTTTTTGTTTGTGTTTTACCACGAACTTCTCCAACAAAAAGTTAGTGGCAAAGAAAAAATATATGGTAAAAGAAGATGAATCATACCTGCCCCTTACAGATGTTGTTTTTCATCTTAAGCTGCTTTCCTTGCCTAAGTTTTTCATTTCCAAAAGAATTAAAAAAAAAAAAAGTGATCATTACAGTCTCCTTATATTACTGTACTCAAACTCTATCTAAATTGGGTTTACTTTATGATCAGTACAAGGCAGGGCTCCTTTCTCGGTGTCGGTAGAATGAAAGCAATTCAAAAAAGAAATGGGACTTTTCTTCTATTGCAGAAGCACACCGTTTCTGCTAATGGGTCTCAATGAGAAACTTTCCTATGTGAATCTGTGCACACTACTAAAGGTATTATAAATTAGTTCAGTCTTAGAAGCCTCCAGGTATTTTTTGGGCTTGACTTCACAGGCAGCTTTCCTGCCATATTCTTGGAGTACAAGTTTGTTGGCAAAGATTTGGAATGCCCAGGAGTAGTTCTGGCCACACTTCTTTTTCTTCTTCCTCTTCTTTTAAACAATGGAAATATATTCTCTGAATATTCTGGAGACTGAAAGTCCCAGATCAAGGATCAAGGTGCCTGCAGAGCTAGGCTCCCTCTGAAGGCGCTAGGGAAGGCTCCGTTCCAGGCCTCTGTCCCAGCTGCCGGTAGTTCCTTGGCTTGAGGCAGCATTACTCCAATCTTTACACAACCTTTTCCCTGTGTGCAATCTGATCTGTCTCTCAACAATTTCCCTTTTTATAAGGACACCAATCATAGGTGGATGGGAAGCTCATCCTCCTCCAGGACGACCTCATCTTAACTAATTACATCTGCAACGACTCTGTTTATAAATAAGGGCACATTATTTAGTTCCTGGAGGTTGGGACTTCAACACATAATTTTTTTTTTGTTGGGGGGCAAACATGGGCGGGCCATAATTGAACTCATAACAACCACTTAAAACAGTACCTGACACGGCCGGGTGCGGTGGCTCACGCCTGTAATCCCAGCACTTTGGGAGGCAGAGGCGGGCGGATCAGGAGGTCAGGAGATCGAGACTATACTGGCTAACACAGCAAAACCCCGTCGCTACTAAAAATGTAAAGAATCAGCTGGGCGTGGTGGTGGATGCCTGTAGTCCCAGCTACTCTGGAGGCTGAGGCAGGAGAATGGCGTGAACCTGGGAGGCGGAGTTTACAGTGAGCCGAGATCGCACCACTGCACTCCAGCCTGGGCGACAGAGTGAGATTCCATCTCAAAAAACAAAAACAAAAACAAAAAA
The DNA here is from genome assembly GCF_002776525.5 of Piliocolobus tephrosceles. NCBI lineage: Eukaryota > Metazoa > Chordata > Mammalia > Primates > Cercopithecidae > Piliocolobus > Piliocolobus tephrosceles. The sequence goes on along the minus strand of NC_045440.1, from coordinate 110,736,447 downwards.
ACAAAAAACAGTACCTTACACATAGCAACTGTGTCATAAATGAGAGGTATCGTGACTAGTATGATTGACATCATCATCACCATGTAACATGCTCTGCCATATTCACCCCAGCCACAAGGTTTCTGACCTCTGCCAGGATGGCACAGCTTCTGCCACATGGACTTCTCTCCATTCCCTCTCAGTCTTTTATGCCATTTAACCCTTGGGCCCACACTTCTTAATCTGTGTAAAGGACAATCAGATGTTACAATTTGTCCCCCAGTACCTGGTGTTGGAAGATTTGGCTCTTCGAACATGCTCCATTTTATAATTTAGGTATTGAATCTAAAACACTCCCTAGTGTCCCCTTTTTGAAAGGAATGATTCAGTGCTGTATTTATCCAAGGTAAATTAAGTGCCCATTCTGGTATGTGGCATTTTAATAACACCTTGTAAACGAAGGACGGGTTGAACCTTCTGAAAACAGAACTGAGAAAACTGAGTAAGCCTTTTCCCTGAGGAATACTAGTATATTAGACACCCCATAAAATGTTAATGCTTTTTATTCCAGTCAGTTGCTAGGCTCCAAGAATGCTTCTGCTTTCTCTATCATTTTTAATGTGCAATATACCAGGGGAATATCCTGTAAAGAGCTCAGGGAGAAGGAAGGGCCTGAGTTAAAGATTGCAACACACTGAGCAAAGCATCCCAACTCCTTTCTGAAGACCATACCATCAGCCCAATGGAGTCTTCCTTTTGTTACCATTTATACAGTAACTTGGGGACCTGTAGTGTCATTAAGCCTCATCCCGAAGCTTGAGCTGAGAAATAAAGGAAGCTAGTGGTTATGATACAGGACCAGTTATCAAAAATCACAAGAATTCGTTGTGACGTTAGATAGATTACTTTTGGCTCCTGTGGTTTCTGTGTCAATATAGTTTTCTTTTTGTATGTGTGTGTGATTGAGAATGTATATTGCTGTTTTTTCGTTTTTCACCTAACATTATATTTTGAGCATTTTCTAATGTCCTGAAAATGATTAAAAATATTATTTTCAACCGTTTCAAAATAAGAGTTTTTTCTGTCTTAATGTCATTGTACATAAATCTTTGTGTTTCTGATTCATATTTTTCTCTTTATTTCTGATTTTTCAGATTGTCAATATACTATTCTTGATCCCACAGAACTATTGTGAAATTTAATCAATGTTAATGTTTTGAAAACCCCAAATGAATATAGCAAAGTGAATAAAAAGTAGTTTCTACATGTTGCTTATTTTTTTCCCAAACTATTCCGTTTCCTCTTAGGCCCATTTCCTTAGTGAAAGTTATACTATAACTTCTTTAGAGTATAGCTCTTCAGGTGTAAGTTAGCTACCTTGGATATAAGATATACCAAAGGAAACCAAGAAACTGAATCATAGTTAAAATCTAACATTACTCTGACAATATCTGGTTTAATAATTTTTTATTTGACATGTTATATATATAACTCCTATTCTACAGAATATATATTCTTAAGATTCTCACTAAAAATATTTTTACAGTGAAATACTTGATTAAAATGTTTTATCTTAAATAAATTCAGGAACCAATTGAATTATAAGGGTTTTTTTGTATAACATTTTTTCAAATCTAAGTTTTATTTTCACTTCCTTGTAGTTTATTAGAACATAAAATCTTAGAAATGGAAGGAAAACACAAGGAAGAGTTGGACACCTTAAAAGAAGAGAAAGAGAACCTTCAAGACTTGGTTACTCGTCAAACATATATAATCCAGGAACTGGAAAAGCAATTAAACAGAGCTACCACCAACAACAGTGTCCTTCAGAAGCAGCAACTGGAGCTGATGGACACAGTCCACAACCTTGTCAACCTTTGCACTAAAGAAGGTGGTAAGAATGTCTTCCTCACTCTGGTATTGTTAATATTTTATTTCCTTTGAGCAAGTAAATACTCAACATAGCTTTCTCCAGTGCATTGATTGTTGTGTAAAAAGCAGCAGAAGAACTTTATGGTTAGAATCATTTATGAATTTATGTTGATAATTTTCTCATGTTGCTACCTAGAGAATTATTCATAAGCTGAAATTTGTGAATCCACAATGTCTTTCTGAAAGAGGGCTCTAATTTCTTCTTTCTTTGTCTTTTTAACCTTAGATAAAATCTGTGATACTGTCATGAATAAATAATTGGTATTGTGGTGTTAGACACTTAACTATGTATAGGACAGAAATGAGCCAATGTTAAAAGTTAGTTCATCATGCTGGGAGAGTTTCAGGAGGATTTCCATTTTAAAGCTAATATTTATTATTTCTTTTTAAAGGGAATGGAGTAGGAAATTGTGGGTTGCAGAGAAAATCAGACAGACTATTTGTAACAAGTATTATGAGTGAGGCAGGATTATTGTTATTAAAATTATTTATTAAGATCACTTGTGCTTAGTCCTGTGCAGGATACATTAATTCTGGGGTGTTGCTGTGACAGTGGAGATACAAATTTCTGATATCACTAGAATGTCTGAAGCCATTTAACCTTTGGGAACATCTACAAGGCTGTCATTCTTTAGAAGGCATACATCTGTCTATTCATCCATCCACCTAACAATTATTGAATGAATGCCTCTGCTTGCACCTGTTTCCTTCAAGCAGAACATTTAGTGAGCCTCAGTAGAGCTCTTCAAAGTTTGGAACTTGAAGTCATCTTCTGTATTGCTCTAATCAGCCTTTCTCTGAATGAAGACGAAATTGTAAATGGTGATGAGTGAAAAAAAATACCACTTATATCTGAAAGTTGTTGTTATTAAGCTGTGGCTTATGTGACCATTCATGAAGTGGTTCAGTGAGCATATGAAACATACACATGGGAAGCTTCCTTTAATTTAAAAGTGGATTTGAGCTATGTGACAAATTTGTTCAATTTCATACTTTCGTGTATAGCTATGAATAGGGAAGATAACTCCATATTAAGTGATTTTGTTTTAAAGACATTTCACATTTCTCTATTACACTTCATTACCTTGAGTTATATCTCCTTTAGATAGTCTAAACAATCCTTTAATATACTTTATAAAGCAAAATTTTTTTAAACAGTGAGTTCTCCGAGCTCCATTTGGGTGTGCTCAGTAATGTGATTGGGAAGGGAAAAGCCTGCTAATCAGTCAGACCCTGCCAAAATCTTGAGTTAAGAGTCCACTGGAAGGAAAGCATGGTAGTATTTTGCCAGAGAATTTTAATAGAGCTCATGAGTATTTAAAAATTAAGTATTAATATGAGATATATCTATTCTCATATTGAGCTGAATACATTTTGGGAAAGATTGAAAACACATTTTTCTTATCATCCTGAGACTTAAAGCACATGGAGTGGAATAGTGGTTTCTATTTCATGATTTTAGAGATGTCAAGCCCTAGTGATTCTCACAGAGCTCATATGTCTGCGTACTTATCATAATTTAACTTCTTTTCTGAGTATTTGCCTAATAAATGTGTCTTTAAGCTTTTAGAGGAAGAGGGTGTGACTTTAAAAGTAAATATTCTGGCTAGGTTTGAACTTTGGGTGCAATATCAGGGAAGCAAACATCTGTTCAATTCAAGAAATATATATATATATTTTTTTAAATGAGGATAGACCATTAATAGCCATTCAGGAAGTGAAAAAAGTAACTGTGTCTATTCTATGATATAGTATATCCAAAAAATAGAAATAATAATCATAGAAACTGAATTGGTCTAAATATTCCAGGCCTCTAGATATCTTTTCTTTTTAATGACAACATTCTAAGATGAATCCTGATTTAACTACAAGATTTGCCATCTTAATTTAAGGGAATTGCCTAATTTTCCAATGGGTTCTGAGCTGTCATGATCATAGATTTTATTTGCTTCTTGTTAATCTCTTTTTTCTTTAATCTTACTGTGAAGTATTCTAACTAAATATTTCGTTATTTTAGAACTCATAAGAGACACAAAAATGGAAAGTGGCTCTCATAAGGTTTTTATGAAGATTTTCATTGTCCGTATATCTTTATTTTCACTGGAGCCATAGTGTTTGGCTATGGTGAATTTAAAATTTTAAATGGCTAATAGCATAATACTAGATTAAATATCAGTTATTAAAATGAAATTTTATTCAAATTCTAAAACACATGGGTAAAACCTTTCTTTGTTTTATGACCAAAATTTATATATCATATAAATTTATTATTTATTGAAGAATTATATGTAAATATTTTACTTACAAATTTATGTATGCAAATATTTTTAAATAAATATACCACAATAAATGCATCAAATATTCTAAAATGTATATTTTAAAGCTCAAATATAGATGTTCTACAAGATCTTCAAAAACACGAACTGTGTCATCATCCAAAAAGCCAACCATTTTAATTCACCCTAAAGGTCTTCTGGTTTTAATCTGACCGACTAATTTGTGGAGACAGCCTGAATATAATACTGCAAGGCAAGATAAAAAAAGTTAATGTATAACTCCCCAATGTTATACATGATATAAATGATGAATTGATGGGTGCTGACGAGTTGATGGGTGCAGCGCACCAACATGGCATAAGTATACATATGTAACAAACCTGCACGTTATGCACATGTACCCTAGAACTTAAAGTATAATTAAAAAAAAAAAAAAGTTAATGAGCTTCCCCTGTCATTGGCAACTAGTTTAACCTTTATGAAGCTGTCTCATCATGTATAAAGTCAGGAGAATTCTGTCTATTTCACCACAATAAGGAAAGAATTACATTTGATGCTCAATATACAAGCAAAGTTCGCATTGCTGAAGACACAGTTGATTCATTAAACTTTAGTTTCTTCTTTCTCCTTCAATGGACAAGATTCCGTTAAGTACATTCATTATGTGCTTTATAAGCAAAACTTCTTTTGCAGAAAATGTTTAAATACAATGCCCGGGAGTGTTTGACTGTTGACAGTCATCCAGGCAGCTGTTTTGGCCTCCATTTTCTGATCTCTAAAATGGGATCATAGTATTTACCCGGTGGGTATGTAGTGCACCGTAAATATATGCAAATTTTATTTGTGAATTATGTAGTTCAAAATTGCCAAAAAAGTGGATTGTAAATGTTCTCACCACAAAGAAATGACAAGTATGTGAAGTATGTGAGGTAATGGATGTGTTAATTAGCTTGATCATTCTGCAGTGTTTCCCAAAACATCACGTTTTACTCCATAAATATATACAGTTATTATTTGTTAATAAAAATAAAATTTAAATTTAAAAAAGAAATAGAGGGCCTAGAATAAATACATACATAAACAAGTAAATGAATTAATTAATTTTTTAAATGTTGAAAAATTTAAAAAAGGGTAGTATAAAACACATAGGTTCTGTGTTAACTCATAGTAAATATTAAAATAATAGTAGTTATCTTTATTTTAATGCCTTCTAAAGTGCCTATAATGCATTAAAGTTATATGATAAAGAATTCCTAGGAAGTGTTGGCTAGAAATGTACTTTTTTGCCAAACATTTGTTTGATCCAGAGACAGTAAATCTGTCTTTGCATTAAGAGAGTACTTTCGTTTAGTTTCACAGCACTTTTTCTACTAACACATCTGATGTTGTGAGATACTTTTAAGAAAGAACAACTAATAAACACGTTCTCTGAAATAATTCTGCAAATTTTCCTCTTCTTGTTCCTGACAGACAATAGTGGTGTCTTAGGCAAATAGTCAATTCAAACTGAATTGCATCCATTTTGTAAAGCTTCTAACACATTTATTTTTGTCTAACCTTCATCTGCAAACATTGGGCCACATTTATTCTTAGAAACATTATCCACTAAAGAAATATTGCCCTCAGTGTTATCACAATGTCAAAACTCAGCTGATTGCTTCATGTTTTTGGCAATTCAAAATTACCAAAATTAAATAGTTGCTGGAATTAAATAGTTTACATTAATAATGGCATACAAACAAGGTTTTGCATCTTTCAGGGGAGAATGATCAGTTACTGTGACTATTAAAAAATCACTAGTTGGCCAGGCATGGTGGCTCATGCCTGTAATCCTAGCACTTTGGGAGGCCAAGGAGGGTGGATCACTTGAGGTCAGAAGTTCAAGACCAGCTTGGCCAATATGGTGAAACCCCATCTCTACTAAAAATATAGAAATTAGCCAGGCATGGTGGCACATGCCTGTAATCCCAGCTACTCAGGAGGCTGAAGCAGGGGAATTGCTTGAACCCAGGAGGCAAAGGTTGCAGCAAGCTGAGATGCAGCCTGGGCAACAGAGTGAGACTCTGTCTCAAAAAAAAAAAAAAAAAAAAAAAAAAAAAAAAAAATTCACTGATTAGCTATGTACAGCGGTGATTAAAATATCACATGTGGAACATACATGGGGCAAATATATTATATAATTGGGAATTTACTGACAAAGTCTGTTAAAAAAGAAAGAAAGGAAAAAAGAAAATAAAAAATTTTTAGATAGTATTTAGACTGTATTATAAACTTACACAGTCTGATTGTCTCACACTGCCCAAATCAGCTTGAAGCTCATTTCTGCTGTAGCAAGATGTGGTTCATAAATTTATCCATTCATTCAAAACAGTTCTGCAGCAACTGTTCTGTTCTGGGGAAATGATATTTATTCATTTTTATTTAACAGATATTTGGTAACTTTCTATAATGTGCCAAATATTGCTCAGACCACTAGGAAAAACAAAAGATGTATTTCATCCTGTGGCTTTAAGGAACCTAGGGTTTGATAGGAGAGAAACAAGTAAACAATTATTTTTCAGAATTCTTTGCTAGAAGTGAGCCTTTGGTGCCTGGACCCCAGCAAAGGTCACAGAGAAATATTAAAATCATGGCAGGAACAGAAGGGTAAGTGCAGAATCCAGCATCTCTAGAGTTTTCTTGGGGATTTTACTGAATACCTATTATGATTCTAGCTTGCTTAGTCTTTACATGTGTTAGCCCTTACAGCAGCAACACGAGGGAGTTGCCATGTCTAGCATCATTTTATAAACTCCACAGAGAATTTGAGAATTTGCCCAAAGTTACAAAGCTGGAAATCGTTGATCTCGGATTAAAACATAAGCAAGCTTGTTCTAATGGGGAGATGATAGTTACGTCTAAAAAATGAAGAAAGTGAAGGACACACCAGAGAGTACAAACAGCATGTATATTTTCCAGAAGTCATGGGAGCGGGCTGTAGCCTAAGTCTTAAAATGAGTTTAGAGAGAGGAACTGACGGAGACCAAAAAGGCCACATTTTTTTCTCTAAAATCAATGAGCGGTCATTGTCAGTATATAAGGATAATGGTGATCTTTGCATATTAGAAAAAATTTCCCCAGTGACAATGTAGGAAAAACATACTGGAAAGCTGAGAAGCCTGGAGTAGGGGACGAGATGGATGCTTTTACCATTATTATAATATCAGCAAATACTTAACACAAGCCAGTCTTCTGAGACCTTTGCATATATTAGTTTATTTAATTCTGATAACAACACTGTATGATAGGTGCTATTACCAACTCCATATGAAAGATAAGCTAAGTACAGAGAGGTGAATAATGCTTAAATATTGTACTGCTAGCAAGTGAGCAAGCTGAGATTTGAACCCAGAGTCTTGTTCTGAATACTGTACGTTACACACTGCACCATGTTGGACGGGGAAGGTAGAGTTGATGATTTTTGTCAGAATTTCAAAGTCATTTCTAGGAAAGAAATAATAAGGTCCATATTAAACAGTGGTAAATGGAAAAGTAAGTGGAAGAAATTTTTAAAAATAGAAAAATTAGAATCAGCAAGAAATAATGACTTCCTAGAAGTTGAATCTAGGAATTGCACATTTCTAGGTTAAACAACTGAGGGTACATTCATCACATTCTTTAAAACCAGCAACATGGGAGAAGAAATAGGTTGAAAGGGGAAAAAAATAGTGAGTTTTAATTTGGGACATTTTGACTGAGTTGCCTGTGGGACAGAGTCGGGCAGGCAGATAAATCGGATCCTAGAAGGAGAACAATTATGTGTCCTCAGAGGAGATAAGAGGTAAAGTCATAGAAAGTGCATATAAAGCAATGGCTCTTATTCAGGTGGGGGTCACAGATCCATCAGGAAACCTGATGCAAACTATGCTATTTTTTCCTTTCCACTTACCCCAACCCCAAAATGCAAGGATATGGGCACACATTTGTGTACAATTTGAGAGCATTTACATAAAGAGTTATGAGTGCATTGTATGAGATAATGACAGTGTAAAATCAAAGGCAGAAAAATTTGAAGTTTTTAAGGGACAGATTCATAAAAAGATACCAAAAGAAAAACATAGACTTAGTGTGAAAAACAGTAGTGAGCAGTGTTTTGGGAAGGTTTAAAAAAAACAAAAAACAAAAAAGGACAGTTATGAAAGATGTTCTTTTCAGTGGCAAGTAAACATGACAGTCAAATTTTAAAAATGTGAACCTTCTATATACAGAGATCTGGTATGCTACATGGCTCAGTTGCATATCTCAAAGACTAAAATGAGTGAGAGGAAGTAGGAGCAGAAATCATTATATACTCACATTCAATAAACTTGAATGTGAAAGGACAGATAATAACTTTAAGTGGGGAGGCACACAGAGTAGAGGAAACTTAAAAATAAGTACTGAGAGACATGAACACGTTTATATACTTAGTTCTCTAAAAAGAAGTACAAATTTCAATTCATAGGAGCTTCTCATGTAGTTCATTTTTAAAAATTCTTTCACATTATTTCAAAGACATAATGGCTGATACTACAAATATTTAAGTGACGACTATTTGGGCTAAAGTGTCTTTCCCAGAAGCTGATTGCAATGGTATGGAACACTTGATCATTATTTTGGGGGATTTGAGCCTCTAGCCTTTTTAAAGGGGGAAATGAGGCATTTGCTTTCTTCTCAGTGCTGAGGAGTCATTTGGCTTGATTCTCAGAATAATTCTACCATCTGAAAGGAATTTACCTCCCATGCAGTGTCTGTTGAGTTTATGAAGTTTATATCATTCTGTAAGGGATGAGATAGTTTGAACTGCAAGTCCCTTAAGTTAAGAATGACTCTAAAAACATCACAAGTGATGGGAGGAAATTAAAACTTTTTGAATGTCACTCATATAAACATTGATAAAAACGGAAAGTATCAGTTTCGTTGACTGGATAAAATACTGTTTTTCATTTAGAACTTGTAATGCACAATTTAAGATTAGGTAGAAAGAGAAAGAAAAATACAGGAAGTCATCTGCTGAACACTACAGTGAGTACTTGTTCCCATTTAATGAGGGAAATGCTTTATCTTGACAGAAAATTATATGTCAAACATTTACAATTTCCTTAAAATGAACCACACTATCTAGCACTTCCTTTTATAAAACCCAATGGCTTAAGGCAAAATTGACTGTTTATTTTTGGAAATGGTATATTTCTCCTTTTTGATGGAGCATGTTATCTGCCTTTTAGAAAAGTCATAATTTTTGTAAAAAAAAAATGTGAATAGTGGATGGCCAAACTAATGATAACAAAATAAAAAATAACATAGTCCTTGACCTCTCCCATGAACTATTTCTAAATCCCATCTTTGGGGGGAGATTTGAAATTTTGTGGTTAATTCTCATTTGGAATTGGAGTTTTTAACTTCAGAAACAAGATGAGCTATCTGAAAAGGGATATCTCCTGGTTCCAGCTGGGCTTGGAAGTTGCAGGGGTAAAAGGCCACAAAAAAAGAGTGTTTCCTTGATGTTCCAATATTACCATGAGCAAACTCCATCCTTCTTCCCTTATACTTTTCATAGCCTGGTTGGCTAAAGCGAAGAAGCACAAATAGTTTGAATAGATTTCAACTAAGTCATTTCCTGGACTCATCCACACTCAAGTCAAATTCAACAGATATTTTCAAAATCCAGGGACAAGACGGAACAGTAGACATCCGTCATGGATAAGATATTCTACTTTACACTGAACCAAATGACACCTATAATTACTCTGAGAGACAGTAAAAAAATAAAAAAAAAAAAAAAAGTTTTATTAACAGCATTAAATATGTATGCATTATATCAACTATAGAGTGAAAACCTCATGAAATTTTTTATACTGTAAGAAATGAGGAAAGAAGGTAAAACCTGAAGAATGTTGCAACTGTACATTTAGCTTTAAATGTGTATAAACAAATATTTATTTTTAGCATAAGATTTTCTAAAAGTCAATTGCAAAGAACCTTTAAAACTAGTAACATTTTTAGCTTCCGATAGGAACTCATAATTTATTATCAACCAAAGGATATCAACATGAAAATTGATTTCAAGTACACTGGAATATCATGCTTGTACTGGTTTGGGTGTTCACATTCACAGTGGGGTTATGTCTGCTAAGGAGTCATATTAATATGTAACGTACAAATAATTACTCACCTTTTTAATGGATTTATAAATAAGTCAAATTATCAAATGTAATATCAAATGTCAGACCTCTTTTAACTTGTGTATTTATTATATCTTTGCATGTATCTTAATTATTTTTAGGTGTGAACATTCCATTTTCACAAGCGGGATGATGTCCTTTAGAATAGTGAGTTTGAAGTTTGGGTATAATTTAAAGTGGAAATTTGGTTCTAAAGGGAGATTTTGCCAGTTGTTTAGGCCTCATGAACACACAGACCACACACAAACCTAGTCTGAATCATAATTAATTCTCCAACCTATCTCTCTAGAACTAGGAATTATAGATTGAGATTTCTCTCCAGTATCTCGGAGCAGATGTATGCCATCAAGAGGGCAGACATGGTGGTTTAGAAGGAGCAGGAATCATGACACCTCTGTTCTAGTCCCAGCTCTGCTGCCAGGTTGCTTAACATAGAAGTATGTCACACCTTAGAGATTGCCTGGTATCCTACACAAACCCACATACTTTATGACGCATATCAAACATTACAACTTTGTCTCTTGGTTTTGTGTCACTCCTAATAACCAGTGAAGCCCTGTATTCAGAGTAGAAGCCCACGTAGAGCTAGGGCTGGCAGTCAAGTACCGATCTTCAAGTATATTACACCACAAGAGTAAGAATCAAGGTGACCTACTTATGGTGACAGGACTTATTTACTCAAAACTTCAAAGTGGAGTTTTGTGTGTGTGTGTCAGTTTTCAAAAGCATCTGGCAACTGCTTTCTATGTTTACAGCATTGCCCAAGGACTTTCATTCCATTTTTAATGGCTGTTGCTGAAATAAATTATATTTGTCTGCTCATAGCAGAGCACAAAAGATGCCCCTCAAGCTTTCCCACATGCATGGGGAATCTTTTGTACAAAATCAATATATTGTAGCCAGGCTGAAAAAAATTATATGGAAAATTAACACACATGAAACACCTGAAATGTCTCTGAGAATGAAATGAGCTCCTGAACAAATGGCAAGGGCCGTGTGGCGTTCATAACTGCCCAACAGGGTACCCAAGGGAAAAACAAAGAAATTAATTTTATGTAAAATGAAAGATTACTTGATTAAACAAAGATGGTGTGTATTTCCATTTTTACCTTTTAGTCAAGTATTTTTCCCCCATTCTTGGTTACTTTAGGTAGTAATAGGCATTGAATATATGTTGTTATACACATGAGAATCATTTCACATTAGAAGACAATTGCAAAATTTATTTGAGCATAGTAATCAAACTACAGTAGAAATAGGTAGAATTAATTGATGATTAATTTTTTTCCACTTTAAAAAAGTACCTTACGTTAGAGATTCACTTATGACATACAAGGCTTTGCATGTCTGCATAAATGTAAGAATTTATATACCTTATGTATATCTTAATATTATTGAAAATTTGTATATCTGCAATTATAATCATGGGCAATATATTCTCCAGATAATTAAAATGTATCCCTTCAAGTAGTAAAATTTTATGGGAAATTTTAAATGTGATGAAAAATTATTTGCATTTTTTTATTCTCTCCTCTCGTTCTTGGAAAGAAAATTGAAAAAAATTAGGCTTTTTTTTTTCTAAGAATTTAATCCATTATTATCCATATGAATTAATTGTCATCATAGTACCATGATGCCTCTGAAATGTATATAGTTTGCCCCCTTTATATTGTTCAATGCCCAAATTCTTATCATTTCTTAGTTTTGCCTACTTTTTAAAATTTTCTGTCTTTTCCTCACACACACACAAACTTTCAGTGATCCAATTTCTTGTCTCCATGCCTGATACTAGAAGATGAACACGAAAACACACACACACTCACACACACATACACACACACATATGCACACACACACTCACATACATGCACACACACGCACGCGCACACACACACACACTCACACACAAGCACACACATGCACGCACACACACACTTACACATACACACACATGCACACACACACATACACACACACACACGTTCCCACTCTCACTTTCCTACCAGCCTATCCTCTGTCGTCATAGCTTCTAGCAAATAGTCCGTAGGCTGGGAGACCAGCTACCAGGCTTATGAGAATAATACCTAAAATTAGTGGGGGTAAATCCTGAGTCAGTGTGAATTTTAGGGTATGGACATGATGAAATCCAATATGGCTGCTTTGGGACCTCTCACTTCCTTATCCTCTGTTAGCTCTGGACATTGTGGGCCGTCATAGCTTCACTATTCTGTTGAGGGTTTCCTTCTCGGACAATTCTATTGCCTATGGCCCTCTGCTATCCTCATGTCAACATATCCTTTGTCTTTGTCATTGCTGCCTCCTCTCTCTTTTCCCATATGTCCTGCTTCCATGAGACAAGGCTGCACCCTTTCAGACTTAAGGCTTACCCTGAATCACTCAGGACCTTGGGTGTGCCCTTGTCAGCAGAGATAAGTATTGTTGGGGATTCTGTGACCGATGACTCATTGAAGTTCTATTTGGGTTTCACTTTACTCAAAAGGCCAGTAAGAAGTAGTTAAGATTTTCAGCTTTATAGTCAGAGAGTTCTACTACTTACAACTTTTGGCGAAGTTAGTAGCATTTCTGAGCTTCAATTTCTTCATATAAAACAATATATTGATAAATACTCCCTATAAGATATTTATAAGGATTGAACAAAATGAAGCATGTAAAACATACTTGGCATATAAAATTCAGAGTTTACCACATAGCAAGTGTTCGATTAATGCTAGTTGATTTTATTATGATCATGATTACTATAGTTCCATAAAAAATGATAGTTAAGATTTTATAGATATCCATAAAATTACATATAAATAATTTAAATGAGAGCAAAGCAGTTCTTTTTTAAAAATGTTTAAAATAAAAATTCACTAGATAAATGATGTTCAAGTGTTCCCTTATACCAGGGTTGGAGGGACTTTGAAAAAAGTAGTTGTTTTAAGTAAAAAAGTACACTTTTAGTTAATCAAAGACTTCAAATTAAGAATATTTAAGAATAGAATATATGTGTTTGTTATACTGTCTCAAACACATGCACACATATAACCATATTCAATTGCCATTTTTATAGGTTAAAAACAGTCATGCTGAGATATCAGCCCACAGATACTTAGGTTTGTATACATATGTTTTCTATAAGAAAAAATACCAACCTCAACATTTTCCATTTATAAGCATACAGCTTGTATGTATTTGTGTAGCTATATATATTTGTATATGTATTTATAAAGTCATTGGTAAATATCCCTCACCCCTATACCGACCCATAAAATACTGAAACTTGGACTGCCTGGAAATCTTTTGATTCTTCCACACCCTTGAAATGCAAGACATTACCTTCTTCCACTTTTAAAGATTCTTTCACATAAATTAGGATTCTAGAGAGTGTCTTCAAAATGTTTTTTCTATGAAATGCCCACACACCTGACTGAAAAGTACAAAATCTAATCAATCAATTGTTTGCTTGTTTGCAACTTGTCAGATGTGCTGTTTTCTTCTTTTATATTCTCAGTTAATTTCAGTGACCTGTTGTGTTGAAATCACAGGTTCAGGGTCAATTTCTAGTGCTGTGATCTCCCTAATGTTGATGTCTCAAGGACTATCCTTGAATAAATAACCTGATTCACATGTATTCTGATGTTTGGTAAATACTGGAAATATATGAACCATTAGCCACATTTAAGATTTAAAAAGAACGATTGAAGAACTGATTTCTTTATAGCAACTCATCAGAAAATAGGTAAGAGAAAGGGTTGTGACTTTTTACACTGTCTCTGGTAGCAAGGCTGATTGCCTTCTGTGTTCTCGGCTAGTGTTGCTGAGGCTCATAATTACCAATTCCACATTCCAGGAAGTTTTCTCTTGAGGGTTCATCTCAATTGAAGTGACCCTCTGCCTCAGCTTTCATGGTCCTCCCCTGAAGTCAGTCTGGTGGCCGATACACCATCTGGATTGAAATTGGTTGGGTAAAGGAAGGGAAGATCAGGATAAAGTCAACAGCTGCTAGCATCAGGTCTCAGGTTGCTTATTGACTGAATGTTGGCTGGTGAAAGACAGACATGCACCTGTTTGTATCTCTATTCTATCCCTTTAGATGACAAAGATTTGGTTGTATAGATAAGGCTAAATGAAAAGAATGAATAATGATTCATTCCTAGGACTTTCTAGATTTATTTGCTGATATTGGTGTGGGCAAAGTCTTTGAACTAGCATACCGGGCTCTTAAATTTAGGTCAGATAAGCTTTTCTATATGTTTCATTCTTTCAACTGTTATCTCTTCTAGGTAGCTTTCCTGGAGTCCACCTGGCAGATGGAATATATTCTTGCACATTCCCAATGTGCTTGATACATAACTATAAGATAACAATTGCCTGCATTCTCTCTCTTTGGTGCTGTATTTAAACTGGTGACATTATAGCCCTGCAAGTTGTTGCCAGCTATCTTGTGACCAGGTTGATTGCCAAGAATAAGTGGGTTAAGAAAAAGACTAAGAAAACAATTTCTGGTCACATTGTCTGAAACCTTATCATGACTTACTTAAAGTCTACATTGGATTCTTTAGTTACATGATCCAATAAATTATCTTTTTGCTTAAGCCACCTTAAATTGAGTGTTGTCCTACCATAAAAGTTACTAATCATGGGTATAGCTTTCATGGAAGATCTTTTTCGCATCAGGCTGTGAGCACATGAAGGGTAGGCTTGGGCTTTTCTATGTCTGTATCTCCATGGCCTACGAAAAGTTTTAAAAATAGCAAATGTCCATCAATATTTGTTGAATTAATAATATAGGATGATTGAACTAAGAGAGGATAAGAAGCAGAGGGACAAATGGAAAAGCCATACTATAATTGTCTCATTAGAAAAAAATTAACACTTTCATTAATTTTTAACTGATAAAAACTGAAGAAGGACAGTGGGACTGATAAGGGAAAGAGCAAACACGTGGTTTGGAAGGAAAGATTATGTAACATTAAACAAATGAAAGCTAGCATAGCAGGAAGGACTAACCAACAGGCAAGTAGATATATGAATCTGAAGGCAAAGAGAGAGGCAAATACTCAGTGTTAAAAAGTGCCTGTGTATATTATAAATCTTTTCTGCAGCAGTTGGAAGCCATGATAGAGAGTGTGCAAAATGAACAGATGTATAAGAAATAGACATCCAAGAATGGAATCTTAGTGAACTTCTATATGGTAGGTGATGAGAGAAAAATAAATTGATAAAAGAGGAAAGGGGAAAAACAATTAGAGAAATTGAAAGGGACTAGGAGAGGTCAACACAGAAGGTAAGGGGAAAGATAGGCAAAGACAACTTCTGTAGGGTAGAAGGAGGTAGTGGAGGAGACATATCAAATGGCTTTGATCTTCATAGTAAACCATAAAGGTCATTTATAAAGAGTGAGAGAAGATAAGAATAGGATTCAATTTATTTAAAAAGTAGAAAGATTTGCAATACACTCTACAGGAAATGTCATAGAAAGTTTATTACGCATGACTCAGTGTTTGCAGTCCACAAGGGGGTTGAGAAAGTGAATGAATGCCCATCTGGGGTTTGGGATTTACCTATGCAAAGGTGAGTGGATGAAAGGACAATAGATGGAGAGACCAGGGATGCCAAATGGAACATTATTAAATTCCTGACTCTGGGATTGAGGCTAAGAAGAAAGCAAAGGGAGGCTAGGAAAGCAGTGATAGGATTGGCAGGGATCTAAACTCAATGAGAGGGAAAATGAACTCATTAGAAATTAAATAATAATAAAGGAAAAATAAGAATATATGGTCAAAGAAAGAATTTTAGACATAAAGATCAACATTTTAACTCATGCTTTCAAATCAGTTCGTTATTACAAAAAGTTTAAACCACTTTGATAGATAGATACAGTCCTCTTTCAGGTCTCCGGAAGGTTCCTACCAACGTCTGTCCAGTGATGCTTCTTTTACTCTTCCATCCAATCTTGGTCCAGACTTTTTTTTTTAATTTTTAATTTTTGAAGAGACATGGTCTCACTATACTGCCCAGGTTGGTCTTGAACTCCTGGCCTCAAGAGATCCTCCTGCCTCTGCTTCCAAAAGCACTATTATTACAGTTGTGAGCTGCTGCTCTCAGACCCATCAAGTCTATTGTGTCTATCTGTCTTGGTCATTTACTAAATATTCCTCCAATTTCTATCTTCTATCTAACTGAATCTCAAGACCTTCTAAAAAAACTTATCACTGGTGCTGACACTTGCAATGTTCAGGAAATTCAAATATTATGGTCTCTCTAGATTTTAAAATGTTTCCTAGGTGTCCAGTTTTACAATACCTATGCATGACATTGGACTTCAGAACTCTGCAGTACTTAACAAAGAAAAGAGTCATGCAAAAAGTCACGGGATTGAAACCTCTATAACCAATATGTTGATATATAAATCATTTATAATTTCATCTGAAATAATCTTTAAATCTTAACTATTTAGGTAAAGCTTAAAATATACAGCAAGATGAGATTACCTGTTTTGGGTTTATTTTTAAATGTAAACAATGGTATAATCTGATTTGTTCAATGAATGAAACCAGCCAATTAGCCGAATTTGACCAGGAGAGGCTAATTCAATGTGATCCTAAATATAACCAGTCAACTATAACTGCTATGTTTTAATTGGAAGGTGGAAGACAGCAGCATCCACCACCCGCTAGACTGGACTGGCCAGCCTTCCACACTCTGCTAGTGTCCCTTCCATAAAGAGGAGTAACAGTATAATATTGCTATTAAGAGTGTTGTCATTACCACAACAAATACCATTTCTTGAGTACTTATTATGCTTCACTGTCTTTGCACTGTGTTATGTAATTCATACACCCATCTCAGAGGTATTTATAACTACCTCATTTTATAGATTAAGGAAAAAAAAAACTCTAAAGGTCAATCTACCCTTATCGAAGGGACCTTATTCAAACCATAGTATATAATAAAAATACCAAAGGTAAGCTGTGGATGAAGCTTTTACATTGATTTTCAATGCCTTGCTACTCTAAAACGTAGCCTGAATTAACGTTCAGGCATATGCTTGCTAACTGGTAAGTAATTAAAAACAAGCTATCTAATCTTTCTGGAAAGATTGACTTTTTTGAAAAAATATGAGTATTTAAATTTTTCAAACATACCAAGTTAAATTTCAAGAAAATACAATATCTATTTCATATATGTTACCATAACAACAAAAAATCCATAATATAACCATAAT
Source organism: Piliocolobus tephrosceles (assembly GCF_002776525.5). Classification (NCBI taxonomy): domain Eukaryota; kingdom Metazoa; phylum Chordata; class Mammalia; order Primates; family Cercopithecidae; genus Piliocolobus; species Piliocolobus tephrosceles. The sequence continues at coordinate 110,718,826 of NC_045440.1, read as the reverse complement.
ACTAGGTGTACCTTTTGATGGTAGAATTCTCAAACCATTTTCCCAAGTATGGAATTTGTGTTCATGGTTTTGACAACAAATTTTATACAGTTAGTTTTCACAAAAATAAGTTAATACCCAACTATTTCCTTTTTTCTCAGTTACTAAAAATGTGTGTGAAATAGCATCCTCTTCCCACACATAGTCCCTTCTCCGACATCTTCCTGAAGTTGGGGGGGGGGGAAACAAACAAACAAACAAAAAAAAAAAACAAAAACAGAGGAGAGATGGCAGACAGGAGAAGGGAATGTGTTCTCCGTACATAACTAAAAAGGGGAGGGCAGGATGTGGTATATACAAGAGAAGCATTTTCTCCATAGATAAATGACCTTCTCTCTCTCAAAAGAGAAAAATGGGTTTACCATTGGGTTCCTGCTGACCACATCTTTCTGTGTTGTTTGTCCTCTCAAGTGATCATAAATTTTAGTTGGTATTTCTTCACATCTCTTTTTTTGGGCATCTAATTTGGTTATTTTTGACATTTCAACAGAAGAAAGGATCCAGTAGGTGGAATTTAAAAATTTTGTTTTGTTTTAGAAAAATAGCAGTCCATAAAGTCAGAATAAATGAAACCAGTAAACTACATCAATGCTCTTGGAATGGATACCTTTATATAATCCATTGACATCCTCAATGTCATTAAAGATGACTTTTGAGTAAGCGTATATATATGCATCTTTAAATTGCTATTTGCATACATTCTGTGCAGTACTTCTTCACTATCATATGAATCTGTAGCCCTTTAATTAGTTGATTTATTTTGTGTCGACATGGAAATTGTGATGGTGGTATTTAGATGTAATTATTAGTACGATTCATTAAAACCATTAGTGCAGACTTGAGCTACATAGAAAATCATAATGTTATTAAATGCTTTGGTACTATTTGTTTGTTATGGCAACATATCTGATTTAAATATTTCATTTTCTTGAAACATAATTTAGTGTTGTTAAGAATCTGAGTAATTTATACTGAAATGGTAATTCTTTCCACAAAGATTAGACTGCTCAATACCTATAAGTTAGTAAACATTAGGCAACTAAAGGCCAGTATTTGGTATGAAGCCCAGTGTTAAGTTAGGCAAGGATTTTAGATATTTAGATCATTTAAAATTAATGTAAAAGTTTTGACTCATAGTTTGCCTTTGGTATTTTTATTATGAAAGACTATTATAACTCAATGTGTTTGAAAGCAGACATTTATTAAGTGATAGGAAACTTTAAGGGCAAGATTACAAAATAGTCTTAATCTTAATTTCTAGGAAAAGGTTAAATAAAACTGACTACTAAAATAATACACAATAGAAAATACTAAATCATGAATATTTTATAAATATAACACATATATCTTTAGCTAAGAGCTATTAAATGTGCGTCATTTTGTACTTTTATTTCATTTGTAAGAAGTTAATAATGGGTAAAGCTCAGTAAATAAAATCAGGTTTTCCTCAGTAGAGACAGTCTCTAACTATTAATAGATTTCCTGCCTTCACTTGACTTCTAACCTTTACTATGACTCTTCCCCCTGTATAATTTAATTTCAAAGTCTTATTTATGTGATTGTTCTTTTATTTGTGTATCATCTGCCTGATGATTTAACTTCGGGGCATTAAAGAAAGAACAAAGTAAACTTTGGTTACATTTTCATTGTAGGTAGTTAAGTTGGGTCATAAAGTCTTTTCTACTTCCCAAATCTAATTATTGTAACAGTTGTTAATTCTTTTTGTTTTGTTTTGTTGGTAAAATTTTCTAGAAGCTCTTCAATATAAAGTCGCAGAAAAACAGTACTACTTGCTTTTTAGTGTTTTAAACTTCCATATTGCATTTTTATGTTTGAATTTATCTTTATCTCTTCCTGCTCCAAAGAGTGCATTAGCAATTTTTTAGACTTTCCTGTGAAATGTAGGTAAGAATGTTTTAGAGATTTTGCAGGAAACTTGATGTAATTGCTACCAATTGAAGATATTACATGCCCAGGTCATTTGTTCCTTGAGTTGATGTTTTGGAAAGGATACACAGAAAAAAAAAAAGAAGTAAGAAATTAAGTAAAATATAAGCATTCAGTTAGAAATGGTTCTACAGCTTTTTCCTTCAGTTTTTTTTTAAATTTTGTAAGCTACCTCAAAATCTAGTATTGTCTTTATGATTGATTTTTTACTATGTGCAATATTGACATTTGTGTGGAGGAAATGAAGACATGCTTAGCTATTATTGGAGTCCATTTGGCTACTAATGGTACTGATATTCACATATTGCAATCTTTTTTTTTTTTTTTTTTTTTTTGCAGTTTTACTAAAGGGAGGAAAAAGAGAGGAAGAGAAACCATTTAGAGACTGTGCAGATGTATATCAAGCTGGTTTTAATAAAAGTGGAATCTACACTATTTATATTAATAATATGCCAGAACCCAAAAAGGTAAAACCAGAAGTGTTTGTTTACGAGATGTAAGCCAGATCCCAGTTGAAGTGCTGGATAATCAGATTGATTTGTGAGCTTGTTAAACTGGAAATATATAGAGAGATGCCTGAACTTTTTTCTCCCAGAGATACTCTGTTTCCCAGGTCCGTAAAGGATGAAAACCTTATTGTACAGAAATCCCCAACCCCCATAACTTTTCTTTCACACAAACTTTTGCATTTATTCCCTGGTGTTCATAGGATGTCCCACTGCTCATAAATGTTTGCCTTGTACAGATTACATGTTGAGTTCATGTCTACCGTGAGTGTATGGGAAAGAGAAGCCATCTTCCAAAGACCCAACAATCCAGAGAACACACGTCATATAAAGTCAAATACTGCGAAGAGAGGGAGTGGTAGATATAGCTATTTGCAAATTACTGCTCCTGTTAGGATAGGATAAACATTTCCTATCTTACTTCATAATCTTGAAAGAATTTGCTTTCCATATTTACATAAAAGAGTGGGTTGGAAGATCAGATTCATCAGTATGTTGAACAAGACCCAAGGTAAACTTTGGAGTAAGCAAACATTATCTTCCTGCTGTGACATCTCTTTTGTATACTCTCTTCTACCATTTATTCATTAAATCATCCATCCATGCCTTCATTCAGTACTATTAAGTGGATGTCATGCATTTGTCAGGAACATAGATATAGAGCAAACAGTTCCAGTGTAATGATAAAGATAGACAATTATTTAGATAGTTATAAAATACTGTCAATAAGTATAGCAATATAAATTGTCCATTTAAAGCATGGTATGTGGGAAGTTTTGAGGTGAGACAGCCAAAGGGAGTGAGATTAGGCAAGAACCTTGCTCTTTAGTGTCTATGAGTTTTAGCTGGAAGCCCAGGGTCCCAAGTGGACCATGTGCCTTTGCAGGATAAAACGACTGTCCTCCCCTCATGTCCCCACCTAAATTACTTGTCTTTAAATTACTTGTCTTTTATCCCCATTTCCTCTGGGGTCTTTGCAATGCTCTTGGAATCTTCTCTGATTCCCTTAGGCAACTTTACATGACTTTCTCACTACCAGAATTCTAAAAGGCAGAGATTGTGCCTTTTATCTTTGATTTCCTGGAACCTAGCATAGTTTCTGGCACATAGTAGGTCTCAATAAATATGTGCTGGAATAAATGAATGAGTAAGTGGCCTGCTGATGGCAATATCAACACTTCCATGTAGTGCATAGTAAGTCAGTTTAACTTGCTTAGTCTTCCTGATTGTTAGTCTCCTTTGATAGGCAAAGGAAATGAATCTTGGAGCCCAGTTTGCCAGATGCCACTTAACTGGCAACCCAGGAAGTCTGGACTATAGTCCAGGTCTGATACAGTTCTCCCTTTTACCACTGTCCTCTCTCTCTCTTGATTTCCGTAATGAATCATTGTTTATGTTAGCTCAAAATGGTTTCTTTTCCCCTTTGCTGTGACAAAATTTTCTTCTTGAAAGATACCTTCAATGTTGTCTATAAGGGGGTAAAATGTAGGAGTGGAGTGGGCACAGGAGGGAGGAAAGGCAGGAGGCACTGTTCTGTACTTTGCTACCTCAGCCATCTACCAGAGAAGTGTGGTTTTGCGTGATTTTCATTTTTGATTTCTGTGCAAGATTTCATTGAATCCCATGGCTTAAACAAGCAAACAAATGAAAAATGGAAATACAATGGAAAGCCTGGGAGTGAGGAGATGAGGATAACTTATTCTAAGGAAGATATCCTAAAATCACACTTAAGCTTAAACTCAATTCACACACACACACACACACACACACACACACACACGTCATAAACACGCACCATACACACAGCAGATGAAGTATGTGAGAATTTGTTCTGGAGTAGGAGGTGGAGCTAAAATATTTGCTTTATCATTTCCCTACAGTACTACTCAAGACCTGAAAGAACCTCTACATTATTGTCAGTTCCACTATAGTTTATAATCTGACTATAAAAATAAAATTGACTAAAAATATTAAGTGAACTTCCATTTAGACTCATAGTGATTCTATGATATACATTAATCTAAAAATAATTCATAAGTTTTCAGATCAAGAATATTCACAATTTTAGATTTTTTTTTTTTTGTTTTACTTCTCACCAGTACCACCACGTGGCCTGTGGGGAAAAGGGTGCAGTGCAAATACAGCTTTAGTCATTCTATGGACTTTAGTTCATATATAACCACAACTACACTCTAGTTTGAAACATGAGATGCAAATGGTACACAGGCTATTTACAGAACCACTTCTCCTGGTAATGTGAAGAAAAAGATCCCACCTCAATTCATAATCTTGGTAGGTTTGCTTTCAATGCTTACATAGAATAGAATGTTGGTGAATCCAATTCACTCCTTCCATGGCTGGCTCCTGGGCTGGTTTCATCAGGAAAGCAAGATTCAAGCTTACGCTTGTACAAAATGATGGATTTTAAATATGATAGAGCTTTTGGGTTTTCTTAAATAAATAAAACTTAGAATATTAAATTCACAAATGTCAAGTATCTACTGAATTAACTTCTGATATTTAGTCTAAAAAAATAATAACCTGAACAGGTTAGCAGTAACATACCTATACATACCCACAAGGAGCAAATTGTATCACTGCTGAATGGCCCCCCTGGCTTTTCAGAGAGAAGAACTTCCCACATTACCTGGTCAGGACTATTGTTAGATTTAGATTTAGTTTTGTTGAAATACTAACAGAGTGTGATGAGAAGGGGAGATAATTGAGCTGAAGAGAGAAAGACTTTGGCCTTCTTCTGGACTTAGATGCTCATTCTCTTGTTTTATTATTTCCCTGTTATTATCGTAGATTCTCTTACAAGTAGTAACATTGTTCTATAATGAAGATGGGTATTTCAGACTGACATACATACACATTTTTGCAGGTAAAAAATTGAGTGTTTAATCCCTTAGTATAATGGCATAGCATAGCACTGGTAAGAACAAATATTGTATGAATTTCCTCAAAAGTAATTTACAAGCTGATTAACAAAATAGCTCAAATGTATTGTGCATTTACAGTTTGCCAGTCTTCTTCCAAGCATATATAGATATATAGATAGATAGATATTATATAGTATATATCTATATATCTACTATGTAGCTATATATCTATATATGCTATATAGATATCTAAATATCTCTCTATATATGCTTACTGTATATGTATGCTTGGTATATGTGTGTGTGTGTATGTGTGTGTGTATATATATATATATATGTATACTCCTTCATTTACTCTTTTCAACAACCCTATGATATAGAGACTCCCATTATCCCTACTTTACAAAGATAACCTGCCCCAAACAAATTCTTAGCAAATATTGAACATTGACTTTGAAGCAAAGGAATCTAATTCTAGAATACACCCTTTTAATCAGAGGATTAAGCAGGATCATTATGTTAACAATAATTGAAATTGTATCATTTATAATTTTGAATATGAACCTGTTGACCCATGGGGTGGTAAACACATGTATGACATGTGAGCTACACAGGCAAGGGTTTATGTTTAGAAAATTAGGTAAGTTGATTCATGTTCTCACTATAACCCACCTCATTCTCACCATCCTATTATCTCAGTTTCTTCCATCTTGAAATAAATTGTCAGCATTCTGTCAATCCTATAAAAAGTGCTAGCAAAATTCATCTTTAGGGCTTTCACCCTTCCATGTAGACTATACATTGTAAATAGGAAGGTTGGTGCTACCCCTGCATATGCTTAGCCAAAGCATTGCTCATTATGATGTTTCCAGAAGTTTTGGCAAGGGTAAGCATATCAAGGCAACCCACACAAAAACAGAAGCATCAGATATGCATGGTATAGACCAATAAATAAACTAGGCTTATTAAAGGAAAGTGACAAAACAATGAACAGACACTATTCATCTTGTAGTCAGTGTAAGAGTTGCAAGTATAACCGGATTGTAATACAGTAATTTTTTCAGTTGACATTGTTCTATACCAAAAAATAAAAAGTCTTTGAAAGTTAGAGAAATGTTATTTTTTCAAATGTAGAAGTCAAAGACAGTTTTGTAGGACTATTTAATTTTTCAAGCAGAAAGAAAATTAGATTTAGGTCATTTCTATATTTACCTTTTGCTTTTATATTATTAATGTCTTGTGTTTATTTTTCTTTCTGAATTCCCTTCAATGTATAGTAGTAGGAAACAGGACTTTTCCTTTCATTTTATGTTTTCAAAACCAAATGCCTAGTTTCATCCAAAAAACAAACCATTTAATCATTACTCTGCTTATTGTAAAATATTAAAAATTTGATTCTGAACTCACAATTCCCCTAATTCTTGGAAAAGTACTATAACAAATGGGTTAAGCCCTTTTCATTTATGGTATGGAAAAATAATTAACATTCACAAGTCTAATCATTCCAACCTCTATGGAACATAAAAGTGTAAAAACTGCGTGAATCAAATTTCCCCGTTTTGTTTGGGTTTAAGCCTCCGTATTATGTTAAAACGTGTTTAATGCTTGAAAGCTTTGACCTTGCCTGGGATAGAAGCCAGTTCAGTCATTTCTTGGATAGAGTTAAGCCTAAGTTATATGATCGATAAATGCAATAGCCATAGTTTATGTAGCAGGGCCTTGTTCACAGGAAGGACACTGCCAGATAGCACAGACCACACAATACTGGCAAATGAACTTTTCAAGTCTTTCATGTCTCAAATCTTTCTAAAACCTACCATGTATTTTTTTGAATTTCCTTCATCTGTTAAGCATAGGGATTTTTTTTTTCTGACTAAAAATAATAGGCTTTTGTTTTGTCCTTTGCTAGAGTGAGTCCAACCTCTTAAATATACATATATGTGTGTGTGTGTATATATATATGTATACATAATACATATAGAAAGGCGACATGCTCAAACATTAGTGATGCCAATATTATAATAAATAGAGCCTAGAAATCATAATTATAAGGATAATTTATTGAACTTCTACACAATTTCTATACAATGTGTATAGAAAAATTTTCTATACAATGTTATATAACTATAGTATATCAAATTTAAATATTATATACATATTAAATATTACATTATATACATACAGTGTATAATGCATGGCATAAATATGTATTATGTCATCAGTAATATATGTAAGAGATGGGAGTAGCGTCAATGCCTATTAATGCCAAATGCTATTCTACAGATTCTATATATATTAACTCATCAAATTATCAGAAAATATTTAAGAGATACATAGAGAGAGCAGAGGTGGATTTTGAATCCAGGCAACGTAGCACTCAAGTTGGCGCTGTTAACCAAGGTGTTATTCAGCTCCATTGTTTCTATATAACACAAAGAGCAGCTGTTATCATTGATGTTGTTAAGTCTTCGTAAGAATTGGGAAGCATATGTTCAACCCGTTAACCTCTCTGCCCCTCAGCTTCCAACTTAGTAATCTGCCTGGGTAATTTATATTTCCCAGTGGTTTTTTTCTCTAGCTCTTTATTTAAGAAGCATTCTCAGCACATCTGAACATTTACAAGTCACTGGATTCCTCTGTTTAGAAGGAAACTTGTCTTTTTAAAAAATTTGCGAGTGGTTTAAAAACTCAGATGCCTCTGTTTAGAAGGAAAGTTGTCTTTTTCAAAAATTTGTGAGTGATTTAAAAACTAAGTGCATAGAGTTTTAATAATCTAGGTAACAGTAATTTAGAACCTGTAGAGTATAGTTTCCTCTCTGCACTCTACATTTATAAATGTAGTGATTCTTTTCCCTGAGTATATAAGTGGACTTCACAGCTTTGCAAACACAACTTGGCAAACTTTCAGGCAATCAATGTCCATTAGGAAATAAAAATTTGAATAAAAACATTCATTCTGGATTAACAAGTCAGGACATGATCAAATTTAATTGAGAAAATGGTGATATTTGTTGCTTCTAGCAAAATATTTCCTTGATATTTTCACTTCCCTTTTTTTCTCATTTAAATTTCACCAGTAAAGCTCCACTTTGACCACTTCTCTTGAATTACCACCTATGCCCTCTTGAAACTATGCCATCTGATTTTGTTCCCACAGGAATCCTCATTCTCTCTCACCAAGGTCACTAAAGGCTCCTTCATTCAAATTGAAGTTATATTTTATTAATCATTTTTTATCTTGACTTTTCTGAAACCTTTGATGATCACCTCCCCAACTCTAAATCCATCTCTTTCTTAGCATTTCATTAATCAAATTTTCCTATTTTATCTCTCCTGTTCCATCTCTTTTTGTTTATCAAATATTAGTTCAGTACCCACTACAGGATAGACACACCTCTAGGTACTGGGGACAGCAGCAAATTGAAAGAAATCCCTGCCCATCTAAAGTTTTCTGATGTATTCTATCCCTCTCAGGTGTTCACCAAAGCCCATTCTTTGACTCTTCTCACTCTCTGCCACACACAACTATTTCCAACTTTTTCTTTACTTATTTAAGTAATTGCGTTTGTCTTCATGCTATTAACAAATACTTTTAAGCAGATTATTGCCAATAATTTTCAATTAGGTAGACATAGGGTTCAATTCTGAATCCAGTTCTAATCAATTTTAAATCCCAGATCCAGAGCTTATTGTTGAATATAATCAGTGGTAAATTACTGAACAAACGCTGAACCTCAGTATTTTTTCATCTGTAAAATGGAGATGATCATCATACCTACTTCCTACATAGGACTATCATGAGAATAAGTTAGAAAATGCATGTAAGGTGTTTATATTATATGGTCCTTAACAATCATGTCATTGTTAATAGCAATTCCTTTCTTACTTCCTTATGCTCTTATCCATATTTTTATCCTTGGTCTAGATCATCTCAAACGGCTCAATAAACTTTTTTCTTTGGATATCTATGCTACTTCAAAGGCTAAGGTGTCCAAAACTACGATCACTTTCTTTGCTAGCCTTTGAGGTGTCCAAAACTATGATCGTTTTCTTTGCTCGTGTTTTCTTTCTTAAATTTCTCATTTAGATTATTGTCTCCATGATTTTTCGGCCTATTAGAGCTGAAAACTCTGAACTCTGTCTCTTTAATCCTATGGGATCAGTCACTATTGAAACTTTGAGAGGTTTGGTAACTGACCCATATTGTATTTATAATAATACCCCCGGCTGTAAGTGAAAACTGATGCCCAAGAATGGTTGTTGCGTAAAACAAAAAATAAATGAATAAGTTAATTAGAATTACGGAAGATAAAAGTGTAGCTAGAGATTATGTTGAGGACTAAGAGCAGGTGCAGAAGTTAAAGGATTAGTGGTGGTGGGGACGACTGGGACAGGAATCAAAATTTCAAATGTACAGTCTTGGAGGTGAGTCAATTCCTGGGGTTAATGAAGACATACTGTATGTGTGGCTGTTGTCAAAGTAGGGGGAGAGCCTTGGGAGGAGAGTTGTCCTATTTCATATGCCCACAAGTAGTCATGTATATCTTAGACCCTTTCACTCTGAGGAAGTACATGGACAATTTGTTCTTTGCATGATGTGTCTTGCCACTGCTTTTATACCCTTTTGGCTACTTGTGTTCCAAATGCAATGCTTCAGGGAAACCACTTGAGGTTTTTCCTTTAATCAGAGCTTAGCTCTGTGTCTTCATAGCCTGTTTGTTGCTGTTACATCATATCCCACCTTTAGCCAGCCTTCAACATGCTTTAGTATTCAGTTGTTGAGGAATAGTCCCCATTGAATAATCCAGCTGCCACATTCATGCTACGTCAATTATAGTGATTGCTCTCCAAAGATAATCCCATTACAGATATGTTTCTCTTCTTGGGTAGACTCTGGGGGAAATGAGTCAATTTCTAAATAAATACCATTGTATTTTGAATAATTAAAATAAGCATAAGTCTTTGAAAGATTTGTATAAATTTTCCACATGGGCAAGAAATTCTTGTCATAGTCAGAAGAGATACAGTATGTCATGTTCTCCTGTTACTGCTCATGACTAAAATACAAGCAAATAATACATTCTCCATATGTTATGCCACAAATGTTGCCTCTAATGAAATATTGACTCATCAAGGATAACTATTGTAACATGTACATATATAAGAATTGATAGGCAATAAAATATGTGATAGTTAAAGACATGATATTTTAACAATTGTTTTTATTCTTATTGTACACCCATTTCAATCAATTTAAAGTTTTAAAATTCTGAGTTGTGTGTTTTGGCAATCAAATGGTCTGTAACTTTGGAAATATGGTAGCATTTCCAAAACTTTGAACATACTCAAATGCTTATTTTCATTTAAAACAAAGATATTTTTAGAATGTTTTATAGTCCGAGATAAAGACTTAATTTTCAGCTGACTAAAATTTGTGCAAGTAATTTATTCATCATTGATGGAATTTAATCAGAAATAACTCAAATATGAATCATAGGAAGAAATAACCAATAATATATCTAACTTAACATTGTTCAATATAGTAATTTTAGTTTTTGTAATCTACAGACCTGTTCACCTTATTCCTATTTTGAAACATGTAAGATATATGTTTTTAAAGTAGAAGTATTTTTACTTGACTTTGTTTTCCATTTGTCAGGTATTTTGCAATATGGATGTCAACGGGGGAGGTTGGACTGTAATACAACATCGTGAAGATGGAAGTCTAGATTTCCAAAGAGGCTGGAAAGAATATAAAATGGTAAGATGGAAGAATTTATGGTGCCTTTGCTGTTTTATCTTGAAGTTATCTTCTCTGTACTCTTTGATGAATCTTTGTGTTTTTAGATGGTTCTGAGTTATTTTTGAAATAAAATGATACATTAGTGTTATTATTTTCATTATACCCAAAACACTCATAAATCATTTTCAGTAAATGATTTCCACATGTGCATCAGAAAGAAAAACGTATTCCTGAAATTTTTTGGTGAACTGTTATGTATTGTTTGCGCTTGTTCCTAGTTGAATGAGGGTGGGGGAAGCTAGAACTCAGACCTTCGCTGGATACGTGAGCCTGACCAAGGGAGATGTGCAGGGTTGCAGGTTGTGGAACAGGATGGGTAATAGCAATAGCCTCACACACATAACTGGCTAATTGTTGCTGGCTGTTGACTGGAAGCTTCTCCATGTGACCTTTCCATGTGGCTAGGCTAAGCTTCTTTCAGTAAAGTGATCCAGGGTTATCAGACTTCTTAGGTAGCACTTGTCGTCCTCCAAAGACAAAGCAGAAGCTTTCAGCCTTTTTTAGTTTTATTAGACCCAGGAATGAAACAGTGTTACTTCCATTGCATTCTGTTGGGTATGGTTGGTCACAGGGAAAGGTATGCACTGTGAGCCATGGTTCACTGGTGTCTGCAAAATAACAGCAGGCATCATCATCATCATCATCATCATCATCATCATCATCACAGCTCATCTCCTTTTTAATGCTCAATATGCCAGCCCTATATGTAATTTCTTATCTAATTTTTAATATCAGCCCTATTAGCTAACACTATGCCCATTTTAAAAGGAAATAGAGATGAGCAAGGGTTGAAAGAATCTAAAATCCAGTAATCACATAGTTGGTGCCTATAATATTAAATATTAAAATCTGCTGACAGAATGTAAAGGCATAGTAATGCAGGAGAATCTATATTTATGGATTCTCATTCTTTTGCAGCTGAAACCTCTAGATAATTCATGTCTTGATTTTTTGACAAATTTTCTCTCAATAGGTAGAGAGAAAGAAATGCTATACTAGCCTCAGTTCTGTCTTGATATTCTTGTAAACAGTTTGTAAAAACTATGGTTGATTTGCCTCAGAGTTTGCCCATTAATAGGCTCATAGTTGGTCAAATGACAGTAAATAAGGGGTTTGAATAAATGAATGGAGGTTTCTACTGGTGTCACTGCTTTTACATTTTTATCAGATACTCAGTTGAACAGTCTGAAAGCACGTTTAAAAAGTTTGGACTTACACAAAGTTGGAATCCTGATGTCTTTGTTATATCACAAACTCAAGATGGAAAGGTAGACTGAAGCCAGCAAGATATAATTCCACAGAGATGATTGTAGACTATTTCACCTAGATAAAAAATACCTAAATTAACTGTGAGAAAACAGGGTAAGAGTGACAAATTGCCTTAAGGACTTAGTATTTGAAAGAGGTTTATTTGGTTCTAAGCTCATTTTGAATTAACAAAGATTAATGTACTCAGTATACATTACTAGTAGTTTAGGGGATCACATTAAATGCAGAACTCACTGGTGTCTGCCATGATCTGGTTACATCAAAAATATAGTTTCAATTCTGGAGGTTTTCAAACAAGTTAACTTATCCTAGGGGTTATAAGCAGGGTGGGAGGAATTTGGAAATTACATCTGTAACAGGCAAACACCTGGAGGAAAAAATGAATTAGGCATAAACCTGATAGCTATTTTAGTTAACTGGATGGAGGTAGGTGGTACTAGAGCCTGCTTCTCAAGATGTGGTCCCGGGACCAGCAGTATTAGCATCCTCTGGAAACTTAATGGAAACACGAATCTCAAGCTCTGGCCCAGATTTACCAAATTAGAATGTGCATTTGAACAATGCCTGAGAGGGTAGTGCAATAATGAATCGAGCAAAATTCCAAGAAGGCAAAATTTGACCAAGTATGAACAAAACTCTCCAATGATTAATCCCCACACCAAATGGACTGCCTATTAAGTGGCAAGCCCTCCCCATCTTCAGTGGAAATAGAAAGTAGATCATTATCTTTTGGAATTGCTATGGAGAATTGGAATATTAGGTCATATTTGAAGGCCTCTTCCTGCCTAGGTGATTCTAAAAATACATGAGGGATAAAAGATTACCTATAAGACCGGGTGTGGTGGCTCAAGCCTGTAATCCCAGCACTTTGGGAGGCCGAGACGGGCGGATCACGAGGTTAGGATATTGAGACCATCCTGGCTAACACGGTGAAACCCCATCTCTACTAAAAAATACAAAAAATTAGCCGGGCGAGGTGGCGGGCGCCTGTAGTCCCAGCTACTCGGGAGGCTGAGGCAGGAGAATGGCGTGAACCCAGGAGGCAGAGCTTGCAGTGAGCTGAGATCCAGCCACTGCACTCCAGCCTGGGTGGCAGAGCGAGACTCCGTCTAAAAAAAAAAAAAAAAAAAAAAAAACCTATATTTGAAAAAACAGACTTTGAATTATGTTTATGTTAACAGTTACAGGCCAGGCACGGTAGCTCAGGCCTGTAATCCCAGCACTTTGGGAGGCCGAGGTGGGTGGATCAGTAGGTCACGAGATCGAGACCATCTTGGCCAATATGGTGAAACCCCATGTCTACTAAAATAACAAAAAATTAGCCAGGTGTGGTGGTGCATGCCTCCCAGCTACTTGGGAGACTGAGGCAGAGGAATCGCTTGAACCTGGGAGGCGAAGGTTGCAGTGAGCTGAGATCACGACACTGCACTCCAGCCTAGTGACAGAGCAAGACTCCGTCTGAAAAAAAAAAAAAAAAAAAAAATCACTCTGCCATTTACAAGAGGAGTGATTTTTGACAAATCACCTAACCCGCACCTTAGCTTTCTAACTAACTTGTTAAAATAGTACAATGATAATACCTCACCTGCCTCACAGGGATGTTTCAAGGATTAGAAATAATGTAAGTAAAGCACTTTGGCACACTGAATTTTCAGTGAACAGTATTTTTATGATCCAAGTTGAAAACATCAAAGACACCAAAAATTTCACTTAACTATGCCAAAAATACTGTTTTGCAAACCATCTTAATTCATGATTACTTTCACCACTAAAATGTGATGTGAAGAAGTCATCTGAAAATCAGACTATAGATAGGGACTCAGGCTATTCTGAAATACATTATTATTAAAATTAATGATAACAGAAAAATAAATATAAAGTTGTCATCATGGTGACTTTCCAAAATGGTGAATTCTTAACTGTAAACATCTGCTGCCTTGGCAAGCTAGGCATGTTCAGTAAGAGATACTGACTTGTTAAGTATGGAATCAATTCATGTCTTGTAAGTATTTACCAAATATATCTATTTCTAAGCAATTCTTTTTTCATTATTGGAACAAAACTGAAATTCTTTACTCATCATGTTTTATGGAGTTGACCCCTCCTCCCTTTTTTAAAACAAGAAAGACTATCATGCTTTATTCACACTTGAAACATTTATCAGATGAATGTCAATTTTGCATGATCAAAAAATGAGATAAGCTCCAAAATTTTGAAACATTCTGGCTAAAAATGAGGCTGAATAATTTTTTTTTAATGGAAAATATTCATCATATGTTACAAGATGGTTAAAACACATGGCAGAAAGTGTTTCGGTTCTTTATCTAGTTTTTCTTTCACCTAAAGACAAAATAACATGACTCCACCAGGAATGGATATAGACTCCTTATGCCAGTTCTTATCAATCACGCCTACTTCTATTTCCTGCATCCAAAGAACTGCCTGCTGACTTCTTCAGCTAAGGGTGTACAACCTTTGAGATAACAAGAACTTGGCATACCCCAACTCTTCTCCAGTCTTTACCAATCTACTATTATATACACTAGGATGCTGCATTTCTCCCTTGGGCAATGAGTGCAGAAATCAAGTTTTCTCTCTCTTTCTTTTCTGCCTTTCCTCTCTCCTTCCTTCCCTTCATACTGATTGATATCTATGGGCTGCCTCTTGCTTTGTAAGATTCCCATCACGTGTAATTACAAATATATATTATATATTATCACTATTTTTAAACCTCTGTCAATATGAAAGGTTTACCAATTTTTGGATTCTTGACATTTAAGCCTACAAGTCTCTTACCTAAGTTTAGCTTTCACTTAAACTTCTTCATGAGAAGATTCAGCAAAATCTGGTTTATGGATTTGTAAAGATGTTTGCCTGAAAGGAAAGTCTGGAGTGGGCTTTTTAATGAGGCACTTAGAGAAGGTATTAGTTCTTTCAAGTCATAAGGATACCCTTTAGTGGCCTCCAGCAATAACACTTATCAGCAGTACTTGCACATATAAAGTGCAATGAAGCTACGAGTTCCAAATAGTACCCTAAATGGCCTAATTTTATACTGTAGTAGGCAGTGACTGATGCCCTGGAGACAAACTTGCTTTATTTTGAGAGCAATTACCCCCATAAACAGAACTTCCTATCCACTCAAAAATTTCAGTGTGAGCACCATTCCTTCTGGGAGTTCTTTGTTTCTGGAAAGAAGTCGAGAGCACATTTTCAACTATATTTTAACATCTTCATATTAAAAAGAGAAAAAATGCATAAGACATTAAAAATTTTGAAATACAAAATGTGTTTCAGTCTTTCTTGGGTTGCATGTCTCAGCATTTAGAGGAGATGTACCATTCAACTGCATTTGAAAGTGCCCTGAAAGACACAGCTCTGTCTTATCTGTTGTTTGTTTGTTTTTTTTTTTTTTTTTTAATAATTTGTATGAAAAAAGATGAATCCCATGGAATACATGGACTGTGTCTGGTTTCAATTTTACTCCATCTATAAAAAGTCAACGCCTCCTGTGAGCGTTATCAGACAAAACAAATAAAGTATCAGAGACAATTATTTTATTAACTTGGAAAAGCACAAACCGAAATTGAACATTTCTGCAGGTTTTCGCAAAAACTAACAAATGTTGATCTTTCCTTTGCATGTGTTTTTTGAGTAAGATGTGCTTTTTAAGGCCAATTTTAAGTCAGCATTAGTTCAGATTAAATTTCAGTGTCTTTTTATCCCTTTATTAGAGAGCTAGAGAAGAAATAAAATCAATTAACAATGTATCTGAGTTACTGAATCAAAACCTTTCAGCGGATTGTGATTGACATCATTAAACATAGTTTTTACAAAAGTACATGACATAGTATCCTTAGATTTTATTCATGAAAAAGAGGAAATTGTAGTGTAATGTTTAATCATTCACTGCTGCTTTTTCAATATCAGCACAGAATTTCGTATATACTTTCATTTTTATTTTATTTTATTTTATTTTTTGAGACAGAGTCTTGCTCTGTCGCCCAGGCTGGAGTGCTGGAGTGCAGTGGCACGATCTCGGCTCACTGCAAGCTCCACCTCCCGGGTTCACGCCATTCTCCTGCCTCAGCCTCCCGAGTAGCTGGGACTACAGGCGCCCGCCACTACGCCCGGCTAATTTTTTGTATTTTTTTTTTTAATAGAGACGGGGTTTCACTGTGTTAGCCAGAATGGTCTCGATCTCCTCATTTTTATTTTTATGGAAGCTACAGGCTATTTGGGGTAAAATAAAGACCTGTGGTAAACTGTTATGTGCCATAATGTGTAAGCCTATTTTGGAGCATATGCATTGGCTGACTCTGTCTTTTAGGCATGAACATGAATTTTTGAAGGACAGTCCCAGACACGTAATCAAAACTTTCCTCCCCATAGGGACCTCAGTATGAAGATGGGATTTTACTCCTGCATTTTTCCTGTGTACCTCGCAAATAATTTGATTTGATTAATATATTCTTTTTAGTTTGCACTTGGAATATCTATTCCAAATCACATTTATATGGATCTCCGCCTTCAGTTCACAGCAGACTAACATGTGCAACCTTTTACATGTATAGCTCTTTGAGTCCATCGCAGACATACTGAATCAGAATCTTCATGGGGGACCTAACCATCTATATTGTTTTAAAAGCCCCACAGCTGTTTCTGATATGCATTCCTGGTTGAAAGCAATTATCACAACTATTAACTTATTAGCATGGTATACGACTTTAAAAATTACCTCTTTTGTAGCTTCTAAAGCTCATGAGATAATGGAAAGAGAGGGATTGAAAGAGATAGCACTAAGGGAGAGTTGAAGGAAACAGACACTTTAGTACCTGGAAGCGAAGGTAAGAATAAGAAAGTAGTCTGTGCATTCATTAGTACTATAGTTTAGTCCCAATTGCAATCAGTTGGTTGTAATTTCTTATTTAATAATTAACTTTTTAGATTAAAATGACAATACTGACTTGTATAAACCAACTCTCAATTTAGTATAATAATACATTAGTCCTCTGAGAGGCTTTTAAATAATTATTTCAGTATCCCTTTATTAATTTTTAGGCTAAGACAAGACCCTAGATTATTCTTTTTCCTTTTCTTATACAAAGTAGAAAGGAACTTGCTTCCCTGCATATGACTATAGTCTCATGGAAGAGAAGCAACTAACAAGAAAATTACTATATATTGTGACATATATTTTAACTATAATGACAGCTAGATTTTTAAGTGCTTTCTGTGTATCAGTACTTGGTTAAGTGCTTCAGGTGTATTTTCAATTTTATTCTCAAAACATTGTATATGAAAATGATGTCTGTAATCCCTGTTTTGCAGACAGAAAAACTGAGGCTCAGAAACAAAGTCGATAGTTCTACAGCAAATATGTGGCAGATCAAGGCTTTAATCTGGAGCTAGAGATAAGGGGTAGAGGTTATTTCATCCAAGACAAGCCTTTGTCCTACATATCAGATCTGTGGCTGTGCCTGATAAACTCTCCAAAAGACAGTTTATTAATGTGGGAACACGATTTCCCTTCTTTCACGTATTTTTCATCTTGATGATGTAACAGCTGTTTCTGGATCCCTGCACTTGGCTATAGAAGGTTTCCTCCCTATACTGCAGCCATTTTGATTCATTGTACTCAAACATTTTGTGCTCATAATAGAGCGTGCTTGGACAGTTTTTTGGGAAGGGGCTTGAAATAAATGTTACTTTCTAAATGCAAATTATACTGCTTTATTTTTAGTCGCTTCTTCCTGAAAGACAAAAATGCAAACAACTGTTTAGGAAGGCCTACTTATTTCCATTTAGTGGGAAGTACAGGCCTGCATGTGGAGACAGGGATGGAGGCTCTCCTACGAATGATGCTAATGCTTGTCCATTTCTAAGGCTCACCCAGAATCACTGCATGTTTCCCTGGGGAAGCTGGAGAGTTTTACCCACACAACACTTTCAACAGCATGGAAATATGTGACCCAAAACTTAACACTTCATCATTCCCAGCCTCTTTATTCACATTGAGTATAATTGTTGAATCCCTTTTCAGTGACAGCACAGAAAAGGGAATCATCAAGTGGCTAGAGGGAGAGTTTTGACATGTCTGAGCTGCAAAAAAATGCAAGAAAAATCCCAGTGGCCTTCTTTTTCTTCCCAGGGGCTGTTGCAATTGAGAAAGTGCTAACTCTTTGACTTTCAGCCTCCTGTAACTTTCTGTTTTGTTTATGCTTTGGAGAAGGTAAGTTTTGCTCTTCTCCTTAGCAGGTAGCATTGGCTGCCATAAAAATGTGTAAAATTCTTAGCACACCAGAAATTGCTCTAATATTTCTTGCCACTGTGAAACTTTTACAAAGTGTGACTTGAGCATCTTAGGAACAGAGAAGCAAAGAGCCAACGGAGTACTAACTTCAGTGGGTCTTATATCTTTTCTGTAAGCTATGGGTAGATTGTCTTCAGAAGAGTATATACTCAATGCAATCTGGACCAAGTATATTGAGCCTATCAAAAAACTTAGTTAAATTCGGGAATAATAAAAGTGTACACATATGTTAATTTTAACTTTAAATATAACAATATACATCACTTACCCATTAATAAAAAAAAAAAAAAAAAAAAAAAAACGAGGGCCAAAGCCTGGAATTCTGTGTCATCAGTTCTTTCCTAAAACTTTCCAGTAGTAGAATGCATCCAATCTCTAGTTTCAGTTTTTTAAAAATAGAACAGTACATAAAGACACATGCAAGGCAATATGTTAAAAATTCTTTAAATTTGTTGTATTTTTCCCAGTCTTTTAGAGTTTCAACAATTCCTAATTCAAAAAAAAAGTTTCAGTAATTTGCTTTTATTGAGCAAATCCGGATATTTACAAAAAATTAAAATTCTCTTTTCCCACTAATATTTAACTTATTTGCATAACATTTTATAAATATTGTGATAACTGAACTGGCATAAATGGGTTTGGTACCAAACACCTTTGAACTTCGGTAAGTAACTCAGTTGGTGGAAGAGGTAATGCACAAGTTTGGACACTTTAAGAAACATTTCCTCAAGACTCAACTGTATTGTCTACAACAAGAATTGTGCTTTAAGATTACTTTTCCATGTGTTACTGCAAAATGCTATAATATTTCGTTTTCCTTCCTCCTTACCTCCGTTTCCCCCTCCCTTTCTTGCTTCTTCCATCTATTGTTTTCTTTCTACCTTTTTCTTTGAATTTCAAAAGAACCCTACTGGAATGCTCAGTGCATATCAGATCTTCACTGGTTTTTGGAAATTCACAAATACAACACAGCTTCTATCATCAGGGAGCTCACAACACAGCCAGTGAAACAAATACATAGATCAAGAATTACATGGAACTTCAAGCATTGCCAATGAGTATTTTCTGAGGCAATTGTGAATACCCCAAATCTAGAATGCCAGCAAGTTTCTAGTTCTTTCTTTTCCTATGACTAACAGCTCCAACATTAAGCATTGGCTTTCTTTTGGGGCCACTTTTTTCTCCCTACAAAGAACTATTTTGAATACTTAACAACCTTGACTTCACCCAAAGAGAACAATAGACTCATGTTGACGTTTAGAAGCCAAGCAGTCAGCTAGGTTCACGCAGGAGCACTTACAAATCAGCATTCTGCCTCAAAATTCCAATGCCAGTGCAGCTTTGTAAATGATTACAGTCATGGGTTTACAGGGTTGCTTATTAATATTTAAAAATAAGAAAGTTAAAGCTCCAAAAGTCATGGTTCTAATAATCTATTAGTTTGGTGCAAAAGTAATTGTGGTTTTAACCAATGAAAGTAATGGCAAAAACTGCAATTACTTTTGCACCAACCTAAATATGAAGTTATTGTTGAAACATAATTGCACTTGTGAATAATAATAGTAAAAATAATATTGTTAAATAATTTGTCAATATCACCCTTATAGTGTTCACTGAAAAATCTTTAAACTCTATTCAAAATATTTTGTTAACTAGTAGTTTAGAGACATTTTCAAAAGCAAAACTTGAATTGAGAATTGTTTTCCAGTTAAACCTATTAACTAGATTTATTTTATACAAAATGTCTCATCCACACAGATTTGAATAACAGAGGTTTTATTGTATTAAGTAAGAATTGGACAGAAGTTTTGATGAAAAGAAACAAAAGAATTCTTGAAATGTCAATCATTGGAGAAAAAAGTGTAAAATGTAAAACACAAAAAACCTTTACTTTTTAATAATTTTTTATTATTATTTAGAAAATAGTTAAATGCTGAACATTAAAAGAATTCCTCTCTAAAGTAACAACTGCATCTCTATATTGTTTCCCAGGGTTTTGGAAATCCCTCCGGTGAATATTGGCTGGGGAATGAGTTTATTTTTGCCATTACCAGTCAGAGGCAGTACATGCTAAGAATTGAGTTAATGGACTGGGAAGGGAACCGAGCCTATTCACAGTATGACAGATTCCACATAGGAAATGAAAAGCAAAACTATAGGTAAGTCATGTTACAGTGTAGTGCTCAACTACCTTTGACATAGCCACTTAATAATTGTAGTGGGAAAATGTGAAAAAAAAGAAATGAAAATCATCCTTCAAAATGAAAATTGGGTTTTTTGTCTAGACCTATTACAAAGAGATACAAAAAAGCCTGTAAAGACTTTTTCAGAGATTTAAATTTCAGTTTTCATAGGTTGACTATCTTTGATATTGGCTTAAATTTTAGAGAATGGTGAATGAAGTCAAGCATACTGTTGTTATGTGGTTATTATGAAGTTGCAGTGAATTCATATTTATAAAAATGATAAGAGTTTTATACTCACACTCATTGGCTTAAATAATCTCTTCATTCTAAAAAAGATTTTCTAGTTCTACTTTTTTGATGACTTTTCTTGAATTAGTATTTTTCAAATGATCCTGAAGATGACAAAAGTAAAATTTTATATATTTGAATGATTTACTTAAAAGAGAAGATGAGGCATGAGTTAGAGGTTTTTCTTGGTAAATAATCTAAAAAGTAAAAAAAAAATGGAGTAATGGTATCAATATACATAATATGTCATTGCAGATGTAAAAATAGATAAACTATACACTTAATGATACATGTTCCCAATTGTCCTTTTTCAATGAGGAGCTTGTCTACTAGGGAAAAATAAACACACAAAAATATGGCTAAGGAAATAATGTGATGTGGTAGATTCATTGCACGAACACTTATTGTGTTACTTCTATGTTCCTGGAATTCTACTGGGCACTGGTCTTACAGATGTCAAAGTCAAGCTTTGTTACTAACTAGGTCACTAAAAACTGGCTGGCATTCCTTGGGAACAGGGAAGATATTTTAGTTACTTTTATACCACTACTCATTAATGCAATTCTTGATGCCTATATAAAATGTCTTTAATTATGTGTGCCTCAGTTTTGTTCTTAGTAAATTAGAGTTGCAATGATTTTTAACTCTCAATATTGGGACTGTTCTACCTCTGTCTTGAAAATTTGATTGTATGAATTAAAGGGTGGGCACATTGCTTCAAATAATTGCAACAATAGCAACCCAACCCTTGTGTGTGTGTGTGTTGTTTCAACCTGTGTGGTTATCTCATAGTTCAACTCTTTCTGCTGCTTATTTGTCTTTTCAAGACAAACTTTTTTTTCTTTTATTTTTTAGAAGTTTGAATTCTGCATCTTTTCATGGGCACAACTCATTTCATTTTAATGGATTACGTATGGGATTGGATCCTTGGAGACATAATAATCATTTTCTCTACAAATAGTAATGATGTCACCACAACAGAGAATGAGAAATAGATCTAAAAGAGTTTATAGTCTCATGGTGGGGTTGGTGGGGAAGCGAGGGTGTACTTAATGGCAGCTCAAGAAACCAAAGAAGAGACATTTATAAAATGCAATGGAGTGTAAGAAGAAATGTTTCCAAGGAGGTCAATATTTTGAGAGTTTTATAACAAGAAAAACCACTGTTAAACATCAGGGATACTCTTATGTAAATGTTTTGACCTGAAACTTGAAACTATATGAAACTTGGCTAATGTCAGACAGCCTGACAATAGGACTAGCAAATAATTAGTCTAGTCTTTTTCTAGGCTCCTGAAGAATTTGCTTTGGTTCCTTTCCAAAATGTCTCTCAGTTCTTCATAGGTGGCTGTGTATGTGAGTGTGTGTGCGTACACATGCAGATGCATGTGTGTCAGGCTTGGAGGGTGTTGGGGCACAGAGTGTTGGGGAAGGTTTAGGAGGATGGTTGGCATCTGCAGTGCACTTCAGAGTGTATCGTGTGAATGTCATTCTGCCATCTACATGAGGAAGGAGGACTCACCTCCTCTTAGAGTGCCCCACTGCCCTTTTGAGCATTTCTCATTTCTTTGACATCTGTGTGATTTTGTATTCTCACCACACAATAAGGATTTATGATCAAAAAAATAAGTCTTCCCTGTTAGGGTGATGCATACACTCTGATATCCCCATTTTTCTTTCTTGAGAATCAAAATTAAAAGGCCAGAAGAAATGTAACAATTTAATTTCAAACCTCTGGTTTTGTGGGAAGGAAAGCTGAGGTTCACATATATATATATGTGTGTGTGTGTGTGTATATAAAATATTGTGTTATATATAATGTATTACATATAATATATAATGTATGATATATAAAATATGATACATTATATATATGAACTCTTCAAGCCTCACACACAGGCATATGCATGTGTACACAAACACATGCACACCCACACACACACACATATACATATGAACCTCATATATATATAATTTTGCCCAAAAAGGGAGAAAGACTTAAAGAAGGGAAGTCTGACTACTACCTCATTCAATGTGGTTTCTGTTCTGTCATGCTGCTGACTTGAATTTAGTGGTTCTGGCCTCTTTCCTGCAGGGACCTAACAGAAAGTAGATCTGCAGTCATCATCTTCTCATGCAATTCAATATACGATTCATGTTGGCATGAAATGGGAAATGATAACTCATTTAAACACAATGCTTACTCTGGTGAAAGATTCATCAAAATAAACACACTGTAACATGGTGTCATTCACTTTTTCAAAGAAAAATGGAACAGAAGCCTGAAAACAGAAGCTAAGCTCTTGCAACTTTTCTTCCTGCCTGTATCATCAAGTATGCCCAGTACTGCTTCTCTAGGCCCAGTAATGCCTCCCGTGGCCTCCAGTTAGAACTCCCATTGCCCATCACTGCCTCATGTGCTTTTTCTCCATTCATGTCTCTTCCCTCTGAATTGGCATGTCTCTTTGTGATCAATTGTTTCAAGTATTAATACTAAGATTTGCATAGTATTCCATAATCTATGAAATGATTTTTAACAGTACAAGCATATAAACCTCTTTTGGAGGTAGGTATTATTAGACACACATTTTCTTGAGATGGAGTCTCACTCTATCGCCCAGGCTGGAGTTCTGTGGCTTAATCTTGGCTCACTGCAACCTCCGCCTCACCGGTTCAAGCAATTCTCTTGCCTCAGCCTCCCTAGTAGCTGGGACTACAGGTGCATGCCACCATGCCCGGCTAATTTTTTGTATTTTTAGTAAAGACGGGGTTTCACTGTATTCGACAGGATGGTCTCGATCTCCTAACCTCATGATGTGCCCGCCTCAGCCTCCCAAAGTGCTGGGATTACAGGCGTGAGCCACTACTGTTGGCCTAGACACATTTTAAAAATAAGAAAACTAAGGTTTTGGTCAATTGACTTGGTCAAATTCAACTAAATTCTGACTGAAATATAAAACTATGAAATTCATACTAGGTTTTTGTTTTCTATGTTTTTTCTCTTTTTAATTAAATTCAGAATTTTTTGAGGTTTTATTTTCTAAAACATACTCTGTCTTGGAAATGTTGTTTGAAAATTCTTGTAACAGGTATGGCCCTAATGTATAAACCTAATTGTGTTGTTTTTTAAGAAAAACCTTTATCATGCTCTTGACACATATTAATTAAAAGAAAGTGTTGTGAATGGATAGATGAGCTTATAAATGTGCACATATTACACATATTTTTCTTTTATCCTCTAAGGAAACTCCAAATAATTTTCCCAGATAGAAAATAAAATCTATAGAACCCAAGAGAATATAAATAAGAAAAAATAATAATGTAAGACTGTCATTATAAACATAGCATATGAACTAACATGTACCAATGTGAAATTATTTAATACTTCCTCTAGAGAGGTAGTATTATCCAGATCTTCATCATCTGACACCCAGACAATTACAGAACCTTCCTGCCTCTCTAGTCTTCATACTCTCAAATATATCTTCTGTGCTATTGTTGAGATGATTTTTCTAACAGACAACTTGGTCTTTCCCTCCTTCGTATATTTCAAGAGTGTTCAAATATCTGCATGTGAAAGTCTACCACTAAGACTCTTCATGACCTGACCACTACCTAATTATGCACCTTTTGCTGCCATACACTTTCCCTAACTTTACCCACCTGGATACCCTTCTCATTAACGGTTATGTTCTGGTAACTATTTGCAATTTCCCTAAATCCTCCATGCCTTTGTTTATGCTATATTGTTACTCAACATATAAACTTAAGTTTGTCACATGCATACATCTTAAATCTTTAAGATTCTCACTTATTCCAGGAGGTCTTCCCTGATATCTGCTGTGGTAGATGTAATGTGTCAACTCATTGCCCCCTTCAATACTAAAGCACTTTTTCCTTCCACCTCCAGGAAATGTTGACTGACAGGTTGCAGCTGAAGTCTCCTTTCCAGGCACTGTTTGTAGTTAAAGAAAAATTAGGCGAGCGTAGTAGCACACACCTATAATCCCAGCTACTCAGGAGGCTGAGGCGAGAGAATCATTTGAACCCGGGAAGTGGAGGTTGCAGTGAGCCAAGATTGTGCCATTGCACTCCAGTCAGGGCGACAAGAGTGAAATACCATCTCAAAAAAAGAAAAAATAATAAAGTGACATCACCCAAGATTACTTCTTGCTAGATAGATTGTATCTAATGACTGGTCAATATAAGAGTATAAAGACCCTCTTGCCCCAATTTGGGGCAATTCTGAAGAGCCCTTCACAATCCAAAATTCCACTTGAGATTAACTGAGGTCTTCACCATGACAGCATGTGAGCCCTGAAGTTCCCTCTGCTGAGTTCTGCATGTTTCACTCTGCCACAGATGCTGGGACCTCTCCCTTCTCCACCTCCCTACACTGATTTCCCAAAGAAATGCACCACCCTCATTCTTAGGCCAATTTGGATATTCTGTGTTCCCATTGACCCATACACTCTGGATAACTATCCAGGATTCAAATCCTGTTATAAGTCATTAACGAGTGGCATTAACTCTCTAACTCGTGCTCTCTCTCTTCCCGCAACCCCTCTCTCCCTCCCTTTGAGTGTGTGCATGTGTACACGTGTGTGTGTGTGTGTTCTAACATTTTATTTATTTATTTATTTATTTATTTATTTATTTATTTATTTATTTATTTTTATTATACTTTAAGTTCTAGGGTACATGTGCATAACGTGCAGCATTTCTAACATTTTAAAGTGTAGAAATCATTTTTGGAAAAATTCAAGATATGTAACTAATTTAGCCAAATTACTAACTAAGCTTACCTATATTTGAGGCACACATACTATGCACCAGATGTCTTGTTTTCACAAGAGAAAATTGAGGCATAGTACTTTGTACAAGGTCACAGACACTGATATGATGAGTAGGAGTCCAATTTGAAATTTGGTCTTGTAACTACCCACCATATGGCCATGCTCAAATAAAGACAAGTTCATCAGTTAATTTCTAGAATTAAATAAACTCAAAACACATATTCTATGATATAGTATATGTTTATTCTAACCCTTCTTCTCTCTTTAATAATTTGAATGCCTTTGAACACATTACCTATCTTTCTAGTTCTCAATTTTCTATTCTTACAAGTTAAAGTATTTGTAAAGCATCTTGCAACTCAAACATTTCCTACAATAGAACTACCTTTATGTGTGCATCACTACTTTTATTACCTTTCGATTCTTTGATAAAAAATTAAATTTGATCTCTCTAATAAACAGTTGAGAATTTATTATCAGTTTAGAGATAGAGTAATGTTTTACTTCTCATGAAAGCTTTGCTTATTCAAATACATAAAGTTAAAAAAATATAAAACCCCCACTGCAACAATAACTAATTTAAAAATATTTTAGTAATAACAGATTTATCGTATGATTGAGGAGATGCTATGTCCACTGGAAGGAGCTCTGGAATAGGAATCAGGATATGGAGGCTGAGAAGTAATCTGGCTCCTCCACCTGGGAAAATGGCATGGTTGTATTTGTCAGTGTTCAGTCAGGGGAGCAAAGCCATGAGGAGTCTTATGGAAATAAGGTTAAAACATATGCTTGAAACATGGCATGGCAGACAAGCCACAGCTTGTGAAAATCTAAGAAACCAATCTCATGTAGCCACCAAAATGGAACCACAAAAAGGAAGATCTACAGAAATCTGTTGCCTTGGTGTAGTTCCGTGGCATGTGGTTGTGCAGTCAAGCATCTTGTGGTGGGTCTGGAGCTGTTGCCAGCATCAAGAAGCCAAGCTGGATGCTAAGTGAAGAAATAGACAATGCAGAAACTGCCAGGCATCTCTGCCCCTGGACTTCACCATAGCTGATGACGTCCTGAGAGTCAGACCACTGCTTCACTTTTGCCTTCCAAATCTCACACAAAATTCCCTTTTAGCCAACCCCAGCTTAGAATCTC
Organism: Piliocolobus tephrosceles; assembly: GCF_002776525.5. Classification (NCBI taxonomy): domain Eukaryota; kingdom Metazoa; phylum Chordata; class Mammalia; order Primates; family Cercopithecidae; genus Piliocolobus; species Piliocolobus tephrosceles. Next base: position 110,691,652 of record NC_045440.1, on the reverse strand, counting down.
ACAAGGAAGGGGATTCAGGGAAATGAAGTACCCAGATTAACCAAATTGATATTACTTTTATGCCTCAGTTTTCTTATCTTTCAGTGGGAATAATATCCTCGAAACAAAAAGAGTATACAAATATACCTTGTATTTGGTAAACTTAAATATCATGCAAATACGAAAGCCATTTAGAGGCTGGGTGCAATGGTTCACACCTGTAATTCCACCACTTAGGGAGGCTGAAGTAGGAGGATTGGTTGAGGTCAGGAGTTTGACATTGGCCTGGGCAACACAGCGAGACCTTTGTCTCTACTAAAAATTTAAAAAACAAAAATTGATTGGGCATGGTGGTGCACACCCATTGTCCCAGCTATTTGAGAGGCTGAGGCAGAAGGTTTGCTTGAGCCCAACAGATGGAGGTTGCAGTGAGCTGTAATTGCACTGCTGCGATCAAGCCTGGGTGACAGAGCATGACCCTGTCTTTTAAAAAGAGAAGAAAAGAAAAGAGCAAACAGACTTTTTAAATTCAATTTTTATCATGCCCAAGAAATATATTATTGAGTCAATAAACAATTTTAAATTATATATTCTATATTGAAATCACCACTATTATCCCCAAAAATGTCCTTGGCTGGTTGGTAGTTGCTTATTTACTTGAATTCAGGATCCCATCCAGCTTCACTGTTTGCATTTGCAATTATGTCTCATGAGTTGCCTTTTACCTGGAACAATCTACCACTCATCTATCAATTACATTTTTCAAGACTTTTGGTCAGCTTTTCCCAGAACATCTCTTTCTGGGTTTATCTGACTATTTCTGCCTGATTAGATTCAGATTAAAGCTTTCTTGAGAAGAATACTAAATAAATGATATTGTCTATTTCCCATTCTATGACATCCAAAGGCACAAAAGATTAATTTGTTCCATTATTGATTGGGCTAAGGTTAATCACTTGTTAAAGTTTTTTTTTTTAATGCAATACCTACTCTCTCAAAGAAAATTCTTACAAAGGATCACAATGGTGGATATAATGCGGATATAAAACACGTAAAGCTGATCTATTTGAAATGGTTGTGGGAAGGTGGTATAATGTTTTCTCTTGCTGTTATCTCAAACATTAGTACAGCACAGTTTAAAAACCATTGTGTTATATTATTATAAATAAAAAAGTAGGATTTACCAATTGGAAATAAATTTCACTGTACTATTTTTAAATGTAAAAAGAAAACTATATAAAAATTTTTCTGACTTAATATTAAAAGAACACTATTTTAGTGAGCATATTCCATTAGAAAGTCATTTTGCATATAATTATTTTCAGATCTTGGGAACAGTTTGTTCCTGACAGTTCATTATTTTGTTGTCTTTTATGCTATTAACTTAATTAGTAAATCCTCTATCACAGATGGTATCATGAGCCTCTCTTTTAAGCAATAGAAAATTTATATTAGTTAAGTCCGAATGATAATGTTTAACAATTTTTAATGCACATCTTATCATTATAATCTTACTACATAATTTATAATGCACATTTTGTGGATATTTATGTTTTATTGACTTGATATTATTTATTGAGGATAAATGACATCATTAGGTTAGAACTGACTAATTAATGTCTATCATAAGCCTTGTTCTGGAAAAGATTCCACATGAAGAGACGAACAGAATTTTAAACCAAAATTGTGAAGAAAACAACTTGAAAATAATTTGGTCATTAAATATCTTTTGGCACAAGGTTTGCTTTTGGCCAAGACCTTCATTGGGAAGTAGTTTGATGTAATTTGTAAAACACTATATCGGGAATCCAGAGACATGAACTCTAGACTTGGATTTGCAGTTACTTTTCTGAACGACCTTGGACAATTTGCTTCACTTTTCCAAGTCTCAGATCCTCAGAAGTAAAATGAGGAGGTAAGGCCGAAGTTCTTTCCAGTTCCCCAATGAATTTTTTTTTTTTTTAATCATTAAAGTACTCCCATGCCGTATATGTATTTCAAGGACAAAACAAATTCATGTGGATTGAAAAGAATTCTCTGGAGCCTCCCATGTAAATTTAAGCCCTGCATTTTTGTAGATATTGCAAAACTTGTTTCACTTTTTTCTTTCAGTAAAATGTTTCTTATTTCTCTGATCCTCTGGGCTACATAGTCCTGGATGGAACCAGTAGCAAATATGTCGAAATACTAAGAGGAAAGTTATTTTTTATAGCAGTTCTGGACTGATCAAGGTATGAAAAAAAATAAGAAATCTCCTGACAGTTTCTACTCCCCTGAATTCTTGACATAGGTTTTCAAACTCAAGGTTTTAAACAGTCTTATTTGTATTTTCAAATAGTTACTCCAACTTGGAAGGTGCATTACTTTTATTTAGACTGTGATTTTTGTTGTGGTTACTTCGTAAAACCGAGAAGGAATTGTTTTAATCATCAAAATATATATTTTAATCCCCTTGACTGAGATGAAGCATTGGAAAGGAAAAAGGCTTCCTAGGTCTTCAGAGGCATGGAATGGGCACAGTCTTACAGTCACTTTGTTCCTTCTTTAGATCTTTTAAGTGCTGGGAAAATCTCTTCACTTAAAAATGCAGATGAATGTCAGTCTCTAGAGTCTTGGATATTTTTCAAACTGATGAAAACAAATGCCTCCATGCTGTTAGGTCTAAGAATTCCCAGAGGATTCCTGTCACGGAATGGGTAATGTTAAGACTCAGAGCACTGCTGTCCTAGAAACTGACAGGTTGGCAAAAGTTGCTAGAACCAGGTAACAAGCACTGCCTCCAAGAAATTATCTAAGGTGATGTCTCCTGTGATCCACTGCTCTAGATTCCCCTACTGCTGTTCACTATCAAAAAGATGAAGGCTCCATGAAATATTTGTTATACATCCATCATGTGCTATCCTAGGATAAAATGTCCACCGAGATTTCAGTACAGACCTGTATGCGTGTGTTCGTGCAGGTGCACACCCATATGTAATGGAGATGGAGTGGGGTTGGACAGTTGCAGATAGCCAAACACGCAATTACAATGCCATGAGCACAGTCAGTTCACTTACAATCACAAATATGGTGTCACTAAAGAAGGCTAACCAGTTTTGGAAGGTCGAGAAAGCTTCCAAATGGTGGCCTAAAGTGACATATACGTGGCAAATTGGTATGAGTTGGGGAATAGTTCAGAGATGGGGGTAGAAGAGGGATTAGCTCAGAAGTGAGACTCAGCATGCCTTGCTAGGAAACCACAAGTGGTTAAGTGTTGTTTAAGCTTAGAGCATAAGGGGGTAATAATGACCAATCATGATGCTAAGAGAAAGAAGAGCCGGGCTGCATGTGGCAGACTTGGGACAGGTAAGCAGCCATGGCCTCTGGGGCAATTCCTCTGATACGGCCTTTTCTCACATCAATTTTTTCCTCACTCAATATTTTGATTACTCTGATTGGTAAATATGAGCAACAACAATATGCACGCTACTGTGGATGAAACAAAACCCCACAGAATTCAACCCCTGTTTTTCAAGAGTTTATTCACTTTGCCTAATTGGATTTTCTTGATCCTTTAAATCTTAGCTCAGTCTGTAGAGCTCTTGTTCTTTGACTGGGTAAGGAGCCCCTTCCATGTCCTCCCACTGTGCTCTGGGCATGTCTTTATTAGAGTCCATATCACACTGGATTGTAACTGCTATTCCCTATTACTAGAGTGTAATCTCTAGGAGGACAGGAACCTCTTCACAATGCTTGGCACACATCTCGAAAAATAGCATTTCTTAATAGATATATAAAAGACCTATTGACAAGGTTTTTTTGTGCATTCAATGCAGGTGATTTTTTTGTGTGAATGCACATAGCTGACTAATATATGGCAATTCTTGATCTAGATACCAGAAATTCAAAGAGCAACAAGTAAAAAATCCTGCCTCCAAAGGTTTATGGTATAAAATGACAGTTTCCACTAAGATTTCTAATAAAGTGTCATGTCCTTAAGTTTCCTGGATTTTTGCTTAAATAAGACTTGTTTTCTAGAATTACTAAACTCTAGGCTCTTTTATCTTTATCTCTTTTATCTTTACCTGCAAATGATATGCAAGAATTTCTATATTGCTAATAGTAAGTACATTTAAAAAATAATAAAATTGTTCCACAGCACACATTGTTCATTTCTCTTTTAACTGGCTACAGTTTTGCTTTTACCTACATAACTTTACTAAAATTACTCTCTTAAAAGTTATTATAGTTCTTTTGGAATCAGAGTCTGTCTTCATTGCTTTATCTAGCCAGCTAACCACCATACACTTATCATGTTACTATTACTTTCGTGGCACTATGCCAGTTGTTTTATTTCTTGAGTGTGCATATGGGCAACCAGGGTGCCTGTTTAAAGTACAGATTTCTGAGTCGCACCTAAAGATATTCTTATGCTGTGTTAGGACCTAGCTCTCAGTCCTATCAAGTGCACTAAGGTGATGCTGATGCAGAAATAACACTTTGGTTATACCAAACAGACACACCATGCCTTCTCTTGTGGGGCTAATAGTTTAGGAGAAGGAAACAAACATGGAATACTAGACTCAAAAGTTTTAGCTGAACTGATTTAGCATGTATGTTTGATTGTTTTGTTTTGTTTTCTGATCAAGGAACCATGGATTTAAAAAAACAAAATGATGGAGCCAAGGACATTTTCCCTAGAATAATGAAGAAACACAAAATTTTGTATAAATTTATGTGTAACTCAACTTTACACTCACAGTCCCTGGGAAAGAACCCTTGGAATTAGGCTATCATTGGTTACTTAAAAAAAAAAAAAAAAGTGGTCAATTCTACTGGAGTTGGGAATGGATAGGGTTCATTGAAGGAGATTAAGTGGGACTGGGAAAGCTTCATAGAGGAAATCCTTAGAGATTTGTGAAATGAGTAAGTGCTCATGAGGCAAGTGTGGGGGTTAATAGCAGGGGGAAGGACTTGAGATCCCAGCCAGAGGAGCAATGTGGACCCACACTCCGAGGTGAGAGACAGCCTGCATTATTTAGAGGGCAGCAAGTATTTAGAGGACATCTTGTATGCAGGGCTTTACTGTGCTACAGATAACAGAGGGCTAGAATCCATGACGAAGAGTTTCAACTCTAGCTTGTACTGATTGTGGAGACAAATAAGCGCACTGATGACTTTGGTCAACAGAAGAATCTGCTAATGCATGCTGGAGGCTTATTTGCAGACCTTATAGCAATACAATGTCCAAGTACAACAAGGGAAAGTATTTCCTCTTTGCAAGAAACCTCAGACAGTGCATCTCAATGATTTTCAACATTTTGCTTACCCTCTCCTCTCTCTATCTGCCCCAAGGGGATGCTGGAAAGTTAGTTTCTTACTGCTCTTTAAACACAAATAAAAAATGAGAACAAATCTACCTCCTGAGAATTTGTTTAGACTGAAAAATCACTAATTTCAATCACAAGTTTTACAAGGTCCTGACTTAATTTTTGGTAACAAAGCAAAACCCATAAACTCTCTGAGATGGCCATTGGCCTGGTCTTTTAGGCACCACAAGAGGGTCAGACCAGAGAGTCACTCACTTGAAGCTGACTCTATCAGTCACACATGACGCCAAGGGAATCCAAAGATGTTTAAGGGACTGTTTGTGTTTTTTTACAGGGGTCTTGCTGTCACGTAATTCATTTTGGCACTCAGTTTTGTGTGTGTGTGTGTGTGTGTGTGTGTGTGTGTGTGTGTATTCTTAGAAAAGGAAAGGAATACTAGAATAACTATTTTATTTTGAACTAAAAACAGATAATCACTGAGCATATATTTCTGAACTTTGGGAAATGTTTCATTGTCACAGATCTCATATATACACATACATATATTATATATTATACATCATATATATCTTTTCTATATTATATATTATATATAATTTTATATATATTATATAACTATATGATGTATAGAGAGTACTCTGTCAGCAAGATCCAAAGGCATACAACAATAGCAGTACGTGGGTTTGCTATTTTCTTTGGAGGAAAATTTTATCATGAGTTTTGAGCATATGCAAGCTTCATGTCTATCACTGCAAAACACTAAGAACTGTATTTTACCGGAGTTTTGAAACAAAAGTTACTGACAACACTGTTCCTAATGTCAAGAGCTTGAGAAGACCTGGGAGGTTGATAAGCTCATTTTATCTAAATTCTACAAGATATTAATGTTTGTAAGTGAAGAGGAGACATTAAAAATGTATATTATCAAAAACTTAGATGGAAATCCAGAGTACAATTTATACTTGTTATACAAGCTAATATCTAAAACAATCAGAGATTAAGTGAAACTCTGTTTTCTAAAGATTTTTCATCATTTAGGGTAAGGTTTTTCTGTAGCTTTGGAAATTTATTTTCTTTAATCACAGCACAGATTCCCGGGACCATTACTATCTTAAACATTTTTCATATTTTTTCACACTTTTGTGTACATCTTCCATTACACATATTCAAACATAAATAGCATGCCTGCCGCAGGGCATCTGTAGCTTCTGAAACAAATAAGATAATGTCTTCCTTCTTAACATAATGGTTAAATTATTATGCACAAATTCTGGTGATTCCCAATGATCCAATTCCCTGTTAAAACAAATTACACCAATTACGGAAGATTTAATGAGAAAAAGAAAGCTTTCAGCAAGTTGACATGAGAATTAAAGATTAGGTTGACATGGATGATTTTTCCAGGATTTTTTTTTTTTTTTTTTTTTTTTTTTTTTTGCCAGTATCAATTATGAGTAAAGAAAGGAAAACCAAATAAATATATATTGGATTCAGTCAATAAAATATTATATGATGGCAAGAAAATTCAAGGGTTCTCAAAAGTCTGAAATTTTAATTTATTAAAAGATAAACATTTGAATTGAAGGATATTTATTCAGACCATCTAGAGTCAAATTAACATAGACCTTAACCACGTAGTCAATCAGCAAAGCAACTTTTTGTCCTTCATATTTAGTACTCTTCTTCATCTACATAAAATAAGAAAAACTTCCAAAGGATATGGGGCCTCATGGGTTTGAGAAAATTGATCCTTTTCATCTTTAATTTCTCTGGCTTGTTGTCTCCATGCCTATCTTCATGAACTGTATCTCGATCTCATTGTTTTTATCACTCTCAAAACACTTACATATGTCTATCAAGGTCATATATGTTTATACCTGTGTAATTTAGACTTAGTCATTCCCATAACTCATGCTTATTGAACTACTGTGTATTTTATGGTTATTGCTTAGAGAAGTTTGATTACTTTGATTTTTTTGCAAATAGTCAAGTACTTACTTTACTTTGCATGCAGCAATCTTTTTAAGGGCTTTCCGGGTATCACCTCGTTTAATCTTCACAAAATATTGGCAGGACATTACTATTAGTAGAGGTATTTTACAGATGAGGCAACTGAGGATCAGAAAGAATAAGAGCTAGATCGCAAACCCAGACAGGTACAACACAAACTCTGTGATGACATGCTGTCTCTCCAGACACAAGTGTTCATGACACAGCCTTAATTTGCAGAAGCCAATGGCTTATTTATTTCTCCATTTTGTGTGTGTGGAGGAGAAGGAGGAAAAAAGGAAAAGGTTTAGTTAATGGCTTTATAGATGGTTATTTCTTTCATTAGAACTTATTTTGTACCAAATTACCTGTATCTGCTTGATCTGTATATTTTTTAAATGTTTTTAGATATCTGTAAGTCTTTATTTCAGCCTTAATTCTTGGTTAGTCACACTTTACATTATCAATTCTTTTAATCTTCCTACTCACATCCTCTTTTCTTTGGAAACTTCTTTCAAACATTTCTTTTCTGGAATATAGATTATTGTCATACAACTGAATGTCTTCAATATATTCACTCACTTTTTCGTAGGTGTGTTAACTTTGCTTCATATATTTTTCTAGCATTTTCTCACATATTCCTTGATAGGCTATTGCAAATAAGTACAGAATTCTGTTCATGTGTGGACAATAGAGTTGTAGAATATATCTCCAGGATGTGAAAAAGTCAGTGCTAACATACATGCTCTGACATCCCTCTTGCCTAACGGTTCCCAGTTCTTTCAGTGGAAAGGGGGTAGGATTGGAGAGGTTGAATATGTCAGAGACAGCCCAAAAGCAGCAACTAGAAGTCACAACCATGTCAGGAAACTCTGTCAGATTGAGTCATTGCTACCAGCCTCTGAAAGAGAACCATGAAGGTCATTCTGAATTTCTTAATAATTGTGAGAAAGATAAACTAGTTCCATATGGTGGCAGGGAGAGAGCTCAGAACCAAAATAAAAATCTGCTCAGCTTGTCAGTACCTACGACCTTAAAGTTCAGATATCTGAGAGTCTGTCTACTGTTTTAAAGGGTTGAGGCCAAACTTCAATTTGTCATACAAACAACTCCCACTGCCTTGGATCATGAAAGAGATGTGTGGCCCCCTGAGTATGGTGAACATGCAAAAATGTGAAGAGAGAGAGTCTCTTAAGTAGACAAAATTAGTAATAAACTGGATTCATGAGATTGTGCTGCCCATTTTAAAGAAAAGAAAGTTCTAGAATCTCTTGGATGATACGTAGGGATATTTTGAAGCCTGTTCTTCCGTAATAGAACTCACTGTTGTCCTATATTCATTAAGAAATGTGATGATTTAGTCTTTATAATTACTGAAATTTCTAAAAGTGATTGTAAAGGAGTAACTATGTTTTATCAAAGATGACTAGAGAATCATGACTAATTTCAATGGACATCAATTTTCCTACAATATACTAATTGAAAAAATAAAAATGGTGACATTCTTTATAGTCATTCATCTGAAGGACTCATATTGTTTTTCTTTATTAAGAGAAAATACATGAACGAGACTAAATGCCATAATTCTATTTTGTGGCTGCCTTTTTGGTCACATCAAATGAGATTCTTTGGAGTTTTTTGTTTTGTTTTGTTCTTCACAGCTTCCTTATGTCTGTCCCTAATGCTTTTTACTGGCGGAACATTTTGTTTTTATCTTCTAACATATCGTCTTTCATACAAGCCATGTCTACACTGGCTGAACTCAAGAAATAAATAACCAGGATTCCCGGGCTGTTATTTTGGGAGATGTAGTCTCACTAATGTTTCACACTTCCACTTCACTGTCACCGTAGTCAGGTGCAAAGCCATCCTATATATTGATTTTTCTTTCATAAACTGAAAGTCTATTTGGAACAACTATTAGCTTCATAGAGAAAGCCACAGATAGTCGATTACACATAAGGACTTTAGATATTAGCCAGAACCAGTGTTAAAAAGAATCATCCAAATGTTCTGTTTGAGCCTCAACTCAAACAAGTTTTTTTTTTTCCAATCTCATTACAGAAATACTTGGCATTAATGAGTGACTGGTCCTTAATTTACCTGTATCAAATAACTAGCTGTGGTTGTTGGCTTTGGGCCAAAAATTGGGACTCTGAGCTAGCTAAAGAGCTGCTAAGAAAGAATGAGCCCCTGAACTGTGCAGGGGACCTATCCTGGACTATATAGTTTCTCCCAGAGTCCTTCTGGGATTCCACAGAAGCACAGTTGTCCTCATTTGCAAAGTTTTTAAAATAGTGTTTAGAAGAAATGATTCTTATGAAATTTCATCTTTATCTTGCAGTGCAAGAGACTGTGTGTCTCTTCCTTAGAAGAGAATAAGCCGCTCCTCTGTGACATGCTAAGGATAGAAACATGGGGGATGAATGCTACTTCATGTAAATTGCAAGTGCTACTAAGTCTTGAACAGCGAAACATTCATTATTCCTCAAAATATCAGTCTCTTCTACTTGTACATCATTTCAACCAATATATGCCACTGTTTACATTGCACATCTTGCAACTCCTCTCTACTTCTGCTTTATGTTTTAATGTTTATTCAAGGCAGGACCTTAAGGAATTAGGTTCACACCTTATTAGAATATTTCTTTTTTAAAGAATAATTTTAGCTGAAACATTAACCTTAAGCATATTTTTATTTTGAATATGCTTTCAAATTGTTCTCAGTTGGCTACTCATACAATACAAATAAATCATTCAATAAAATGTAAGGAATAATAGGAATTAAGACATAGTCTTTTTTCCTTTACTCTATCTGCATAATGCCTTGCTCATGTTTTTATATTCTGGAGTCTCTGAGAAAATAAGAACAAAAAACTCGAAAAATAAGAAGGATATGAGATAGTGTATATGTGTGTGTGTATATATATATATATATAATGTATGTGATACACACACACACACATACACACACCTACATATATTTTTTTTAATCATTTGAGTTGGATAGGCAATGAAGTGGGTACCTAGGTAGATATGTTGAGTACTTAACTAAATGAGATGTAAAAGCTGTCCTTCTGAAACTTGGACCAAGTATATTTTGATAGTAGAGCTATTTATATTTGAGTTTGCTTTTGCTTGCTACCTTGAGCTTACCAAAAATTAATTGCTTAGTGCACCCATCATCCATCTATTCAATGAACATTGAGGCCTTTCTCTATCTCAGAGACTGTTCAAGATTTCAAGACTCTGGTGATTCAAAGATGAGTAAAACATAGTTTATGCCTCAAGGAACTCACAGTTTATTATGGGAAACAGATAAGTGAAAAGACAATTAAAATTCAGCAAGTAAGTATTATCATGAAGATGCTGACTTGATGCTTTTTGAGGTTATACTTGAAACAAATCTTAAAGGATGGATAGGAGTTCAGCAGCTGTTCAAACCTGGAGAGTACCTTCTAGGAAGAGGGGATGGTACTTGCAAATGTATGGAGAAATAAGAATGTTGCTTAGAGGGAATAAGTTAGTGGGTAAGGCTGGAGCACTGTGTGTATGTGCAGAAAATAACAAGACATGGGAGGGTTGGAGTGGGTGAGACATGGGAAAAAGTAGACAGTAGACAAGGACTAGACTTCACAGGCCTTGCAAACCACAGTAAAGAATTTGCACTTTATCTTTGAATTTTGGAGGAACAACTGAGCGACTTTAACCAGGATGGAGGAATGATGAGATACATGTTTTTGAATGAGCTGCATGGACTTCATGGGGAAGGGGAAGAAGGAGTGAAACTCAAGGCAGTGAGACTAGCTGTAAATCTCTTTTGATAATCCAGAGAAGAGCTGCCAAGACTAGAAACTGACCTCCAAGTCTTAAATAGATTTGGAAAGACATCTCTTTACTCATGGAGCCTAACATAGCATTGATGACATTCATACAGGGAAAGGTCAAGAAAGAAATGTGGATTTTATTGTAATCCTAATACCTATACCAGCACACATATAGAGAGATACCTGAAGGCAGCCTTAATCTTGTGACAACTGATGATATATTCATATAATAGCTTCCCAATGATGTTAGAGAAAAAAGTGTAATGGCATGTAAAAGTGGTCATAAAATTATATTTGAAAATCATCTCATACAGAAACATGTAAAGTATAATTCTATTTCTATTTGTATTTTCACATGGGGAGAGATTGTTTTTGAAGGATACCTCTAAAAAGAGAGATGAAATGGGGCTGTGAGCAGAAGCTTTACTTATAGTGTTGAAAATGTTATAAGAATGTGTTCAGATACATGTATATTTAAAAATAAATAATATTTTATATTTAGTGGGGAGAAACAAGGAAAATACTAAAAATCTGTAATATGACAAGAGTAGGTAAACTCAGTGATGAGATTTGGGTTGATTTTTGTTTCTTCTTTTTGCTTTTCTTCTGAAATTTATAATTGTGCATTTGTATTGCCTTGATTACACAAATAAATAATTATAAATTATGAGACTTAGATTGTAACTCTTATGTGAAAGGATAAAAGTATAAACGATGTATTCAAGCACATAGCAAGCAGTTTGTTATTTAGAATCAAACATTTGTGCTGAATTCCCTGCAAAAGACACTATAGAAAATCATTGCATCCCGGAAAGTCTGTCTTTATTAGTGAACTTAAAGCTACTGCAGAGAAAATGGCATTGACTTACCATAAGAAGGAAGGCCATTACAAATCACAGAGAAACAAAAAATCAAAGTTAAAATTGCCATTACTCATTCAAGAGCGCTTATGGGCTAAACTCTCCCGGTCCCAGTAGAGCAGATTTCAGGTTAGGAGAGACGTAGCTACTTAATTTTGGAATCATTCTCTTATTCTCTCAATTCTGATTCTGTCTTCACCAAACAAGGAACTTTCTGATTATAATTTGGCTTTCTGTGTGAAATTCTCTCTAAGAAGACCATGAGACTGGGTCCCCACCATATTCCTACTTTGACTGCAAATGGAAGCCTGACAAAAATCTCTGTTAGTTTTGCCAATGTGTGTCTGTCTTTGGGAGGCTGAGGACCTCCAAAAGAGTGATCAAATTGAAAGTTCTCACCAGCTCTGGAAGGTGGTGAATTCATCCAGGTAACATGTCCCAAAACTTCCTTTGGTGATCTGTCACCTTACTTTCCCTGGTGAAACCCACCTCCACTTGGGCTGGCTGCAGCCTCAAATGTGAATTGGCACTTTAAAAAATTCTACAATTTTGCACCACCGATGACTTGTAGCCTGCCTCTCAGCGTTCTAAAATACAAGCTTTTGTGTGATAATTCAACATTAGAAAATTATTTTTACTACTGTGAAACAAAAGTTCCATTAATTATTGGAACCAACAAAAGCTGACTGAGGTTTATTTGAATACTTTGCTGTGGCTCAAAATCTCTGCAGATTATTTGTAAAATATTGCACAAACATCCAATAATATTGTTTTTTGCTAAAAATAATATCAAATACCACAAACAATAGGATATATACATATACCTAGATGCAAACACAAGTTGAAATATATCTCCAAATATTAATTGATCTTTATTATTCTATTTCATAGTAGTGTAATGTTTTGCTCAGAGCCAGCCTAGGTTTTACGAGCGTCTCATTCATACAGAGATATGAATCACCCATTAACTATACTGTGGGTGGATAATATTCATAAATAAGATCCAGGCATGCAGGTGATGACCTATATGAATTTGAAGGGAATATTACTACATGATTCTGATGACAACATTGTGGTGGTATGCAGGAGCAGTGTTAGGTAGAGTTAGAGAGAGAGGGGCTAGAGTCTTAGCCAGAGAACACCTTGGGCATCAAGCTGTCAATACAACAACTTCAATTTAGCTACTCTAAGCCCTGTGGAGCCACTGAAGGACTTGAGCAAGTTTACATTAGTTCTAGGCACTACATTGCCCAGAAGAATATGAAAGCAGCGTGTATGATCCGTAGGAAATGAGCAGACATCAGACAGGGCACTACATTTGGCAACTATTGTGATTTGTCCACTAGTTCTTGGATTCTTGGACAATACTTGACAAAATGCTCTCTTTGGACAGTCTGCAAAGAGAAATCTGAGATGCTAGTTGAAAACAAATATTCTTGGGATTAGTAAACAGGCCTTTTAAACAAAAGGTCAGATGATTTGTTATATGCAAAACGATTAGAGGGCCACTGATCTAGGTTAACCCAAGTTTTATGTAAGAAATATTTCTAGATAGTAAGACAGGCTCTTAGAAGAATACCATATTAAACAGATGGGATTTTGAATTTAATTTTAGGGATACCTCTAGAATACAAGTCCCTCAAAAGCATGCATTTTTGTTTTGTTTTCTTATATGTCTTAAGTGCCTAGATCAATAACAGGTATATAGTTTGTGCTCAGCAAACATTTGTCCAGGGAACGCATAATGATTCAAAGCTTGAGTTTTAGACTCATACAAGCTAAATTCCAGCTTACATAGCTTCCCTAAACCTTGGTATACAATTTGGGGATGTTAATATCGGGATCACAGATTTAATATAAAAATTTAATCAAATAACTACTGGAAATTATTTAGCATAGTGCCTGGCACAGAGCAAGTCCTCAATCAATGACATGTACTCCTTGTATTGCTATTAATAATGTTTAGCACATCTGCAATATTATATATTAATGGATTAAGGGAGTGACATGCTGAATTGACATTGTAAAAAGCATTTAGGTTTAGAGGTTAATACCTGTATTAAAAAATAAACTGAGGTTTTTATGTTTTCTGGTTCCTGCATTATCAGAGAACCATATGAGTTTGAGCATACATAATGACATAAACTTTTTCCTTCCTTTGTTCTTTTGGTTCAGATAGCTTGCATCTTCTAGAGGTTTGTTGGAAGGGCTGAGTTCAAAGAAAGAAGAAAATGATGAAAAGGCAAACATTCAACAAGTTGGTCTTCTGGGTTCTGTTATTCTGTTGAATGGCTTATCTTTCTTTTTTTACTTTTTGACTTCAGGTTGTATTTAAAAGGTCACACTGGGACAGCAGGAAAACAGAGCAGCCTGATCTTACATGGTGCTGATTTCAGCACTAAAGATGCTGATAATGACAACTGTATGTGCAAATGTGCCCTCATGTTAACAGGAGGTAAGTCCTATGGGGCCACTCTCTAAGCTATGTTTCATTGGTTTGGGGCTTAAGGTTTCTTATCTCTGAGAAAGGAGTATGATCTTATGGTCAGAAAAATTAAGAGCAAGTCCCTAGAGATCATTTTGTTCTGTCCACGAATTTACCCTGCGTTCTTGTGTAAGACATTGCTAGCATATTTAGAGGTTTGCGTCCTCCCCCAACATCAATAGTGAAAGTGTGCTAAGCTTGGTTCTGAATACATTTTTTAGTCCCTTAAGTCCCTTAAGGCATCTTGATACCCTTAGTAAGATGAACAATAGTTTGGGAACTCAGCATATACAGCAATTACTTCTTACAAACTAGTTTGCAATTATGTAATAAGTTAATTGATCATTTTGTTGAAATGAGATAAGAAAAATAAAGAGGTGTAGTTAAACCAAAAGTAACACAGTTCAGAACAGCTATATCAGAGTTTTGTACTATATAATATTAATCATTGCAAGATATTTTAGCTAGTATAGGAGATATCATTAAATAACATCACATCATAGAGTAAGAAAGTTAATCCTTTTGTATATTTTAAATATTTTTCCAGCCTTATGATTGCCCAACAGAGAAATTCTCAATTTGGTGCTATCATATCTGTAATACTTCCTCAGCACTTACCAATGACACTTCTTGGCAAAAAAAAACAAAACAAAACAAAACAAAAAAAACAAAAAACAAAAAACGTAGTCTCAGAGCCTTAGTTAAGCAATGGCACATACCTAAAATTAAATAATGTTATTTTGTTTTAATTTTATGAGTTTTATATCTACCTTTTTTTTTTTTTTTTGAGACAGAGTTTTGCTCTTTTTGCCTAGGCTAGAGTGCAATGGTGCTGTCTCAGTTCACTGCAGCCTCCACCTCCCGGGTTCAAGTGATTCTCCTGCCTCAGCCTCCCGAGTAGCTGGGATTACAGGCGCCCACCACCAAACCCTGCTAATTTTTCTATTTTTAGTAAAGACGGGGTTTCACCATGTTGGCCAGGTTGGTCTTGAACTCCTGACCTCAAGTGATCTGCCCACCTTGCTCTCCCAAAATGCTGGGATTACAGGCATGAGCCACCCTGGCACCTGGCTATGTCTAACTTCTATTACAGCAAGGGGTGCTGGTTTCCTCTTTAAATGAATGATATAAACTTGCATTTTAGAATGTATTCACTATATTCTGTATTTAACAAATAATTGATTTAAGAAAAAATTGATCCATATTAATAAAAGTTATAAGTGGATATGGCAAAACTGTGAAGTTGATACATGACTGACTGAAGTTTGGGAAACACTAAGATAAAACCCAATGGC
The DNA here is from genome assembly GCF_002776525.5 of Piliocolobus tephrosceles. NCBI lineage: Eukaryota > Metazoa > Chordata > Mammalia > Primates > Cercopithecidae > Piliocolobus > Piliocolobus tephrosceles. The sequence goes on along the minus strand of NC_045440.1, from coordinate 110,675,908 downwards.
AAATGCTATTGCTCAAGAATGTTATACGGTCTGGCAGGAAAGGAGTTGGCATCAAACAAAATTTTAAGAGAAATTCCTATTTCAGTGTTTCTCCTCTCACAGTTTTACTGCTGCTTCTCTCTCTTACTATAGTAACAATCACTACCACCTTCAATTGTTCTAATATACTTTCTGTCTTAATTCTATTACAAAACATGTTTTCATATTAGTAAGGAAAAAATTGTTCAAATCTAATATTTTCCTTTCCTAACACTACATTACTACCATTATTATAACATATTACATATTTCTGCACATGTTGTACTATCTTACTTGAACTCCAGATCCACTCTGTAAGATAGCAGGGAGAGAAACTCATGTCTATATTGTACTTCAGGAAAATGAATGACAGTTAATGTTTGCCATTTCATCCCAAACATCTAGCACAGCTGATTGTGACACATAGAAACCTATTAGAAAATGTAGTACATGAATTAGTGAAGTAGTAGTGTACATGAATGAATGTAGTACACGAATGACCATCTTGTAACTCTTGAAACAACTTTCAAATTTTAAAACCAATGAAATACATCATTAGGTTGACATTATCTTCATCAATGAATAGAGTTTGGAAAAGTATGGAGGGAAGGTTTTGGATAATTGTTACTATTATTTTGAGACCAAGTCTCACTCTGTTGCCCAGGCTGGAGTGCAATGGCGTGATCTCAGCTCACTGCAACCTCTGTCTCCTGGTTCGAGCGATTCTCTTGCCTCAGCCTCCCGAGTAGCTGGGACGACAGGTGTGGGCCACCATGCCCAGCTAATTTTTGTGTTTTTAGTAGAGATGGGGTTTCACCATGTTGACCAGGCTGGTCTGGAACCCCTGACCGCAGGTAATCCACCCACCTCAGCCTCCCAAAGTGCTGGGATTACAGGCATGAGACATGAGCCACTGTGCCCAGCCAGTTTGGGATAAATCTTTTGTCTTCCTTCCTATTGCCAACCCTTCCATTACTACTATCATCAAATCACAACCCGTTGACCCCAGCCATGCCACCTATGTTGACATCTTTTCAATATGATACCCGCCCAATATTATCAAAACTAACCTATTATGATTCTGCCTCTATCATATTCTTTTCTGTTTTTGTTTTTCGTTTTTTGTGTTTTGAGATGGAGTCTCGCTCTGTTGCCCAGGCTGGAAGCGCAGTGGCGCGATCTCGGCTCACTGCAAGCTCCGCCTCCCGGGTTCCCGCCTCAGCCTCCGGAGTAGCTGGGACTACAGGTGTCCCCACAACGCCCGGCTAATTTATTGTAATTTTGGTAGAGACGGGGCTTCGCTATGTTCGCCAGGATGGTCTGGATCTCCTGACCTTGTGATCTCCTGACCTCGGCCTCCCAAAGTGCTGGGATTACAGGCATGAGCCACCGCGCCCGGCCTCATATTCTTTTCCTTAAGCTTTGAACATATCCTTTTGGCATCATATTTAACATTATCAAATATTAAAAAGTCTCCTATATGTAATTTTATGACTCCTCCCTCAGCCCTCACCCCCAGAATAGTTGCTACAAATCTAAGATTTTTTTTAAAAATGGTACACACAAGGTAGGTCTTGAGCTTTTTCCTGAAATAATTTTTTTCTTTTTATTACATCCCTGATCTCATAAGGGAAATTGTCAGCAACTTTATACAAGGACAAAGGGACTTTGATTTTTCAATTTCCTGCACATTTTAATATTGAAATATTATTTTCTCCATGTCTATTTTTACAGGTATTTTTTTTCTTACCAAATAAATACAATACATGAAAAAACAACAGTAAAATCTTTCAAATGTGTCCTTAGAAGAGTATTCCAATATGTTCATATTTCTGTCACAATAATGAAAATATGGAGTAAAGCAAAGAGGAGAATGTGCATCTTGGTTGTCATTGAGAAAATTTCACTGCTCAGATTTATGATTTTATTTCTGCTTTAAATTATTAAACTTTGTCATGTTCTTTCATCCGCAATTATTCTTGGACCCAGTTCTTACTCACCAATAAACACATATGTTTGGAAGAGAATATTTCCACTTATTGCTTGGGCTGGAATAGTCTAAGTAAATGTGTTTTTGTAATAAATGCCATTACCTTATCAAATGTCCCTTTGAAAGAATCCAGGTCTTGCAAAGTTATTTATTATGGAAAGCTAAAATGTGGAATTTAGATAGCTAAGAACTGGAGAACGTAAGGATGAATATCGTTGACAGTCCAGGTAACTGGAGTATTGCCTGGAACTTAGGTCCTACTTAGATGCTCCCCACCACTACTACTTATTCTGTCAAAGTTTCCCTTAGAGCCATTTTCCTCATCTAATGATTTTTCCTTTCTTTTTTTTTTTTTTTTAAACTTAGTATTTGAGCCTGTTGCCTGTTTGAAATAGCCTCTCTTAAGCAGTGAGACTTCATACTCTTTGAAGCTAGTAACTCATTGCTCTTTGTCATTATCAATTAAAGCTTTGTTTTATCTTCTTTGTTTATATATTTTTCCTTTGTTTCTTCTAAAAGGAATTAAGAGTAAAATAAGATTTATTGCCAACTAACTATCCTAGTTTTCTTCAAGTACAAAGAGAAATTCTAGTTGGAGAATCTGGTATCATTACCCTTATTGGTAAAAGACTGAATGGCAGGAAATAGGCTTAATTGAAAGCAGAAGGTATTTCAGCTAGACCGAAGGTAGGACTTGATCTTTGCTCTTCATTTCCTAATTTCCTTATTTCTTAGCTTTCTTCTGTCAATTTAAGGTATTTTTAATGAGCACCTATTAAAGGGGTTAATTACTATTAAAGAAATGAGCAAGACAGGCTAGAGCATAAGTTTCATTAAAAATGTAAAAGAAATAGTTTTATCCACTATTTAACATTAAGAAAATGAAAATAAATAAATAAAAAAAAAATAAAAAAATAAAAAAAAATAAAAAATAAAAAAAATAAAAAAAAAAGAAAATGAAAATGTAATCTCATTCAATACATACTTTTTGTATAGATTTATTGTATATGGAGATAAATATGTGAAAAATTCTGATTCTAGAATTAAGACAATAACAAATTCTTGTTACTAGATTGTCACATTCAAAACAAACTTACCTTCAGCAGAAAAAAACGATCTTTGGTACTAAATTAGGAGCTTTCAAAATCAGCAATTCTGAAAGTTTGCTTAAGCTACAGTTAACTAAAATTATTAAAATTATATTTAAATAATTATTTCTAAAAATCTGTCATAAACTGTAATTATTAAAAATTGCTAACCACAAAAACAAATACGTTATTGTTTTACATTCCTTACTTTAGTTTCAATATAATTTCCATATTTAGTACATAATATAAAGGCTATGTAAAAATATGACCTAACTTTCTATAAAAATAATCTATTGAAGTAGAAACTCTGATTTATTCTCCCAACGCATAAACCATGTTAACTGATAGACAAGACTTTCGAAAGCTAACAAAGGATATTTTTCAGTTCAGTTCTTAAAGAGGGGAAAAAGCCATACACATAAATTTCTTAGTACATCTAGAACTTTCCAGATGCTAACAGCAGAGAGTTGATAAATGCTCACTTTGCCTACATATAATCTTAAAGAAGACAAAGAAAATGATAGAAGCCAGCAGTTTTTTCAACTGGTGTATGACCTTGAAGTGACAAGATCTTTGGGAAAATATAATCGTCTTAGCATTTTTGAGAACCCAGTAAGGACCTGCTAAGCATGATCAGATAACTAAAATTCTCTAAGTTTCAAGGTAAAAATATTGAGAGAAAAGAAGATCCATATGACTAATGTAAGATTGACTATATAAATCTACATTACATTACTTTTATTTCAACCCAATTTCTATATTTAGTACATAAAACGTAAGCCTGTTCTACACAAATGTAAGTTCTGTGAATGCACGGATTTTGTGCTGTCCACTACTGTATCCCAGGTGACTGCCATAGTGTGTGGCATATAGCATATGTTCAATAAATGTTGGTTTGATGAGTAAATATGTTAGCAGAGACTCTGAAAGGACATTGCAAAATTACAAATTATTCTGGTGAAAAGACATAAAGTAAATGAATGTTAGTATAAATGTGTCTCTTACATGAACTTATTTTTAAAATGCCTAATACATACATGTATTTCTATGCCCAAACAAGGAACAAAGAGGTGACTATCAAGGACTGAAACTAACTTAAGAATAACCCCAAAAGACTAAACTGCAGAATTGTAAAATTTTGAGTGTTAGGTTCCCGACTTTCAAATAAATTTGAGCTTCCTAAAATGCAAAGTTTAAGATTATATTCCTATTTTCTGGGGCAAAGTTTCATTTATTAGAAAAAGAGCAAAGAGTGTCAGAAAATGTCTTTTATAAGTTTGGAAAAAGGCGAATCAGAACTGGTAGTCCTCTCGTGCAACGCTACAACCAAAGCTTAATGATTGGCAGTGGATGAGAAATAACCAATTAACTTTGTATTGTACTCAGTAATAATATTTAAAATCTTATTGAACTCTTTCTAACAGATACGTTTGTATTATCCTAAATGATTTGTATTTAAAAACTTATATGAAGCTTCCAAAAACTCTTGGAAATAGAGACCACAATAATACTTTCGGCAAGAACTGAAATACAGAAAAGTTAGATAATTTGCCATAGGTAACAGAATTTTGTCGGAAGTAGAATTTAAATGCAGGTACTCAACCTCCAGAGGCCTTTGTTCTATCTACTCTTTCTACTGCTTCCATTAAAAGGAATGACATTCAAAGAGAATGATAGAGCTCTATTGTACTGTTTGCAGCATCTTTTCACAAGCATTTCCTCACTTAAACATGGTTAAAAGCAAAATGAAGTATGAGGGAGAAGAGAGGCAGTAAAAGAATACCTAGAAGTTTTAAATGAATTCAATATTCCTAGCCAGGATAAACAGCTTTTCATATTTAGAACAAAAAGAAGAGAAAGGAAAGAAAAAAAAAACAGCCCCCCAAAAAACAAAAACAAGTCCTTGGCCTGAAGGGGATATAGTACGAGATGACAGAAGGAATGCAGACTTCTAGCAAGGTCCTTTGCCTCCTGCATGCAAGACCCACGCAGCTGCTTCTTGAGGCTGGCTTTGGGTAAGGCCAACTTTGTCCACATAAACTCACCAAGAGATTTTTTCCATTATGATCCCATCGATGACACCAATCAATTTAGTTTAAACTCATCCTTAGTTAGTGATGAAAGACGAAAATCTTAATTTCTGTGCAAGTTCTTTTGCATGCTGCTGATTAGAATGCATGCATTGAAAACGAACAAAAGAAATCTACAAAAACAGATATACCTTTTCATTTTGCTGTACATTTTATCACAGAAAAGCAGTGTTGAGAGACGTTTTGTTTAGAATCAGAAGAATTTAAGAAATAGGTTTCCTGATGTTCAAATAAAGTTGAACTTCCTGAGTACAAAGTTGAGAATCAAATTCCTATTTTCTGGGCAAAGTTTCATTTATTAGCGATCAAATGTGAATTTTCTGCTTCAAAGATAAAAGGCACAAATGATTTTAAAAGACCTGGGATAGTTATTACAAAATAAATTTTAATGAGTTAAGTGTAAATGAATTGGAAACATGAATCTCAGATTTCTTATTAAAATATACATGAGGTTACAAGTTATGAAGAAAAATGCCTTGCAAAGTACATCTCAGCAGTTGCTAACCTTAAAACATTTGAGACTGAGTGTGGTGGCTCACGCCTGTAATCCCAGCACTTTGGGAGGCCAAGGTGCTTGCATCACCTGAGGTCAGGAATTCGAGACCAGCCTGGCCAACATGGCAAAACACCACCTTTACTAAAAAAAAAAATACAAAAATTAGCCAGGCGTGGTGGCAGACACCTGTAGTCCTAGCTACTCAGGAGGCTGAGCCAAGAGAATCACTTGAACCCGGGAGGTAGAGGTTGCAGTGAGCCAAGATCCACCATTGCACTCCAGCCTGGGCGACGGAGTGAGCCTCCATCTCAAAATAACCAAACCAAACCAAAAAAAAACAAAACAAAAAAAATTGGAGACATTTTATCAGCTGTCCCAATAGCAGATGGTAACTGCTTTTTCGATCCTTTGCTTGCATCATTGAGTTCTTTTAGGCTTGAAGTGCCTTCCCTAGATTAATTGCTTTAGGATATTTCTTATTTGTTATTTCCAACCATAAACAAAATACAACGTTAATATTTTCCCAGGATTGCCCAGAATATGTAATTCAGCTATTCAGTATCTTATCAGAGAGGAACTGCAAACTCAGGCATACTCTTCTGTATATTCATAGAACATCTTCATCCCATGCAAATATATCATATGTACTGAGTATCAATGATCACTTATAAATACAAGAAATGCGTATGAGTGATGAGGACTCTGCTATACTTTTGCCTGCTTCGAAAAAATGCTTTAAATCACATATTTTCAGGATTTGTGTATAAAAGACTTGGCCATGCTTAATTTTTAAAAATAAAGGTAGAAATTGGACAAACTTTGAAATATTTTATATGAAAAAATTATTTAGTTTGTTTTAATGTATGTATCAGAGAAAACAGACAATCCTTGCCTACACAGAAATAATTACGTCTGCTACCTTGAAGTTAGGATATCTTATAATAAAACTGAAATGGTCATGAGAAATAATTGCTCTTTTATTTCATTTTCTTCCATCTAAATTCATCATCTTTATTATCAATTGCTCTGAGATAGATCGCAGAATTCATGGCCCACTGGTCTTAAGATAAAGAGTTAATTGAACATTTCAAACTCCTTGATTTGTCATGAAATCAAAATGAAACATTTAAAAAAATTAGGAGCTTAAATGCCAAGTTTTTATAACATGAACATTGTACAACTGTACTTATTTGGGTCTAATTATTTTCATATTTCTCTAATAAACCCCACTAAGCAAATAAGAAAATATGTTGGCACTGATGACCTTGTCTTTATTATTAAATTATTATGATGCTCCACAAGGTCTTGTCTCTTTTTTTCCTGCCCTAAACATTCTGCCGCATTTTCTAGATAACTTACAGTTGGCACTTAAGAAGGATTTTTTTATAGGCTATAATAGTGCATTATCTTATTTGATCCTTATAACTGTGCTGTGAAAATGGTTGGTCAGTTCTTAGAATCTATGTATTATAAATGTGACCTTAAACAGTTCCTTAAACTCCGTGAGCATTAGTATCTTTATTATGGTATTTGCCACATCACTTAAGGCTGTTTGGGGGGATAAAATGAGAAAATGCATACAAATATCTTCATATGAACGAGTCAATGAATATCAAATACTATTGGTACTATTGTATAGGATCTCTTGGTTATTAATTGATGAATTAAGCATGAAGTCTGGGTCTTCTAACTTCTGCCCCGGCGTTCTGCAGGATTCCCATTGCCCGAAAGAAAATGTCTAAAGGTGTAATAAAAACCTTTATGTTCTCCCTCCTGTTTATTTTTTAGCCCTATGTTCTCCAACCCTTTAACCCACTGGCACTCCAGCCAAGCCAACCTGCTGGCAGACACTCTCTCCTGCTCTTCCAGAGTACAGACTGTATAGAATCTCTTTCTGTTCGGTGAACTCTACCCATCCTTCAGGACCCAGAGCAGCTGTTGAATGAGTGAGCTTTGTGGTCCCTCAGACAGTTAGCACCTACTGCCTCTGTATTTCCATAAAATTTTCTTCTTCTCTTTGTTTAGTGGCTATCATCTCAATGTGTAGCATTTTGTTTGTCTCCTACACAAAACTGTGCATGCTTTAATGTCAGAAATTTTGTTTCCAAAAATTCCTGTCCCCTATCTCTATCCATTGGTTAATATTTGCAGAATTGATTCTAGACTCAATTTTCTTCTTTTTTTATGGTGTCACATATGCTCAGGATAGCTTTGGAAGATCATAGAGAATGAGGGCTCTAAAAAGTGTTTGATGAAACATTTAACCTAGCAGATCAGGTTCTTCTGGTTCGATTGTGGTTCCCATCTGTAGAGAATGTTTTACTTGTTTGCCTCATCGTGGACAAGCAGGCTGGCTAAACTCCAAATTGTTCCATAAACGTTGAACTTCTCTCCAGGACTGCCTATTCCTCCACCTTCATTTCCTGCAAGTCATTTCTTGTTCACTGTGCACCAGCTGCACTGATGTCCCTACACATCCCAAGCTTGCTTTCTTCCTCATCGCCTTTGCAGGTGCTGTACTCTGCTTATCAGGGTCTTTTCCCATCTTCCTGGGGCTGCCTCTCTCCTCCTTCAGGTCTCGTTAAATATCAGCTTCTTTCACGAGTGTGAAAACTCGAATTATTCTCCTTCAGAGCTCCTACTTATTTTCTTCATGACATTTTAAGTCATAATTTATATTAGGTTGGTGCAAAAGTAATTGCATTTTTTTGTCAATAACAGTCATGGCAAAAACCGCAATTACTTTTGCACCAACACCCTACTTACATATATTCATCTGTTTCTCTCATTAGAAGTGAGTTTCATGAAGGCAAGGACTACTTCTGTCTTGAGTATTGTGTAACAACATTTCACAATAATTATATATTGAATGGATACATAAGAAAAAAATGGATACAATAAGGACAGGTGTTACATATTGGGGTATCTATCAAATATAGCATTTTGGTAAGCTAAACAACTTCAGACAACAAAGACTTCACAAGGAGAACCGATTAGAGAGTCAATCAGTTAACAAGCGAGCAGTGACCCACTGGTCATTTGGGAAGCAAACTTTGTTAGGTGTCTACTAAGTACAGGAGATAGGCCAATACACAAACCATGGCTTTCCATTGTTTTTAGGATGATGAACAAAACACTGGGTGATGTGCTTCAGACCCTCTCAGCTTCAGGCGACTATCCCTCTTGTTGATTGTGACACAGCCATACTGGCCTTCTTTCAATGTCTCCGAAATGCCATTGTACTCATTGCAAACATTACCCTACTTTATTCATTCAAAAAGATACACAAGATGAATTTACCTGACTCTCTCACAGGCTCTTACTGTTTCTTGTCTCTTTCCTAAATTTTCCCAAAGTTACCCGATGAAACACATCCTTCAGCCTGTGCTCTTTATTGCCAGGCTGTTGTTGCAACAGACGTCTGTCTTTCCGTACTCCTCTGGGACTCTTGTGACTTTCTATAAACCAAATAAACAAAAACACACATTTTACCCTAATGCAACTTGGAAGAGAATTCTATGAATCGTTGTCAGTCTCAACAATAGAGTTAGTGTGTTTGCTTGAGAGACCATGGTGCATATTTGAAAGATTATAAAAAGTTCATTAATGCAATGGAAAAGTGCCTCAAGAAGGTCACAGAAAAGGAGGAGAAAAGTTAAAACACAGAAGCAATCAAGTTGAATTTCATCTTAGAGTTTCATTTTAGTCCTTTAGAAAAAGTCTTTTGGGCAAATAAATTCACTAATATTAGAATGTTTTTTATAATATAAACAGCACATTTTTACCAGCTGTACTGATCAAAAATTAGAGGAATTAATCTTAAGAAAAACAAAGGTAGAATTTTACTTGTAGTTCCTCCTCCTTTGCCAAACAAGAACATTTTTGTCCCTCGTGTTTTGACTACATTAACATTTATGTTGTTTGCATACAGTTGATAAAACTGCATGGAATATAGTGTCTTTCCAAATTCATCAAGACATACCTTGTGGTTCCGCAGTATGAACTGGTGATTAATGCAGCTTGTTACGCCTCTAGTGTGACTTTATAAACACAAGCCAGCTATATTCATCTTCTAAAGTTGAAAAATGAGAACTAGCTTTTCTCCACTTAACTTTTTCTAAAGTTTCTGCAAGATGGTGCTCATGTTACAGTTAAACATCAGCTGTACAGCTTTCTCTTTCTTTAGCTATTAGTCCCTTAGGTATAAGTCTGTAATCTAAGAGAGGTCAACTGTATCCAAATAAAAAGTATGCCAGAATGTCTCTGGCATAAATCTCTCCCTAAAGATTCAGTAGTGTTACTTCAGGAGACAGGAAAAAACACTATGCTTTATCTAAAAATCTAAGAACTTAATTTATTTAAAAAATAAAACTGAGTTATCCAGTTATCCTTACAGAGAGCTATACAAGCACAGAATTTCCATGTTACTCATCAAATTGTTTTTCTTTTTACTACGTTTGGAAGTCACTTAAATAACCATAGACAAAATATGGCTGTACAGGAACTGAATGGCTATTATTGCAGAACACTTTTTCTATTGTTATAAGCTACAGAGAGGGCACATTAATTAAAAGTCCTTTTGAGCATCATAGTCATTGAACAGTATCCAATTAATTTTAGAAGCAGCTTAGGGCCGATTATTGACAAACATATGCAGTAGATGGAGAATATCTTTCTATTTAGATCTCAGTTGCTTGTCTAAGTTTCTGAATTTCTTTACTAATAATTAATTGTTCTATTCCCAGTAACAGTCTTAAGATGGAATGCCTCTTATGAGTATATACATTTTCCTTACTGCACTTGTCTTACATGTAAATCCATCTCTTATGTAGATTGTATCTTGAAGCCCAGAGGCTTCCCATCGTTACAAAAGGAAGTGAGTTCCAGTGGAGTCACTGAAAGCTGCTTTCCATGACAGCATTGCTCTCTCTGATGGGTCACACAAATCTTAAATCAGAAGTCATTTAAAACAGTTTCACTACTGAGGACATATTTACTGATGCCTCCTAATTGCAAATAAGCACAACAAAAAACAAGCAAGTTTCCCATCACTTAATGACATTGATTTCCAAATATTCCATTTACTTATAATTGTTGCCTCTCCTTCTCTCTTCTATCATGAACTATTTTTTCAGGCTGGTGGTTTGATGCTTGTGGCCCCTCCAATCTAAACGGAATGTTCTATACTGCGGGACAAAACCATGGAAAACTGAATGGGATAAAGTGGCACTACTTCAAAGGGCCCAGTTACTCCTTACGTTCCACAACTATGATGATTCGACCTTTAGATTTTTGAAAGCACAATGTCAGTAGTGATTATAAAAGCAACAAAGAAATCTGGAGGAGCTGCCAGGTGAGAAAGTGCTTGAAAACTTCAGAAGCAAACAATATTGTCTCCCTTCCAGCAATAAGTGGTAGTTGTGTGAAGTCACCAAGGTCCTTGACTGTGAATCTGGAGCCTTTTGAGTTCACAGGAGTCTCTACTTGGGGAGACAGTGCTCACGTGGCTTGACTATAGAAAACTCCATTGACTGTCGGGCTTTAAAAAGGGAAGAACCTGCTCAGCTTTGCTGTGCTTCAAACTACTACTGGACCTTATTTTGGAATTATGGTAGCCAGATGATAAATATGGTTAATTTCATGTAAAACAGGAAAAAAAAAAAAAAAAAAAAAAAGAAAGAGTGAAAAAGAGAATATACAGGAAGAATAAAAACAAGCCTGCCATAATCCTTTGGAAAAGATGTATTACACCACTGAAAAGGTGTTATATCTATGCAAACCTACTAACAAATTATACTGTTGCACAATTTTGATAAAAATTTAGAACAGCATTGTCCTCTGAGTTGGTTAAATGTTAATGGATTTCAGAAGCCTAATTCCAGTGTCATACTTACTAGTTGATTTCTGCTTACCCACCTTCAAATGAAAATTCCATTTTTGTAAGCCATAATGAATTGTAGTACATGGACAATAACTGTGTGGTAGAAACAAACTCCATTACTCTGATTTTTGATACAGTTTTCAGAAAAAAAAATGGACATAATCAAGTAAGGATGTATGTGGTGAAAACTTACCACCCCATACTATGGTTTCCATTTACTCTAAAAACTGATTGAATGATATATAAATATATTTATAGCCTGAGTAAAGTTAAAAGAATGTAAAATATATCATCAAGTTCTTAAAATAATATACATGCATTTAATATTTCCTTTGATATTATACAGGAAAGCAATATTTTGGAGTATATTAAGTTGAAGTAAAACCAAGTACTCTGGAGCAGTTCATTTTACAGTATCTACTAGCATGTGTATACATACATGTAACTTCATTATTTTAAAAATGTTTTTAGAACTTCAATACTCACCCTGTTATGTCTTGCTAATTTAAATTTTGCTAATTAACGGAAACATACTTACCAGATTCACACTGTTCCAGTGTCTATAAAAGAAACACTTTGAAGTCTATGAAAAATAATTATAAATATCATTGTACATAGCATGTTTATATCTGCAATAAACCTAATAGTTAATTAATCTGGAATATGCAACATTGTCCTTAATTGATACAAAAAAACACAAATGCTCAAAGAAACCTACTATATCCCTTAATTAAATACATCACTCTTCATATTTTTCTCCTTCAGTCCATTCCCTTAGGCAATTTTTAATTCTTAAAAATTATTATCTGGGGGAAAAATTGGCAAAACCATTATATGTAAAGGAAATATATACATAAAGAAAATTAATCATAGTCACCTAAGAAAAAATTCTGACTGCTAGTTGCTATAAATAACTTAATGGGAATATTCCTATGGGATAATCTATTTTAAGTGAATTTTTGGGTGCTTGAAGTTACTACAGCATTTTATTGAGAAGTCTTCTCTGCCTCTAAGTGTCCAAGGTTATAACAGTAAACAGTTTTTATTAAAACATGAGTCACTATGGGATGAGAAAATTGAAATAAAGCTATTGGGTCTCCTCTCTTACAAAAGAGACAGTTGTTGGCAAGGTAGCAATGCCAGCTTCAAACTTGGTGACTTGATCCACTATGCCTTAATGGTCTCCCCCATTTGCAAAAATAAAGCTATTCACATTGTCAAGAAAAATATGTTTTAAAGTCTACAATCAAGTCTTTTTTATATTTATGTGTCTGTATTCTACCCCTTTTTGCCTTACAAGTGATATTTGTAGGTATTATACCATTTTTCTATTCTTGGTGGCTCCTCCATAGCAGGCAAGCCTCTCCCTCTAAAAACCTTCTCAAGTGTTTTCAATTAAGGGAAAGAAAAAGAGTATTTTGTCCTTTTGTGTTCCTACAGACACTTTTTTAAACCAGATTTTGGATAAGGAATACTATTTCCAAACTCATATTACAAAAATAAAATAAAGTAATAAAAAAAAGAAAGCATGATATTTACTATTTTGTTGTCTGGGTTTGAAAATTGAAATATTGTTTCCAATTATTTATAATAAAGCAGTGTAAAATGTTTTATGACTCCGTTATGTGTATTATGTAATACCTACATGTTTATGGCAATTTAACATATGTATTCTTTGCATTTAATTATTTCAGAATAGGGTAATTAGGTATTCGAATTTTGTCTTTAAAATTCATGTGGTTTCTTGCAAAGTTTTTCATATCAACACAACATTATTTGATTTAAATAAAATTGAAAGTAATACTTGTGCAACTTCATTTTATTTTTAATACATATTTTGTGAAATTTAAATTAGAGATTTATGAAGTTATAGAATCATTGACAAAAATCTACCAAATGAACTAAAGCCTCAATCTTAGAAAAACTTTCAGTCTTGGATGAATTAAGAAAGCTTAGTCTCATTAGAATGGTAAATCAAAGCAGTGGGTCTCAGTCCCACGTCCCTACAATATGATTGTCGTGTCCTGCCAATTATTAAATGCCACATTATCATGTGACAATGGACAATATATTCTGGGAACTCTGAATGTAGAATAAGAGGATGTGTGTTGAAAATTTGAGTTTGGTGTACAGGAGGAAAAGGAAGGAGCATAAAGGAGATGCTACTTGTCCCTCTCACCTAACATGCCATCAGCAGTCTTATCAGTCCTTGCAAGAAATTTCTTGCCTGTGGCCTTGATTCTTCTCCTATTTCCATCACATTGATTCAAACCTTCCTTAATTTTCTTTCACCTAGATGATTGGAAAAGACACTCTTTCATCCTGCCTCTCTGTGCTATTATTCACCTCATAACCATAAAACCTTATTCCTTCTAAAGCCAGACTTCTGAACATGGTTTTTCCCAGCTCAAAACACTTCAGCGTTTCCTCACTACTCCCTGAATTTAAAATAAACAGGTCAGGTTAATCTCAGCCTTCATTGCCAGACAGCTTCTTTCCACCTACTCAGTATTCCAATCAAAACAAAGAAGCCCCGTGGTCGACTACTTGCAAAAGTGATGTCTATTCTTCCCCTTTCTGTATTCATACCTTTTGCAATGCGAATTTGCAGCTTGTTCCATAAAGAGATAAACTCTATTTCCTTACTCCCTGAATGGCTAGCTCGGGACTTGCTGTAGCCAATAGAACACAACAGAAGTGATGATTCTGTGCCAGTTCTGAGTCTGGTCGGAAATATTCTACGTTTGGCACGAAAAAAAGCCCAGCGTAGCCTAATGGAGGATTAGAGACCACTTGGAGCAAAGCCTAGTCTACCAGCTGAGACCACCCTAGACCAGCCAGCCCATAGCTGACCCATGGATGATTCAAGATACATAAGTGATCTCAACTGAGATCAACTGAGCCTGGCTCAGATCAGCAGAACTGCTCAGCTAACATGCATAATCATGAGAAATAATAATGGGTTGTTGTTTTAAACTACTGCATTTTTTTTTCAGAGTTTTGTTAAACATCATTATTGTAGCAATAGCTAACTGATACAGAATTACAGTGCTGCAGCTGCCACCTACTCTTCTGCCAGCCATGTGAGTTTTATGCATCTTGAACTTTCAGAACCACGGTCTCGATTGTCCCTTCCTCTAACAACCTCTAACAACCCTCTGGGATGCATAAAAACATTAGTTGTTTCATGACCTCTTTTCTGATGCCCTCTATTAATTGTCACCCTCTCTATACTCACATACTTTTACAGCTCAACATATTTTGCTTGAGTTTTATAAAAGGCTGCCTCTTACTTTTTTTTTTTTTTTAATTCTCCACAGTACCTACTAGAAACTTGTTATTCGCTAAATGGAATTGAATTGCTTTGAAAGACTAAGAAATCCCTTCTACCTATATAAAATTCAACTCTCAGATTTGACCACTGTGTTGAGACATTTATTTTCAGACTTTAAACTTAGGCCATTCTCCTCCAGAAAAATATGTCTGAATTTATAATTTTAGTTAGCTCAGATGTCTACTTTATTATCAACTTCGCTGGAACATACGTATTATATAAATTGAAGGAAACCTGCATGTTTTTCTAAATTTAAACCTATGTAAATATATAAAATGTACTATTGAATGGTAATTACTCATTTATTCTTTACACATATATTATTGTTGGGGCCAGGCGCAGTGGCTCACGCCTGTAATCCCAGCACTTTGGGAGGCCGAGGCGAGCAGATCATGAGGTTAGGAGTTCGAGACCAGCCTGGCCAACACGGTGAAACCCCAGTTCTACTAAAGACACAAAAAATTAATTGGGCATGGTGGCGGGTACCTGTAATCCCAGCTACTCAGGAGGCTGAGGCAGGAGAATCGCTTGAACCCAGGAGGCGTAGGTTAAGGTGAACCGAGATTGCGCCACTGCACTCCAACCTGGGCGACAGGGCGAGACTCTGTCTCTCACACACACACACACACACATTTGGGCAGCTTATGATTTAAGATTCGACTAAAGTTTTTTCTAGCATTTCCTCACGTATTTCTCTAACATATTGTCATTGAAGTTAATATAGTGAACATAATTAAAGGATTACTGGGAAAAACTCAAAGAAGTCATTATATCGCCTGTATTCTTTCAAGAAAGCAAGTTAGAGTCATATTCAATGAGGAGTAAATGATAGATCATGGTTAAAATTTAATAATTCCCTTTTAACACAGGACAGTCTCTGACATGTGAACTGTCATCAAATGTAAAAGGATATTTTATTTTATTTTGTTTTGGTGAAGAGGAGGCTGCATCCTGGTATCTTTTACAAACAAGATCCTATTCTATCTCCTTATGAAAGCAGTCTGCCTCCTACCCATACCCATCATGCACTCTGTCTTGGCCCCTGGGGAGCCCATGTGCTGGTTGTGAAGGTGAAAGCTTCACAATCACGCAATTGTGCCACAGAATTACTGTGACTCCCTTACCTGAGTTTTACATTAACTAAATTTTAAAAATATAGATCTGCTTTCTAGATACGCTGTAAGGAACTGGAATCAACTAAAAACGTATTGAACTTTGTAAGTTAAAAATGAATTTAAAAGAAAGTATTATAAGCAGATAATATTCAATCGTGTGGACTTTAATATAATGCGTAAACATCAAACAATGGTGTGAAAGTTTAGAGTGAGAACATCATTAAGGCTCTAAATTAACTTAAACATTTCCTTTAGGAGAAAGGCATAAACCATCATAATATTCATACTGAAATGCTGGATTATACTTACATAAGTCCTACCCTAGAGAAATAATTGTATAGGTTTAATGGTAGAATGTGCATTATATTTAACAGACATATTGAGCTGCTACTAGTGTCCAGGTAAAGCATTAGGAAGGTACTTAAATATACAGAGATAATTAAGGCATATGGACATTCACAATAGTCAGAAAAGCAAGAAGAAATAAATAAGCAATACAAAAGTGTTTATGTTAATAAATTAATCTATGTTAAATCTATAAAAACACAGAGATGGGAGTGATTAAATCTGCTGAATTTTATGTTGTGTATAGTTGTAAATAACAAGTGTGTAAAAGATGAGAACTTCCATACAATAGTAAGTTTTATATAGAGATGTTTTTAAAATTAAAAGGAACATATAGGTCTCTCTCAATTTGCACAAATTTTCATAGAAGATGGGATCTATGGCACTTTCAGAAGCTAAGGCTGTTGCGTCTTTTGAGTCCAGGAGTTTGAGACCAGACTGGGGAACATGGTGAAACCCCATCTCTACAAAAAATACAAAAATTAGCCTGGCATGGTGGTGTGCACCTATAGTCCTAGCTGCTTCAGAGTCTGAGGGGGAAGGGTCACTGGAGCCCAGGAGGTGGAGGCTGAGAAGAGGAACTGAAGAGGCATACGGTGTCAGAAAGCATGGAGTTGTGGGGAGCTCCACGTTTTTCAGTATAAATTGACTGTGATGTTTATTTGAGGGAAGAACACTAGGAGAAGAGGCTGGAGCTGGGGCCACGTAACGAAGGACTTTAAGTCATGTTCCTAAGCTTAGGCTTTATCTTCTCATTAGAGAGAGACAGTGAAGAATTTTTCAGTTTTTGGAATTAGAAGATAAGTTGGAAGGGGATAAGAATGGAGAAGTTTGGACCTGTGGGAAGCCTATTTATTATAGAAGCCAGCTAGGATGGGGACCTGATCCATACAGCAATGACAGTAAAAATGAACTGAAGAAGTTGGATTTTGAATGATATTAAGGAAAAATAATCTAAGGAACTTAATAATTGAACAGGAGGTGGGGGGAAATCAAAATCATTCCAGATTTTGGCTTGGTTAATTAAATAGGGGGCAGTATAAATCACCTAAATAGGAAACACAGGTTCTGGGGAGTAGCTAATGAGCTAGGTTTTACATGTTGAGTTTTAGAAGTAGTGATTCAAGTTTGGTAGTTGGATATATGAGTCTAAACTCAAGCAGGATTAAAGTGTAAGACTGTGGTTAGATACATAAGAGGAAATCCAAAGAGGAATGGAGCCATAGGAGTTGGGTAAGTAAATTACATCAAGAATAAGTGAGGTAATTGTGAGCATGGCCATGAGACTGGGGAATTCTCCAAGTGGGAGATGAACCTGGAGTGATATGAATGAGAGTAGGCAGTCATAATTCCCTTCCTCATGGGAGGATGCTTCCACAACTGTAACCTTGAAATTTTTAAGTATTAAGGGAGTCATCCAAATTTTTAGAGTGCCCCTCAATTCAAATGCACCCCATATGTAGTGGTTGCATTGTGCCAGATCCAAGCTAGTGACCTACTTCCACACAGTTCCTTACTCTGCCATTTTTGGTATGCTTTCCACTGCTCCATACGAATTTCCCTGTAATCTTTCTATTGCTCCAACCTCATTCCTTTCTGATTATACAGACCCACAATATATTTAGTCCTGTACCAGACTTCCATGCTGTCAAAAGTGCAAACTCATGATGATTTTCAGCATTACTCTTTCAGTAGAAAATATTTATTTGGCTTAAAATATTTTAAGGTGTTTTATTGCTTTCCAACATAACTTTATTTTTTCCAAGAAACATTTTATCAAAATATTCATTTCAAACTGTCATAATCCTTTTGCATTGTTGCACTGAGCTTTCTGCTTAGTGTTTCATAAGGCAAAAATCATGGTGAGCAGCTGCATTCTCATCTGGAACTCAGGGTCCTCTTCCAAGTTTATTGTTGGCAGAGTTAAGTTATTGGTGTTGTAGAAGTGATGTCCCATTGTCTGCTGGATGTCAGATGGGGGGTCATATTCAGCACCTGGCTACTCTCAGGGCAGGTGATCTGAATGGGTTTGACCTGATCATATGAGTGGGCCCTTTAAATATGGATCTAGAGGTCTGAGACAGGAGTTAAATCCAACACATTCATTGTCTTGGGGATTATACAGAGGAAGTACAATAGGGGGTAGGAAGTCTTGGGGGCCATCATAGAATTCTGCCTACCATAGATGGCAAACCAAAGGCATAATAATACTCTGTTTATCAGGAAAAGAATCTAAGGTTTTGAAAATGATACATATGAAGAAACACATTGTTTATCTATCTATCCATCTATCTCCCTATTTATCTACCTATCTAACTACCTATTTATCAGAAGATCTAGCCCAGTGACCGAACACTGGTATTTATCCTGAAAAATTATTTTAACCTTTCTGAAATTGTTTCCTCAGTTACTAAACATTGGTAACCTAGTTGCTTTCTCCTCCTTTTCTGTACCATTTTCAGAATAAAAATGAGATCATTTAAGTATCTATTTTGGGTGTAAATCTCATTTCACCAGTACAGACAAGCAAAGAATATCACAATACTTTATGGAGGTTTGTGTTTGTTTGTTTGTTTTTGTTTGTTTGTTTGTTTTTTCCTGGAGTCTTGCTCTGTCACCCCAGGCTGGAGCGCAGTGGTGCGATCTCAGCTCACTGCAACCTCCGCCTCCAAAGTTCAAGCGATTCTTCTGCCTCAGCCTTCTGAGTAACTGGGACTATAGGTGCATGCCACCACACCTGGCTAATTTTTGTATTTTTAGTAGAGACAGGGTTTCACCGTGTTGGCCAGGATGGTCTCCATCTCCTGACCTCGTTATCCCCCCGTTCAGCCTCCCAAAGTGCTGGGATTACAGGCGTGAGCCACTCCGCTCGGTCTATGTATTTTGAATCAACTTCATTTTGCCTACACTCTCTCCATCAAACCAGCAAGGAAATCACTTCAGTCATTTTGCAACCTCCCCACTCTAGCACAGTGTAAAGGACCCAGAGGCAAACGGACAGCCTAGATCTTGGAGACACATCTCCAGTCATCATTCCACATCCTTGATCCCTGAGACACACATTGTTCTTCTCCCATTGCTTCCTTCAGTCCATCCAACCCTGAAGAGGCCAAGCCACACTTTGGGCAGGAAGCCACAGAGCCTTTTCTCCCAACATCCATTTTGCCTGCACTTTTAGGAATGATCTACAAATAAGGTATGGGTTTCTGCTATTTGAAAAACTCCAGGACTTCTTTTCCTCTCTTAGTCTCCAAGCATCTGGGGAGTCTGGGGAGGTCCCTCTCTTTCTCTCTCCTTGCGTTTCCCATGGGCCTGGCTGCTCCCTGGAAGGCTGCAATGCCTAGAACAACCCCACAAGTGCAGGGTTGCCCAAGATAATCGCTCTTGAAAGGAAACTTATTTCATAGGCCCTTGAAATATAAGAAAAAAAGAGTAAGGAGCAGTGTCTCAAAGGCCCCACCCACCTTAAGCCCTGGGTTCATGGCAGCTCCCCGGTGCCCTACTTAAGAGCGGGTCTGTTCAGAGGCACACCCTGTTGGATCACTCTCCAGGAAACCTAGCATAATCCCAATGGCCTTAGGTTCTTGAACACAATATCTAATAATGAAAAATTCTTGAAATCAATTTCTACTTTTCTTTTCACAAAAATATCCCTAAGCAAAGAGCTTGACTTTTTCTTGAATGAGGAAAATACAGGTAGAAAAATATACATTAATACATTAAAAATTATTCTGCCACACAAAATTTTTAGAACTAAATAATTAATTTTGGGGTGGGTGTTATGCCTGTATTAGTCCCATTTAAACAGGTAGGCATCACTCAGTTCCTGAGCCAATTCTTGATAATCCAAGACCATATTAGGAACCAGGGGATCTGAAGTTACTGATCTCAGTGTGGTGGCTTATCAGTCTGGGTTGAGGACCTTGATATTCATATGCCCACCAACCCTAAAGGTCTCTCATTTCTATCTTTATGCCAGTTGAAAAACATGGGTTTCAGACAAGATTGATTTCCACTATTTTTTTTCCCTGAAGCTGAGACCTTGGACTGAATCACAGGTTATTTGTCTAGGGCCTTGGTAGCACACCTAAGTCATGCCAGCTACTTCTTCCAAAAGTTTGGATCATACCTTCATGCACCCATACACACTGGCTGAGATGCTGCTTCTTACAGAATGGACACTTACAACGTCTTAGAAATGTCATGACCAGCTTCCAACCTGAGACTTATATACAGAGCTCCACCATCAGACTGGATCCTTTGCATGATGATGATAATGCTGCTGATGATGATGATTGTGAAAATAAAGCAATCATAACAATTGTAGTAGTTAGCATTTAACCTTGAACACTGATACTGTTATTAGCAAGACTACTACTAACAATAGCTAGCATACATTTAGTATTACTATAAGCCATTTCATCCTATGACACCATCATGTGTGCATTGTTAGTATACCCTTTATATACAGGAGAAAACTGAAGGACAGAGAAGGTAAAGAACTGCCCAAGGAGATGCAGCCACTAAGTGGTGCTGGGAGTTAAACTCAGCAGTGTAACCCAAAATTGCACTACCCATTTTTATAGCCACTAGCCACATATGGTTATTGAGCACTTGAGATGCAGTTCATCCAAATTCAGATGTATTGTAATGGAAAATGCACACCACATTAAGAAGGCTGACCATATTTTGAAAATGATGTCAAATATCCCATTAATAATTTTATATTGATTAGATATTGAAATATCCATTTCTGGAATGTATTGGGCTAAATAAAATATGTTACTAAAATCAATTTTATCCATTTCTTCTCACACTTTTTGATGTAGAGACTAGAATAGTTTAAATTAAAAAAGACGCCGCATTGCCAAGACAATCCTAAGTCAAAAGGACAAAGCTGGAGGCATCACGCTACCTGACTTCAAACTATACTACAAGGCTACAGTAACCAAAACAGTATGGTAATGGTACCAAAACAGAGATATAGACCAATGGAACAGAACAGAGTCCTCAGAAATAATACCACACATCTACAGCCATCTGATCTTTGACAAACCTGAGAGAAACAAGAAATGGGGAAAGGATTCCCTATTTAATAAATGGTGCTGGGAAAATTGGCTAGCCATAAGTAGAAAGCTGAAACTGGATCCTTTCCTTACTCCTTATATGAAGATTAATTCAAGATGGATTAGAGACTTAAATGTTAGACCTATTACCATAAAAACCCTAGAAGAAAATCTAGGTAGTACCATTCAGGACATAGGCATGGGCAAGGACTTCATGTCTAAAACACCAAAAGCAACGGCAGCAAAAGCCAAAATTGACAAATGGGATTTAATTAAACTAAAGAGCTTCTGCACAGCAAAAGAAACTACCATCAGAGTGAACAGGCAACCTACAGAATGGGAGAAAATTTTTGCAATCTACTCATCTGACAAAGGGCTAATTTCCAGAATCTACAAAGAACTCAAACAAATATACAAGAAAAAAACAAACAACCCCATCCAAAAGTGGGCAAAGGATATGAACAGACATTTCTCAAAAGAAGACATTCATACAGCCAACAGACACATGAAAAAATGCTCATCATCACTCGCCATCAGAGAAATGCAAATCAAAACCACAATGAGATACCATCTCACACCAGTTAGAATGGCAATCATTAAAAAATCAGGAAACAACAGGTGTTGGAGAGGATGTGGAGAAATAGGAACACTTTTACACTGTTGGTGGGATTGTAAACTAGTTCAACCATTATGGAAAACAGTGTGGCAATTCCTCAAAGATCTAGAACTAGATGCACCATATGACCCAGCCATCCCACTACTGGGTAAATACCCAAAGGATTATAAATTATTCTACTACAAAGACACATGCACACGTATGTTTATTGCGGCACTATTCACAATAGCAAAGACTTGGAATCAACCCAAATGTCCATCAGTGACAGACTGGATTAAGAAAATGTGGCACATATACACCATGGAATACTATGCAGCCATAAAAAAGGATGAGTTTGCATCCTTTGTAGGGACATGGATGCAGCTGGAAACCATCATTCTTAGCAAACTATCACAAGAAGAGAAAACCAAACACCGCATGTTCTCACTCATAGGTGGGAACTGAACAATGAGTTCACTTGGACTCGGGAAGGGGAACATCACACACTGGGGCCTATCATGGGGAGGGGGGAGGGGAGAGGGATTGCATTGGGGAGTTATACCTGATATAAATGATGAATTGATGGGTGCTGACGAGTTGATGGGTGCAGCACACCAACATGGCACAGATATACATATGTAACAAACCTGCACGTTATGCATATGTACCCTAGAACTTAAAGTATAATAATAATAAAAAAAAAATTACACATGTGGCGTGCAGTCTACCTCTGTTGTGCAGAAAGAGCTGTCCAGAGAGCACACTTACAGATACATATCCTAACAGCATCAGTGATCATACTAAATGCGCTAGGCATTTAAACAACATGGATTTGAACTGTGCAGGTCCACTCACTGGCTGACTTTCTTCTGCCTCTGCCACCCCTAAGACAGCAACAACAAATCCTTCTCCTCCTTGTCCTACTCCTCAGCCTATGTAACGTAAAGACGACAAGGATAAAGCCCTTCATGATGATATGCTTCCACATAATGAATAGTAAATGTATTTCTCTGTCTTATGAATTTCCTAATAACATTTTCTTTTCTCTAGATTTCTTTACTGTAAAAATAGAGTATATTATACATATAGCACACAGAACATGTGTTAATCGACTGTGTTATCTATAAGGCTTCTGGTCAGTAGGCTATTAGTAATTAGCTTTTAGGGGAGTCAAAGTTCTGTGTGGATTTTTGCCACACAAGGGGTCATTGTCCCTGCATTGTTCAACATCAACTGTAGTTCATTTATGCTCTAAATAACCCTAAAAAGAAGGTATTAGCACTTCCGTTTTACCAATGAAGCAATCCAGATGCAGTCCATTAAGGCACTTATCAATGACCACACAGTGAATAAACTTTGGTCTCATGATCCCTGATCCAGTGTGCTTTACTCTGAAGTCATGTAAAATTCTTATAATCTATAACCAGGCTATAGGGATTCTGTGATTCTTTTAATATTTATGCTTTCTAGCATTCCAAGCTAGCCTTAAAAAAGCTCTTCAGTCTTCCAGAGGAGTAGCTTTACAAGAACAGTTTTAAAATATTCTTATCAACTTAACATATTATAACAATTCACATTGGATAATAATCCCCTTATTCCTTTCTTCTTTTTGTGAAGAAACTTCTGGTTCACTTCCTAAAACATGTACCTTCCTTTAGCAATTCTTGAAAAACAAATTAAAACACCTTTCTTATATTAATTTTGTGTGTAAATGTTATTAAATATGAACATCAGTCTATAATCTTTCTGTACTGAATATTCACTAAAGATGGAAAGAAATTTCATATAACCTTATATAACAGAAATTGGGAAAAAGAATAATAATTTTTGACTGCATAAGCCTTTATTACATATAACATAAAATGACTGCATTTTATAATTTTGGGAAGTTCTACTATTCTGCAAGGCCGTACTTTTACCTTACATCTTTCACCATTTGAAATGACTTCAAATGATGCTCTATTTCTATCTGTTCTTTGCCTGTAGGAGTGTGTCCATTAGAAGTATGGCTCTGGGATGCTGGAGGGCTGAGAGCTGGGCCAGAAATGTATTTCAGCAACAACTGTTCTAAATATGATCCTCAAACATAAATGTCTCCCCTCCAACCCAAGTCCTATATACTTGCACATTTGGGTCCCACTGTCTGGAATGCCTTACATTTTATACCCTGTGTCCAAGGCTGTTGGGAATCTTTATAAAATCATTTAAGACTTTGCTGAAACATCCCTTCTTCTATTATCCTTTCCCCAGTTCCCAGTAACCTCGACAGGATGCCCATGAGTCCATGATACTTTAAAATTCTTATTGGAGTACCCAGTACAGGATCTGTTTATGATTTGTGACTGTCTTTCTTTCTCAGTAGAACATGAGCTCCTGAGAGCAGGAACTTTCTTTTTAATTTATTGTCATATTCTTTAAATTTAGTGTAAAACCCAACCTTGTCGAACATTGTACAGCAAATATTTGTTGAATCTCATCATTTCCTCTTTCTCCCTTGCACTCTGTATTCCAGTCCTGTTGAACTTTCATTTCATCCTGTTGATTTGATTCTTTCTTGTCCCTATGCCTTGTGTATTATGTATGTGTATATGATATTTATATTATCATGTGATATTACAGGCAGTACTGCCTGCAGTACTCCCTTCACATACCTGCTCCTTCCTTCAGCCAGCCAACTCCTCATTCTTTATTCTTCTTCTGAAAGATTTTCCTGACTTTTGAGGGAAATAGATGTTCCTTCTCTATGTCCTTACTACTCCTTGCACTATCCCCAACATCATACTCTGTGCACCCTTCTGGAAACAAGAAACCTGAAGGCAGAGGCCAGGTCGGGTTTGCTTACCACTGTATCCCTGTGCCTGGGACACTTTGTGACATGAAGTGGTTGTTCAATAAATATTTCTTGAATAAATAGTTGAATAAATTTTATTCAAACACAGGCTTGTCATTTTTACACCCCATTTTGCACTTCCAACTGTGTTCAGTATACCATTTAGAAATACTTTGAAAGATAATATAGTATAAGGAAACTTGAGGTTCCAAATATAACATAATTAGAAATATTTTCCTAGGGAGTTTATTTTACAGTGACAGGAGCCGGTAGCTGTCAATGTGGAGAAGCCTGTATGGATGCACAGGCAGAGTAAAGCTTGGAAACAGCAACCCTGCTGGTGTAGCTTCTCATCTTGTATTTCCCTTGATATTGATTAGTGGTATCACCATCATACTCAGCTACCCAAACCAGAACCTGAGAGTTAGGTACACTTCTCCTTTCTCTACCTCCTGATCCACCTTCACAGCAAATCACCAGGTCCTCTTGATTTTACCCCTTGAACAATTCTCAAACACACCCCTTCCTCTCCTATCCAGGTCCTCATAATCTGCTACCTGCACAATTGCAATATCCCCTAACTGTTCTCAAGGCTCTAGCTTTGTTCTTCTCAACCTCATCTTCCCATTGCTACAAAGGTGAGCATTTAGAATCGGAATATGGCACCCCTCTTCTTAAATCATTTCAGTGGGTGGTTCCTTGTCACCTTGAGCATGAAATCCATTCTTTCAGCACGGCAAAACAAGGACCTCCACCATCTGGTCCCTGCCAACCCATCTAATCTCTTCTTGGATTTAAAATTCTAATAAATGTGAAATATAATTTCCCCCATAATCCATGAGATTCCACGCATCTATGCTTTTGTTCATCTTGCTGTATCTTTCTTACATGCCTTCTCTTATAGCCTCTTGTATAATTATTACTAACTCCTTAAAACTCACATGGACAGTCATCTTATTCAGAAAGTTCTGTCTAAATTCCATGTTTGGCTTAATGTCTTTCCTCTGGATGACCATAATATCCTGTATATACCTTTGTCTCTACTTTGAGATGACTGTCCAGTGGTCTCAAAAATTTTATCATGTTCTTAATCAATAACATTGCTGAATATGCACCTCAATATATATTTATTTGTTTCTGTATGCAGGTATATATTTATGTATGCATAAATTTATATATATGCTCCTTTATTAATTATGTATTGTGTATTTTAAGGTATATGTAAAATAGACATTGTAAGCACCAGATAAAGGTAAAATGACAACATTTAAGGCATTTTGAAATGTCTTAATGCATTGAAAAACACACTTTTCTATACAATCAGTAATGCTCTTTACAGAAAGTCATGTACCTTGATTGGTTTGTTAATTAGGATATACCTATTTAAAAGATTCAGAAAGTCCGTACCAGAAAAAAGTGATAAGTTGGACTTAATCAAAATTAAAAACTTCTGCTCGGCAAAAACACATACACACAAAAAGAAACAAACTGGAAAAATGGATTTGTATTTCAAATAGATAACTCTTAAAACGAAAAGATTTAAAAACAACATCAAACACCTTTCGAAAAATAGAGGAAAGACTTAGACAATTCACAAAGTAGGACACAGAAAAAGCCAAAAAGCACAGAGAAAAGTGCTCAATAGCATT
Source organism: Piliocolobus tephrosceles (assembly GCF_002776525.5). Lineage (NCBI taxonomy): Eukaryota > Metazoa > Chordata > Mammalia > Primates > Cercopithecidae > Piliocolobus > Piliocolobus tephrosceles. The sequence continues at coordinate 110,649,411 of NC_045440.1, read as the reverse complement.
GCCGTCAAGGAAATGGGAATTCAAACCACAGTGAAATACCACTACACCTGCATGGGAAAGAGAAACTAAAAGATGAAAAACACCAAAAGCTATAGAGTTTGTGAAACAGACGGAGATCTTGTGCATTGCTTAGCACATTCTCATAAAGTTAAACATGTACCAACTGTAGCACACATAAGGAAGAACAACATACTTACAGAAAATACGACTTGTACAAAAATATGTGTTTTATATATAACAGGTAAAATGGTAAGCAACCTAAGTGTCTAGCAAATGGTGAATATATGTACTTTTTAAAATGTAGTACCACCGAACAATGGAATACTACTCAGCAACAAAAAAGGACTAAACTACTGACAAGTGCACTAAAATAAAAGGGCCTCAAAAACATTATTCTAAGTGGAAGAAGTCAGTCACATATGAATACATTCTGTATGAATTTTCTTTATATAAACCTCTAGATAAGGCAAAACTATGGGAAAAGAAATAAAAGCAATGACTCTGAGGAGTAGGATTGACTGAGAAAGGGTCTGGGAGAATCTTCTAGGATAAATAAATGGTCTCTATGTTGATAAGAATGTGAATTGCATGAGAATATGCATTTGGCAAAATTTATCTCACTGTAGAGATAAACTCTGTATAAAGCAGTGTCTGGAGGGACCAAAACCAAAACAAAGACTTTTATTTTTAAAAAAGTTACCTATAAGGGGCTGGGCGCGTTGGCTCATGCCTGTAATCCCAGCACTTTGGGAGTCCAAGGCGGGCGGATCATGAGGTCAGGAGATCGAGACCATCCTGGCTAATACAGTGAAACCCCGTCTCTACTAATAATACAAAAACATTAGCCAGGCATGGTGGCCGGCACCTGTAGTCCCAGCTACTCAGGAGGCTGAGGCAGGAGAATGGCGTGAACCCGGGAACAGATATAGAGAGTACCAGAACATAGGACTTCCATGGATATACCTTGTTCTATTGATTTCATTTTGGAACCATGTGATTATTTTACAGAATTATAATGCAAACTTTATTGGAAAACAAAACTGATACATTGAATGGCAAATGAATTGTATGTGTTAACTGTGCATTGCATTGCTGGCTCAACCAAAAAACAGAGAAACTATTTCAATTAATTTTAGGGCACAGTGATTTGACAATATGCTCTGGTGGAATATATGCCAAACGTACTCAAAAAATTAGTCATATTGTTGTTGGTATTGTGAATTTTTGTCATCCAGAGACTGCTCTGTGTATTTTGTAGGATAAATTACATGAAAAATTATGTTAATGTTTTGGAGACCAGGAGTTTCCATCTGGATAAAAGGTGCTGCTGATGAAAGATCAAGTAGATTAAATAAAAACCAAGTCCTGACTCTGAATTAGTATTATCAGTATGGATTCAAGATGCATTTTACCATCTTAAAAAATTCATGCTTTTTCGCACTTTCTCCTGAAAAGACCTGTGATCAATGACCAACCAATAAGCAAAAAAAAAAAAAAAAAAAAAAAAAGTGTCTAACATCCAGATTATAATTTCTATTATTTCTCACTAATAGGAAATAGGACATTTTGGAGAAATGGCTAAACTCAGATCTGAAGGGGGAAAAGGCACCAAAAAAGCATGATGCTGTCAAAGGCTAGAGGGGGCATGTCAAAAAGACTCTGAAATAAGCTTAAAGAGGCCCCCACTCAACAACAATAAAAGATGCATGGATTAAAAGAAACCAAGTATGCTTGAATTTATTGAAAACAACAAGTATGGTCAATTTATTTTTTAAATACATTGGACATCTTTGGATAATGCTAAGAAACAAAATCATTCTGTTGAAAACTAACAAATGAAAGAATCAGGTGTTTATCCTTCTTGTCCTAGACAAACTGTGTCTTAGGGCAAAAAAAAAAAAAAAAAAAAAAATAGTTGATGTAGATGTTTCTCTTTACAGAATGATAAAATCAATAAAATCATTAAAATATTACTATTTTGCAGCCCATGATGAGCCAGTGGGTCTACCTGATGGTTGTTAGCGTAATACAAATAAAGAATTAAATATCAAATGACTCCTAAGTGAAGCATACAACATTGTCTATGAAGCATTCTTGGTGAAAACAAAATTGAATACAATATGATGCAACCACTGCTAGCTAAGTCTAATGACCAGCTTATAGGATCCCTATTTAAAAAAACAAGCTATTATGTATATTTATAAGATAATCAGGCATTTTGAGATAGAAATCTTATAAAGATATGCAAGTTCAAATGGTAGAAGGGCATCAGAGACTTAGTTTATTAGATGAAGAAACTCATTTTTAAACTTGATTTATAAATTAGGCAAAGTTTTGTTGAAATTTGATTGATAACTTCATTTTCCTTGATGTCACCAGTTTTGTAAACTATTAATTTGAACATTTAACAAAAGGTTTCAAAACCCATAAGAACTCTTTATTTGTAAAATTTTAACAGGTAAGATTATACCATACCTCCAATATTTTTTCAATAAGTAGAAATAATGAGTAATGTCACAGATAAATGTACTCATAACACTTGCAAAAAGGAAATAATTTAACCTGGAAACAGTTTTTATATCCTTCTTCAAAATGATTTTTCTATAACCAGTGTTTCTTTAAAAATCCATTTTTAGAGTGTGTGATTCCTAAAAATAGATTCATTAGGCATCATACAAGTAAAGTCCATTTGTCAAAAAATTTGGAATACCTTTTTATGTAAAAGAGTAAGCATATAGATTAGCTTTAAGTCCAACAACATTTTTCAAAAAAGTCTTTAAAAAATATTTCAAAGATCCTACTGTATCTGAGATGCCTTGTTATTATAAAGAGGATATTTCTTAAGAATTTATGCACTCTATGCATTTCTGAGTGTATGCACCTTTTTTTTTTTTTTTTTTTTTTTTTTGGCCTAAATTGCTTGCCTATGAAGGATTCAGGAAATTATATTCTCTCCTCAACATTTCCCTGAAATCCATCTGAAAAATTGCAGTAAAGAGCAACCGCTTCATCAGTAACTACACTTCTCAGTTATTTCCACAAACATTATTTTTATTAAAAAAATTTTCTGCTGAGAATATATTATCTCCTTTGGTGGTTAGAAAAAACAAGTAGTTCTTTGTGTATGTTATTGTTGAAGCAGAATGGAGAAAATACCAGCAGCTGGGACATGTTAGAAACATTTCTTCCTTCTTCCAAGGCATTGCAAAATTCCCAAGTTGTAGCTTCTGTCTAATATTTACAACTTTATCAATATTGTGCATCTTCCAACGATTTTATGACAAAGGAATGCATTTAAGTATATAATTGTATGTTATATCATTTTCTATGTATTATTTTGGCCATTGTTATTGTGGTAGGAAGAATGAGCATGTTTCTAAAAGTATTTTTTTCATCATTAAGTAACATACCTCAAATAAATCTTTTAAACATTGATTATTATGTTTAATAAAATTTTGTAAGAATTTAATTGCATTTCTTATGATTTTAAACATTACGCAGAGGTATAGGTATTTGTTTTTATGTTTTCCACCACTCCAAACTCGTCATAGTAAATGTGAGAGAGTCAAGATGCCACGATCCCTATGGGTGATTAGTTTGTCTTAATTTCTTTGCATTGGACATCTTTGCATTTTACATTTCACCTATTTCTTTATTTTATAAAAATAAATAGAAGTAAGCATTTTGGTATTTTCTTCCTGTAATCAAAGGCTTTTCCTGTAAATCCATGGTGTAAGAACTCTATTTTGAAACCATGTCTCTCCTAAGATTCTTCTATGTAGGGATGAGGTTTTATTTATATTTGTAAACCTATATGAAAGCTCAGGGCTTGGCATCTGCTAAATAATTGTTAATGGAGCTAAAAAAGAACTGAAAGATTAGATCTCAAAGAAGTTATATATTTTCTTATATATATTCTTATTCTTTCAGAGATAGATATTTTGTCTGGTTTATTGTACTTATTATCTAAGGTTTATTTCACTCACCTTTTAATGACACTGTTTATAGATATTATCAGTATTTTACAATAACAGCCATTTCATTAAGGCAAGCAATATTTCATCATAATTCTTAAAAACAGACTCTCCTCAAGTATCTGAAATCTGCTTTAGGATGTTACATATCCAGGTAACTGCTTCCTTTAAAAGGTAGGCTCTTAACCTAAAAATAAAGCCATGTATCACTCTCAGTGCCATTTCCTACATTTAAGGAAGCAGGAGTCAAACCTCAAAACCATTACTGAGACATGATATCCATGATTCTCTTGGATATTCAAAGTCTACGACCAAAACAAATAATATTGCTTTGCTTCCACTTAATAATTTTATTAGGCTTAGTCTCTGAAAACATGCCTGAAATTTAAAACTTCTCCATTATTAACCACTGTTTATTGGCTTTAAATAATAGACTTGAGGCTGTAAAAAGAGGAGAATTTTCACCTTAAGGGTTTTCTGGGTAACTTAGACCAGAAGCTCAATGGAAATGTTTCAGAGTAGAGCTCCAATTTTAGCTGAATTTGTAGTTCACAAATGCAATTATAGGGAGCCAATAACCTCTAAATTATGACACTTGCAATTCCAAATTCCAATCAGTCAATATTTATAGAGCACCCACTGGGTGGAAAATGCTGTAGTGGCACCATGCATAAAAACAAAATAATAATTTTATTACAAGGAATAAACAATACAGTTGGAACACCACTGTGTCAAAGCCTTAATACCATGCTGTTGACTCAGACATAAAATACAATGGCATGTTAATAAGTGAATTCACTAAAGTGTTTTTTGTTTCTACAACACTAACATCTCATCCATGATCTGTCACACTGTGGATGCTGCACTGTTTTGAGCAACCAGATATAGCTTGCCGATCAATTCCACCCGTCATCGAGACACTAAGGCAAGTTTCCTAGGTTCTTTTTGAATGAAGCCTTTTAATCTCTTCCTGTAAATAATGAAAGAGAATTAGGGCCTGATTCCCAAAGAGAAGACTGAAACTCTCAAATAAGAAAGGGGAAGAAAAAACTGAAGGTGCCTCCAAAATAAAAGGTGTACCCAATGACAGGTAAAAAGATCATCCCCACCTAGGAGTCAATATGCATCTCTGATCAGCAAATATTACTAACAAGTGTGCCAGGAATAATGGAGGACCCGACTAGAAAGATGGGATTGTCAGGGAACCAACATTAATTAAGCATACATCCAAAAAAGAAATCAAGAATTTCACTAGTGTTACAAGAAGGCCTTGGATCTGGTGCATATCTGGGTATGTGTGTGGAAGCTTGCTTGGGGGAACTTTGTTGTGTGGCCTGGGGTAGGAGGTTATCATATTAATATTTTGTTGAATTTGGAGAAAATAGCAGAGCACCCAAAATTATTTAGAAAATTTGATCAGAAACAAGACAAAATCAACAGCAACGTCCAGTTTAGGATAAGGTGGCAGGTGAGGGTGGAAGAGGTAAGGCAGTAGTAAGATAAAACAATCGTTTTCAGAAGCTGTCCTGGGCGGGGCGCGGTGGCTCACGCCTGTAATCTCAGCACTTTGGGAGGCCGAGGCGGGCGGATCACTAGGTCAGGAGATCGAGACCATCCTGGCTAACACGGTGAAACCCTGTCTCTACTAAAAATACAAAAAAATTAGCCGAGTGTGGTGGCGGGCGCCTGTAGTCCCAGCTACTCTGGAGGCTGAGGCAGGAAAATGGCCTGAACCCGGGAGGCGGAGCTTGTAGTGAGCCGAGATTGCATCACTGCATTCCAGCCTGGGAGACAGAGCGAGAGACTCCGTCTCAAAAAAAAAAAAAAAAAAAAAAAGTTGTCCTGGATAATTTATAACGTATAGTTTAGGTGTTTTTTCCCCTGAATGTAGAGAACATTCCCTGCAGGGAAAGTAATACCTTCAGAAGGTCAATTTTAGGCTAATAAGAAGCAAATTTCCTTTTTTTTTTTTTTTTTTTAGGGCTTAAGCACAGAGACACCAGAGACTTCTGGGAGTGTGGGTGAGGGTGGGAAGGGGATTAGAGGCCACCTACTGCAACATTTATTTGTTCGTTTATTTAAAAATATAATAAGTAAATGCTAGGAACCAGGTACTGTCATAAACTGGGAATAAGATTAACATATTCTCTACATCACTGAGTTTGCAGCTTTGTGGGGGAGACTTAGTCATACATAAATAAATTATATAGCTTCAGATAGTGAAATACGCCATTAAGAAAACAAAACAGAGCAGGACTTGAGAACAGAGGAGCAGGGGATAAGGAGGCTATTTCAGAGAACTTGGTCAGATCATTGTAAGAAGGTTTTAATGGGGCTGGAATTACATGAAGAAATGAAGCAGGCAAAAGCTTTGGGGACAGAAATATTTCATGAGGAAGTAGCAAGTAAAAAGCCCTGGAGGCAGGCACAAGCTTGGTGTGCTAAGGATAGAGAAGTCAGTGTGGAGGGAATCAAATGCTGGGAGTGGTCAAAGTGGCCTTTGGCACTTTGGGTGGGTGGCAGTACCCATGTCCTGTAGACTGTTAAAGGGTACTTAAATATTTAGTTTTTATTGCAGGTATTGTAGGAAGCAGTGGAGAGTTTTGAGCAGAGAACAGTGTGATCTGATTAATTATGTAAGAGTTATCCAAATGTTTCCGCTGTATGATGAGAGCTACACTTGGATCTGTGATACTTGCATCCCTGTCTTATTTCTAATAGCACTATGATCCAGGGCATATGCCAAATATTTGCCTTAATATTATTCTGGCAATGTCTACCAGGCAGACGTTTAAATTCTTTAGAGGGTAACTATAGGAAAGAAAGTAGTGAATAAAGCCATCTTTAAAAAATGAAGTCCATGAAGCAAAACTTTCAGGATGTGAAATGTTCTCTAAGATAGTCAAGTCCTTCTGTTGTTGCAGGATGTAGTAACAAGAGTAGACTTCTATTGAAAAAATCAGTGCCAAAAATTCCTAAATGATGATCAGAATCAAAATAAACCTTTGGAATGGTATTAGGCAACAGACAGATGCTTCTCGATTCAGGGTCTGCTCCCCAGTGTTCTTACACTGACTGCCACTTTTTTTTCAGGCAACAGGGGCACATTCCCTATTGAAGCCAGGGACATCTATTACTGGCCACCAGGACAGGCACAATTATGTGTTTGAAAATCCCAAGGAGGAATAAGTTAAAGAGATCTGTACCATGATGATAGTAGTTAATAACAACGTATTGTATACTTAAAAATTGCTAAGAGAGTGTATGAGTTTGTTCTCTCACTGCTAATAAAGACATACCTGAGACTGGGTAATTTATACAGGAAAGAGGTTTAATTGACTCCCAGTTCCACATGGCTGGGGAGGCCTCACAATCATGGCAGAAGGCAAATGAGGAGCAAAGTCACGTCTTACATGGCGGCAGGCAAGAGAGCTTCTACAGGGGAACTCCCATTTATGAAACCATCAGATCTTGTGAGACTTATTCCACAAGGACAGTATGGGGGAAACCACCTCCATGATTCAATTATCTCCACCTGGCCCCCCTTTTGACATGTGGGGATTATTACAATTCAAAGTGAGATTTGGGTGAGGACACAGCCAAACCATCTCAGAGAGTAAATTTAAAGTGCTCTAACTACAAAAAAAGATACATATATGAGATAATGCATACGTTAATTAACTTCATTTAGTCATTCCATATGTATGCAGATATCAAAACATCATGTTGTGCACCATAAATGTATATACTTTTTATTTGTCAATGAAAAACATTATGTACATGTGAAAAAAAATAAACAGTTTCATTTTGTGTACTTTTTCTTTTCCTTCAGATTAATCATCTAGCTGTGTCTCTATATTGTCAAAACTCCTAGTTAATTCTCACTACCAATAAATATAATATTGGATCATTTCCACGCCTATACTCAGAACTATATTCAGAATAAATAGAAGAGCTTTTGAAAATGACCTTTTCAATGCAGAGAAAGGGTTGAATCTCTCCCACTTAGAGCTGTGTGATCTCATGCAAATAACCTTAACCTATTAGGACATCAGTTTTCTCATAGGAATAATTTCTACCTCATAAAGGTATTACAACTGTAGATGAAAAGAAAAAAATGTATTAATTTATTTGATATTTCCAGCACCAGGTTCATGACAGGTAAAATAAATGATGACTTTCATTATTAAAGTTGTTAAAATGACCATCAGCAGTGCAGCATAGTCCTTTGATTAAAAGAAAGAACACAGTGAGCCTATAACAATTTCTGGTTCCTGATCCATCGAAAAAATACAGACAACCACATGAGAGGGGTTTTGGAAGGAAGATCAAGAAGTTATTGGAACATGTGATCATTTTCCACTAAACTTTACATAAGACACCACCAAAGAGCTCAACTTCAGATGTGTGCCATAAGCATTAAGCAAAAAAAGTTAAAAAATGAATAAAATAATATAATTAAACATTTATGAAAGAGAACAGCCTCTCAGGGTGATTTCTCTATGACCATCAGTTTTACTTACATTCCTCTGTAGGCACACTTAAGTAAAACCCTAGGAAACACAGGAGATTATTTTTCCAAGGGTTGGCATCTACATTACTTTAAAATGATATTTCTTATTTTTAGAAAAAGAATCACCTTTTTTTCCAAAGGAGTATAACAGTTTCTTGGCCTTTACCTCTGAACTCTCACCTTCCCAAAAGGCATCTCCAGCAAGGAACAAACTCCTCCATAAGGAATGATTTAATTTGGCAAAGGACAAAAATACCAATTAACTTTATTTTAATTGACTCAACTGTGTGATGTCTGGAAAATTTGATGACTCACAAGAAAGTCTGACAAAAATGTTTTCAGATCAGAGGGAAATTGCAAAACTTCTGGCCGTGCACCAAATAGGCCAACTTTGGCAACATCCTGTAATAAACACCAGGAGAAAATTGTTAGGTATGCAACAATTTATTCGGGACATTTTTTTAAAGGTTTCCATTGGATAAAATGGCCTTTTCTTTTTAAATTTAATCTTGAGCGCCTGTCTGTGTTTGGTATTCTTCACAGTGAACTACTAATTAGAACCAGACCCAGCACAAGCATCTCTGAAATTCTCCTCAGTTAACTGTTGACCTGTAACATTCATGATTTCTATTGGACCACTATTATGCAGGTACTTGCCTTAAAAAGAAAACACACACACACACACACACACACACACATGCACAACTTCTTGTATCAGATACATTAGGATTAAATTGCAAACTTGACTTTTTCCTTAGTACGGAGTTACCACTAGTGAATATTATCTTCATCTAATGGGCAAAATCCAGCAATAATGAGAAGCTATTTAGTACAATGGTCATGAGCTTAGGCTGTATCATTGACCTAGGCCTCTGTTTTAATCACAAGTTCTTTGCTTATTAGCTGAGTGACCTTGGACTTGTTAGTTAACCTTTTCAAGCCTCAGTTTCCCATTTGCAAAACAGAACTAGCAATATTAATTCCTCTAATTAAGGGTTGAATCAAGGATAAAATATAAAAAATTCTATAAAGTTTTCAAGCAGTGTTTAGCAGGTTTGGGATGTATTACTTTGTTTTATAGACTTGTAAATTCAGAATAAAAGAAGCAAACTTTATTTATACATATTGGGTTAGATATACAACCAGGATAAGCTATATTAATAACTTCACAGATTTAGATGGGAAAAAAAGTGATCCCTTCTAGCAGATATTGGTTAGTTTTATTTTGTGGAATACATGTAATTTTAGTTTCAGCACTCAAATCAGTCCAAAGAGTTGGGCCAATTTTGTCTGGGCCATTACTTGAGATGGACTCAATTCTAAACTTATGTAATTTTGTCTTTTGTTTCTGAAGCCTAATTCATTGTCTAGGACCAAGAAACTATAAGAAAAAGAATACAACAATAATTTTATTTGGATCTCTCTTGTATTTCTATGTATTCAGACAAGTTAGCCACCCCCCAGGATGAATTTTTTATAATGAGTTACTATAGCTTAAGAAATTTATATATATTAAAATGCACAAAACAAAACCACACTTCTAAAAAGAAGCAACCTCTCTGGACTTCCAAAGAACAAGTGCCCTAAAATAGTATGCTCACTGTTCTCTGAAAGTCAACCAGAGGATGCCAAATTACAGTACACACCAGACTTTCTACAATAGTAACCCAATCAAGATGAGAATAATAATTGATCTTCATAGAATGTGGAGAAGAAACAGAAGTAATCTCAAAGGTGGCAATTTATAATAACACAAAGATGTGCAGTTTGAAACTGTCATCTTGCATAGTACCTAGGAGTGAATAGGAAGAAAATAAGGACTGCAAAACAATTATTCTCTTTTGCTCCAGGAATTTAGTAGAAAAGTTTAGGAGGCATGAGGCTTCTGGATAGTTGTCCAGGGACTTTCAGTAGTATCCCACATGCTTGGAGAGCTTGGGAAAAGATGCTACAGGGCTTTAAATGTACAGCAACTGAAAAAGCACTTAACCCCGTTGACTTGTTGGTACCTCACAGAAATACATTCAAAAGAAGCATCACTGAAGAGACAGTCAAACTGAATCACTACAAAAAACTTATACTTCCCAGCAAGCAGTTTTATTTCCTTCTTCAGATTTGGCAAAAGTCAGTTTCAATTTTGTCTTTAATTTGAACTCTTAAAGTTATATTAAGGGAGGATGACATGGAAAGAAAGACTCAAATTGAAGACTTTATGTGGCTTATAGCAATAATTCTTCTTAATTTAGGATGGTCTTCTCCCTTCTAGACTTATAGTTTGAAGTTTATGAGTGTCAAGAAGGAAAAAGTAGGTCAAGAATGCTTTTGTAGCTTGACATAATAAAAGGAGATGCTTAAAAGATTTGAGAAATGATCGAAATATGCCTTTCACAATTCGGTAATCCCAAGGAAAGCTGAGGATAACATTTCTAATACACAGGGAATGAACATGCCAATATTTATATACTTCAAAGTTGTCTTAAAAAATAAATATGCGGCCGGGCGCGGTGGCTCAGGCCTGTAATCCCAGCACTTTGGGAGGCCGAGACGGGCGGATCACGAGGTCAGGAGATCGAAACCATCCTGGCTAACACGGTGAAACCCCGTCTCTACTAAAAATACAAAAAAATTAGCCGGGCGAGGTGGCGGGCGCCTGTAGTCCCAGCTACTCGGGAGGCTGAGGCAGGAGAATGGCGTGAACCTGGGAGGTGGAGCTTGCAGTGAGCTGAGATTCGGCCACTGCACTCCAGCCTGGGGGCAGAGCGAGACTCTGTCTCAAATAAATAAATAAATAAATAAATAAATAAATATGCTTGGCAGAGTACATGACATGTTATATACACATGAAAGAGACAGAGAGAGAGAAGGGTAAAGAAAGAAATGGAAGAAGGAAGAAAGGAAGGAAGGAAGGAAGGAAGGAAGGAAGGAAGGAAGGAAGGAAG
>NC_045440.1:110636150-110637975 GCF_002776525.5 Piliocolobus tephrosceles | reverse complement strand
AAGGAAGGAAGGAAGGAAGGAAGGAAGGAAGGAAGGAAGGAAGGAAGGAAGGAAGGAAGGAAGGAAAGAAGAAAGGAAGGAGGGAAGGAAAGAAGGAAAGGAGGGAGGGAAAAAGAAAAAGAAAGGAAAGAAAGAAAGAGAAAAAGAGAGAGAGAAAGAGAGAGGGAGAGAGAAAGAGTGAAAGAAAGAAAGATTAGGTCTTTTTTCTTTGTTCCAGGCCTACCAGTTGATAAGACCTCCCTGAAAGGAGGTTTTGGAAAGGCATTCTAAACTTTTACCAATGACTGATGATGTTATAGACTTCATGCTTAACCAATTCTCAGATGACATGAAGTATATTACAGGCTATCTAACCTATTGACCATCTGTCAGAATCCCTCCCTCCCCACACACAGAAAAAGATAAATGGAGTGGAGAGAAGAATCTAATAGGTTTTTAATTTTATTTTAAATGTAAAAGCACAGTACATCTTCATTGTAAAAAATAATAGAAAAAGTCAAACAAGAAAGAAGGCTATAAAGTGAATGTTATAAGAGCCTTTGTTTTTTCTTGGACTTCTACAATCTCCTCAAATATAATCACGCCTCAATGTTTCTTGCCTACATTTTCAATATTTTCTATATGACTGTATGCATATAGTTACACATGTAGCTAATTTGTATACATTTTCTAAAGGTTGCATAAATGGATCAAGTTACACATAAACACACATATACAGAGAGATCTATATATGGTATGTATGTATGTATGTATGTATGTATGTATACCCATACATAATTCTTGTTAGCAATTGCATGGCAATCCATTGTATGAGCTAATATCTATTTAATTAATTTCCCATAGATTGAGATTCAGGTCTACATATAATGCTGAAATAAACAATGTTATACACAGATCTTTATGTACTAGCGTGAGTTTTAAAAAGGAATTATTGGAGTAAAGTGTGAAAATACATGAAAACTTTTGTTAACTACTAGAAAATCTCTAGAAATGTCCAAACTGAAACTCTGCTCACAAAACAAAATCCTAATGAAACAAGCATGGATCTGAATAAAATACTCAGAAAACACAATACAAATACAGGGGATATAAGACATGAAGAATATAATATAATAATCAACAACTAAGCCCATCATAATAAAATTATAGAACACAAAAAATAAATTTCAAAAGCAAATAAAGAGGAAATGCAGATAATATAAAAAGGAAAGAAAATTAGACTGACAGTAAACATCCTTACAACAATATTGAAAGTAATACTTGGAATGGAACACAGCGCAGGTTTAAAAAATAATCACAGGAGTTTGAGTTAAGAATATACTTATTCTCAGCCAGGCACGGTGGCTCACGCCTGTAATCCCAGCACTTTGGGAGGCTGAGGCGGGTGGATTACCTGAGGTCTGAGTTCGACACCATCCTGACCAATATGGAGAAACCCCGTCTCTACTAAAAATACAAAATTAGCTGGGTGTGGTGGCACATGCCTGTAATCCCATCTACTCTGGAGGCTGAGGCAGAAGAACAGCTTGAACCCGGGAGGCGGAGGTTGCTGTGAGCGAGATCGTGCCATTGCACTCCAGCCTGGGCAACAAAAGCGAAACTCCGTCTCAAAAAAAGAAAGAAAGAAAGAAAGAAAGAAAGAAAGAAAGAAAGAAAGAAAGAAAGAAAGAAAGAAAGAAAGAAAGAAAGAAAGAAAGAAAGAAAGAAAGAAAGAAAGAAAGAAAGAAAGAAAGAAAGAAAGAAAGAAAGAAAGAAAGAAAGAAGAGAAAGAGAGAAAGAAGAATATACTTATTCTCAGCGAAAATTAGGCAGTGACTTCCAAAAT
>NC_045440.1:110626091-110636050 GCF_002776525.5 Piliocolobus tephrosceles | reverse complement strand
AAGAATATACTTATTCTCAGCGAAAATTAGGCAGTGACTTCCAAAATAAACTAATATGAATTTAGAGCTCATTTATAAAAACACAGTAACGATATTAGAATAAGGAAGGCAGAGGTTTTAGAATCGATGTGCTATTTACTTGTAAAATTACACTGGGAATGTGGGACTTAGTTCTATTACTATCTTTGTTTCAAGTGAAGATATTCTAAGTTCTGTTCTTAAAGGAGCTGGTGAAGGAATTGGGGTTTGAGGGAAGTCATAGAGATCATAACAGCTATTTTTAAATAGTATCAAATTTGAGTGCTCGCCACACAGAAAATAAATTAGATATATCCTACATGGGATAAATTTGAATGATTGTCATACAGAATAGGAATTAAATATATTCTGTACCTGAGAAGCACATGTGCGTTGTCATATTTTGAGAAAACGGTGATCTCATTATTAGAAATATTCAAAGATGGAATGAGCTCTTTCAAAAGGTAGTGAGAGTCTCATCATTGGAGATATTCAAAAGAAGGCAGAAGGAAACTTGGCAAGTGGACTGTAGAGAGAAATCAGGAAGTACACGAAAAAAGTAAGCTTTAAAGTTTATGTCAGTTGGCCTGGAAGGACAGGAGCATGCACTGAGGGTATCTCTCTGGAGAAAATAACAGCAATGAGTAGAAACCACCTCCCACAAAATCCCATCTTTGCCAGCAAAGACCTCAGTCTTTTTATACCATCAAAGACCAAAGCAAGGAAAATGCAACAGTTAAATGTTGGCCTCTTTATAAAACATAATTTAAAAAATAATCCTCTTATTTATATGGATTTTTAGTTGTAAAATCTGTCCAGTATGTTTACTCACTTCATTTCTTCAGCCCTATGGGAAGAATTAAAAAAATAAAAATAAAAATAAATAAATAAATAAATAAATAAAGCTCTCATGGCCAATAACAATATTGAGTGAGCAAAATTCTCTATTTTCAGTATAATATTTTGTGTTCCACTGTACATTATTTATTTTGATACAGTTAAATTATTGAGTGAACAGAGGAAAGGGCAATTTGAATAAAAATTCCATAAAGTAGTTGATAGCACTAAACTCAGGAGAGGTGTCAAACTGTGGAATCATACCTGGATTCTCTTGATTTCTTTGTTATTTACTGGTTTACTAACTGTGTGACCCTAAGCAAGAACTCAATCTCTCTGATCCTCACTGTTTCACCTGTGAAATGAAGATAATGGTAACTACCTTGCAAAGCCATTAGGAAATTTAAGTAAGAGGGCAAAAACCTAGCCGAGTCATGGTACAGTTAGTACTTGATTTATGTTAGTTTTGTTCTCTTCAATTAATTGATTCATTTCGTAAAATTTGTTTTGAGCAATGAAGAAAAATATTTTCATAACACTAAGCGGCATGAAGGTAAGAATCAAATCTGGTTGTTTACCATGATAGACCTAGGACTTGGCACAAAGTAAGTCCTCAAAAATAATTAGGTTGATATTGTCATTTATAAAATTTAATAATACAGATTTGAAAAAACAAGATTAAAATTTTCTCTGTATTTTCCTTCCATTCTATGACCTGAATTACTATGCTAAAGCAATGATCTTGTCTTAAAATTTGGAAAAAAGTAATGATTTTGTACTTCGAGATACTGTATCTCATCAGAAGCTGTATTTCCTTATCTTCAAATACAAGAGGCCACATACTTTACAAAACAACTTCTTGGGACAGGTCAAAACCCATGATCCCTAACATCTGACTTTGTGACCAACAAAAGCTGCCTTTTAAGTTTGTATTTGTAGATGTCATTTTAAAAAATCAATTTCCCATTTTGGCGTAAGAGTCAAGGACCACATTTTCAACAGAATACATCTGGTTTGCATTTCGTTTCCAACTTCAACACCAGGTGTCTTTCACGTGTATTTAATTTTAGAGAGAGGGGGCACTTCAGACATGGTATGATTTGAAGAGGTTTAATAATGCAGATAAAGGATATGCTGATATTGTATTTCCAGCCTACAATTACTTCTTATTGGTGATGTTGCTATTATTGTTGGTATGGACTGAATTGAAATTATCTTTCAAGTAGTAGGCTTGGGATATAAGACAGGAGGCCTGATTGTAGGTACATAGTGAGCTCACATACATTCATGAATAAACACTGTATACACTCAATGAGAGTTTCAGAAACCAGGACCCCCCAAAAAAAGAAAAGACAGAAGAAAGGAGGGAGGAGGGAAGAAGAGTGGAGGTGAGGGGGAGAGAGAGAAACAGAAAGAGATTTTTTTCACCAACGTCTTAATCAAACAATTATTAATCCTTGGGAAATGTGGCTCAATCTCTTTGAGAGTGTGAAATTTAAACAGAAGAATAATTATTAATTAGTTACAAAAACCAAGTAGTCTTTAGGGAAAATGTTTTGATTAATGAAAGTCAATTTCAGCTCCTTGTATACAGAGTGCTATAAAATGATTTCCAATGGGAGAATAAGTCCCCCTTTTTTTTTTTTGAGATGGAGTTTCACTCTTGTTGCCCAGGCTGGAGTACAATGATGTGATTTCAGCTCACTGCAACCTTTGCCTCCTGGGATCAAGCAATTCTCTTTCCTCAGCCTCCCAAGTAGCTGGGATTACAGGCATGCACCACCATGCCCGGCTAATTTTGTATTTTTAGTAGAGATAGGGTTTTACCATGTTGGCCAAGCTAGTCTCGAACTCCTGACCTTAGGTGATCCACCAGCCTCGGCCTCCCAAAATGCTGGGATTACAGGAGTGAGCCACCATGCCCGGACGAGTCTACTTTTAATTTAAACAGAGCCCATGGTATGAGTCCATACACAGTGTTTATTTCCCCTAGTGATCAGAAAATCACCAACCATATATAACGCTACTGGTTTACCAGAGTATATGAAGTTTTATTTTGAAAGCAAGTAAATATCACTAAATATTGGTAACCAAAAGAGATTGTTTATATTGTAAAATCACTAATACACAGAAAGAATTTTTTTGGAAAAACATAATAATGATTTTTCTTGAACACTCTAAATAGAAGTTGGCATGGACATGACAGGACAACAATTTATGTAAAATCAAGATAATACTGAATATGCAGGCTATATTAACTAATTACCTAGTAAATTAATGGCAACACATGAGAGAAACCTAAAAGTTTAATTCTTTATTATTAAGAAACCAACTCTAAATCTAAAATCTTCTTTCAAATTTCCTTGAAACTATATGTTCTGCCTTTCAGGGTGAGCTTTCAACAAACACAGTGCTTAGTTTGTAATATTAAAAAAAAAAAAACTTTACCTGTGTTGCTTAGTTGAAAGGTAAGTCTTCACAGAATGCAAAAGATACAGAGGTCAAGTTTACTTGGTACATGATTATATCATGGCTTGACATCTCTTTATCCATGTTATTACATGTTTTTGTAAGCAATCAATACGAAAACATAAGAAAAATTTGGGTTCAAACTATTTATGCCAGAAATACTCAGACAACTTCTTGCATTAGGTAACGCATGGTTATGGGGGGATCATGAGAACTCTCCAGAGTCACTTTCTGGGGACACTCAGCAGCTTGCACCAATTGGTTTGGGCGATGCAGCATGTTTCTATGTGTCAGTCACATATCCAGAGGCCTCTCAGAAACCCAGCTTTGTGTCCAGCTCATTCCTGCAATGACAGTACTGAGAAATAATTTTACTTCTTTGAACTTTAATACTAGGTATTAAATAAGCTAATGCATCACATGTACATACTTATTGTCTGGTCCACAGTAAGCAGTGAGTACTTAATTAAAATCTTTATCACTACTATTATTATTCTTTTAACTCCTAACCCAAGGGGAGGACAGTTGCTTAATAGAGCTTTATCAGAGCACACGGGGTGAAATACAAAGATTATCAACCAACAAACTCAGACATCTTTAGTTAAGTTGAAATTATAGAATAAAAAAACACACTCCTACAAGCTAATTAAGATTAAGGATCACATTTTCCCTTAAGAAAAACTGAAATAAATTGGGCTTTTCTGCCTATCTCAGTTTAAAGATTATAAGCCTTATTAAAAACACAGTAAATAATGGCTTTTCATTAATTTGATTTATTTAGACATAAAGAAACTGGAGAGAGGCACATCCTGAACTTATTATTTATCCCAAACTCCTAAACTGAAGAAGGAATGGAGTAAGCATATACTCCATACTCCAGAAGCAGAAACCAATGTTTTAAAGGTTGGAACTATTTCACTTAAACTCTAACACATGGAAGGTTTTTTTTTTTTTTTTTTTTTTTTTTTTTTTTTTTTTTTTTTTTTTTTCCCATATAAACTGCAAAGATTTGAAAATAAAGATTGATAATAGAAATGCCACATGACCTCAAGGTGAACTTGGTGGGTAAGCCAAGATGCAAGAGGTCAGAGTTATTTCCTTATGACTTGATTCCTCATCTGCCTAACTCCCTTAGAAATCTGCAGAGCTTGTAGCAGTTAACTGGCAGCAGCTGGGTTGGTTATCAAAGACATGCATTGGATAAACATTTATTGAGTTATCTATTGTAGAGCCAGATGCCAGGTTACACTGTAGAGATAAAAAGATGACAAAGACACTTCTGCTGCAAAGTTCAGTGACCCTAGAAACATGCCAATAGCAAGTGACTGTACAGCATGGTGACAATTACCAAAGCACTGCCAAAATGCAACATATTATGTACAGCACAGAAAGGGGCATTCTAATTTACCCAAGGGATAGAAAAGACTTCACTGAAGTTGTAATACTAGAAACAGTGGTTCCAGAATACCTGCCTAGGAGAGTCTTGGGGCAGCAATTTGGTCACCAGTGGCTGACTCGAAGTTATGTTTGCATACATAGCGCTTTTTACAAGATTAATAGATAAAATGTCACTCTTCACTGGAGAAAAACTGTGGAGGGGAGAGGACATATAGTATGAGAGTGCTAAAGTTGTTCTGAGTCTCTTTCTCTCCTCTCAGTGCCACAACTAAATTCAACTGAATGTTTAAAGATGAACAGAGGTTTGCAAGATTGAAATGGTGAGCAAGGATTTCCGTGGCATGGAGACAAGAGAGAAAAATAGAATTCGGAAATTACAATAGTTTAATCTGGTGAGAAGAAGTGGGACTCATTCTGGTGGCACATTAGAATCCCTTCATGGAATCTTTTAAAAATGCCAAGGCCCAAATTTTATCGCAACTAATTAAACCATAGGCTCTAGAAATAAGGTGCTGGCATTGGTTTTTGTTACGTGATCCCAAGGTGATTCTAATGTGCATTCTGACTTAAAAACTATTGATCTAGAAAAGTGCTTGCAGAGACAGGGAAGATGTGACTGGGCAATTAATAACCTTGAATCCTTCCTTATCTGGAAAAGAGAGATTATAATACCTAGTGCATAGGCTTGATGTGGGGATTAACTGGGAAAAACTGGAAAGTAAGATTGGTAACATTTATTAAGTGCTTTATAATAATACAGGAACTCTTCAAAGTATTAGTATTTTATACATATTCTAAATTTATTTAATCTCCATAAAGCCATAGTAAAACATTTAAAGGTGAGGAATCTGATAAAAAGAGGACTCTAAGGTCACATAACTGATAAGTCTGCCAGGTGGCCTTCAGAGAGCCTTGTTTTTAAGCTTTGCTTTTCCCAGGGTGCCTGGCATCTGGGAGGAACCAATAAATATAGACGATTGTTCCTATTGTTACTAATTTAAAAGATAAGAAAGAAATATATAAAAAAATAGAGAGGGTCTGTCTTTGGGTAGTGGGTCTATGGATGCTATATTTATTCTTCTGTTGTTCTGTATTATCTTTAAATTACTTTATCATGAACTTTTGATTTTAGAGTACAATAAAATAAAAACATAAAATAAGTTAAAAAACAATAATAATCCAATGTTCTACTGCTTCCACTACTGTCAGAGTAACTTCACTGACTTTAAATGGGGATGATATTTAGCTGTGACTTTCAATATTTTTAGCAGTGGAATTCTTTGTTTGAAGAAAATCTATTTTAGAAGTCCAATCTGGTAAACAGACCAACATATAGCTTCTCTGATTATAATACAGGAGGGGAAAGAGATTTCAAGGGGTGGGGGACATAGAGTAGTGAGGCCTGAGCTGTCATCACCCTATAAAACACACACACACACACACACACACACACACACACACACACAGGAGAGATATAGTTATACTGCAGAAACAAACAATTCATGCTCTATGTCTAAGATAAGTAAGTGTAAGTGATGGGACAAGGAAAGGTGGAGGTAGTGGATTCAACTCCACATAGTCACTCAGGGATCCAAGCTAAGGAGACTTCTCCAGCTCATTGCTTTACTTTCAGAAGTTCATGGACTTTTTGGTTATGAGGAGGGAGAAAGAGATAGATTGAATAATTACATAGAGTCTTTATTTAACTTAACCAGGAAATGAAATGTGTGGCTTCTACTGACATTTCACTGGCCAGAAATAGTTATATGGCCAAGTCAGCTATGAAAGGGCTGAGAAATACAGTCTCCCACATGCCTGCTAGAATAGGAGCAGTTATCAATGAAACCAGCAATGTTCACTTATACGCATCAAGGGGGCCCAAGAGATTCCTCAGAGCACAGTTTTAATACACCACTAAAAAGGGTGTTTGATCATACCCTGTCTACTCAAGTAGTCTGTGAATGTTTGTACCCTACAAGGACTTTCAACAACTCTCCTTTCTTACTCCTAATATTAAACAGAAGACATAAATCTATATTGTATTACCTTATTGATCCTTCCTGTGCTTATGTTTTTGGGTTTAAATAAATGTTCATTTACTCTCTTTACATGAGCACAACCCATAATATGGCTATGTACCTTGCTTTTCATTCAATATCATTTTCCAGTTGAAATAGGGATTTCATGAGAACAAAAGTTCTACATTCAAATAAATTCCAGAAATACTGGATAAAACAAAATTAAACAGTTATATTTATTGCAGAATTACTTGCTTTTAACATGGCTGCATGATTTAAATTTTGCATAAGGTAGTTATGCAGCACTTCTCAATCTAAATATTCTTTTAATTAGACAATTATACAAAATTTTCCAAACTCCCTAGAGCACAGTTATAAAGATATTGCATATATTAGAATATGGAATCTACAGCACAAACAATATTTTGATACTGATAGATATGCTATGAACCATATTTTGGCTTCTACTATTGTTTCTTAATGCCTTTAACAGTCATAGAAGTGAGGTATAGATAATCAAGTTTCCAAATCCCAAATCCCACATGATAGTGGGTGTGAAGTCTCTCAGCAGCAGTGCCTCTGACCTGACTGTAATGGTGTTACACAAAAATCTATGCATGTTGCTATGCAAAGGGGGATCTAGTTTTCAACACCAAACCTGATAAAGAAGTGAGGAAGTCTTTCCCTCTAAGGGAAGAGAATGTGACCATCATCTGTGTCCATAGAGCATATCCTGTAAAAAGCAGACTAAAAGAACAGAGCATTCAGGCCGCAGAGAGCAATAGGATGAAGCAGGCAAATAAACACGATACCTAGGATTAACTGGCACAATCCAACACTTTGCAGAACCTTTTCAAAGTAGATGTCTGAATAAACAAATTGATAAAGACTAGGGGACTTTTTTCAATGTATATAAATGAGGCTTGAAATTAAAATAAAGGATCACAAAAAGAAAAGTTACAACCTGAACCCAGATGATGATATTTCACAAGATGAGAACGTCACATTATAACAAATGTTAGCAGAATTCAAAAGATTAACATACTTATGTCCATAATCTATCCTCTTAGACTTACTGACTTAGGGCTTTTACCAATTTATTTGTGAAACGACATCAATTTCATCAGAACCATCTCTGAGAAAAAGAAAGAAACAGCCAGAATCCAGAAATGACCATCCTTGACCAGAGCCTTTTGCCAACACAGGTCTCTGAGAGACAGGCTCACTTGATGTTCTGGACAAAAATATTCTGTATTATTCGATAGGCCTTAGCCCTGAGTCCTTCTTTGGTCTTCTATGCCACAAACTTGGCTGGCTGCTGTGACAAACATACAGGTTCTCTCTTGACACTCTTGTCTCCATCTTGCCTAAGCAGATTTTTGTCTGCATGTTTATCTCAGACCAAACTCAGCCTTTGTAGTTTCATCATTATAAATGGTAAGAAGAGACATAAGAAGAGAAACCCACAGAAAAATGAGCATTTTTGAAGCCTAGTATAGAGCTGTCCAAGTCATTCCCTAGATGCTTTCCTTCCTGTCATGGGCATTATAAGCAGTAGAAAAAGGAGTAGGAGGTCACTTCTAGTTGCGTGATAATGCCATTGTCACTCTCTAGCACTGCAGCCCAGTGGGATCCCTGGGGGTTAGGTATGTGTCAGACTGTATATACAAGGGTACTTCAAGAAGTTCATGGAAAAAAGAAATTTAAAAAATAAAAGTAAAAACTATAAACTTTATTTCTCAACGCAAACTCCACCAAGTTTAAGACACTTTTGTAAGCAATGATACCAGCCATTTAGTCCAGCCCTTGAAAACTAAGGGTCTTAGGAACTTAACCATGCCAAAGCAGTCTTTTTTACAGGACTGATGGGAAAAAATGAGTGCCCTTTAAAGAGTTTTTAAGATTAGGAAACAAAAAGTCAGAAGGAACCAAATTAGGACCATAAGGTGAATGCCTAATCATTTCACATTGAAACTCTCACAAAATGGTCCATGTATAATGAGGAGGAATGAGCAGGAGCATTGTCGTGGTGAAGGAGGACCTTCTGGTGAAGCTTTCTTGGCCATTTTCATTTAAAGTGTTGGCTGACTTTTTCAGAACACTCTCATAATGAGCAAATGTTATTGTTCTTTGGCCCTTCATTAAGTCAACAAACAAAATGCCTTGAACATCCCCCAAACAACCGTTGTCATGACCTTTGCTCTTGACCAGTCTGCTTTTGCTTTGACTGGCCCACTTCCACCTCTTGGTAGCCATTGCTTTGATTACGCTTTATTTAGCCATGTTCCATCTCTTGTTACAATTCTTTGAAATAATGCTTTGGGGTCTTGATCCCATTTGTTTCAAATCCCATTGAAAGCACTATTCTCGTCTGCAGCTGATCTGGGCATAATAGTTTGGCACTCATGATGTGAAAAATTTGTTCAACTTTAATTTTTCAGTCAGAATTGTGTAAGCTAAACCAACTGAAATGTCGATGGTGTTGGTAATCATTTCTGATGTTTATCATCAGTTGTCTTCAATTAGGGCATGAACAAGATGAAGTTTTTCCTGACAAGTTGATGCAAACTGTTTGCTGAAGCAGGCTTCTTCCTCAAAATTGTCTTGTTCTTTCTTAAAATGAGTGATGAATTTGAAAACTGCTGACTTCTTTGGGGTATTGCCCCCATAAACATTTCATAAAGCATCAATAGTTTCACCATTCTTCCACCCAAGTTTCATACTAAATTTGATGTTTGCTCTTACTTCAATTTTAGCAAAATTCAAATTGCTCTGATAGGAGCTCTTTTTAAACTGATGTCTTTAGACTTCTTAGTGCCTCACACTAGATCCTGTTCAAACATGTTAGTATGAGTTTATTTTGGTGAAATAAACATGAAATCCATGCATTTTCTTTTTACAATAAGCACTTTCCATAAATATTTTAAAGATTCCTCATATCTATTCCATATCTATGGAAAAAAGAAATTTAAAAAATAAAAGTAAAAACTATAAACTTTATTTCTCAACGCAAACTCCACCAAGTTTAAGACACTTTTGTAAGCAATGATACCAGCCATTTAGCCATTTAGTCCAGCCCTTGAAAACTAAGGGTCTTAGGAACTTAACCATGCCAAAGCAGTCTTTTTTACAGGACTGATGGGAAAGAGTGAGGGGAAGAGCGAGGGGAAGAGCAAGGGGAAGAGCGAGTCAGGGAGCAGGAGGAAGATGACATGCTAC
>NC_045440.1:110465379-110626081 GCF_002776525.5 Piliocolobus tephrosceles | reverse complement strand
GCAAGGGGAAGAGCGAGTCAGGGAGCAGGAGGAAGATGACATGCTACACAAAAGGAAGCAGAAAACAGGGGGAATGTAGGTTCCTGAATCCAACAAGACACAGAGTTAAGACTTTATGGTGTCCTGTGCATTTCAAGGATGGTCACGGACAGGTGCTCATGGCCCTCCCCCACAGTTTTCCCATTCTGATTCCTCCTCTGAGCCAATGTTTGCCACTCAACCCTCCTGCAGCTGCATCTAATTGCAGTCACCTCTGTGGGGAATCTAATTATGCTGCCTTTTTACTTTGTCTAGACCACTCTCTTCTTGTCTCCTTCATCTCCTCTCACTTCTCCCACAAGCCTCCCAGTTAACGCATGGAGGCATAAGGTTTACTGGCTATACTTGCTTTTCAAAAGAAAGACCCTTTTGTCCTAGCAACCTGAGTAATGACAGGCACCAGCAGGTTTTCTTTTTTATTTAGGGTATCTTCCTCACAAGCAAACAAAAAGCACATTTTAAAAGACTACAGTTCTTGGATAACAGAAATCCCATGCTAGATCCAGAGCTATTGTAGATCCTGGTTTATAGTCATTACATGGGGTATCATGAATCTTCACAGTGACCACTGATAGACTAATAGGGTTCTGCAAATGGTGTAAATGTCTTAAGAGATTTTATTACTGTAGCTTATTCATGATAACATACAGGCAACCTCAGTACATATTTGACTTGTCTATTCATTTGTGAATTTAAAAATGAACCTATGTGATTTTCTTCAGAAATTACATGTGGCATAATTTTCATGTCACATGATTATATTTTTTAAAAATACAAATTTAAATATTTTGGAAATGACACAATTTTGATTATTCTTTGCCATTGCATACATTTGACCTAAATGCCTATGTTTTTCTTCAAATTGTTACCAGTGGCAAATCTATACGGGCCTGCAGCAACTTGATCC
Source organism: Piliocolobus tephrosceles (assembly GCF_002776525.5). Taxonomy (NCBI): domain Eukaryota; kingdom Metazoa; phylum Chordata; class Mammalia; order Primates; family Cercopithecidae; genus Piliocolobus; species Piliocolobus tephrosceles. The sequence goes on along the minus strand of NC_045440.1, from coordinate 110,625,135 downwards.
TTGCCTCCTCAGAGGAAAGAATTCAGCTGAAGACAGAAGTAGATTTGAGGCAGACAGAGAGACTAAGGCAAGTTTTACAGAAGGAGTGAGAGTTTATTAAAAAGTTTTAGAGTAGGAACAAAAGGAAGTAAAATACACTTGGAAGAAGGTCAAGCAGCAACTTGAGAAATCAAAGTGCCCAATTCGATCTTTGACTTAGGGTTCTATGCATTGACATGGTTCCAAGGTTTGTGTTTCTCCTCCCTTGCTTTTTCCCTTGAGATGGGCTGTCTGCATGTGCAGTACTTTGGAGAGTCCACATGTGCAGTGTGTTTACTGAAGTTGTGTGCATGCTCACTTGAGGCATTTTTCCCTTACCAGTCAAGCATTCCCAGAGGAAGGTCATATATTGGTTGAACTCCTCCATTTTGCCTCTTACTGCACATACTTAAGCTCACTCACCCAAATCCTGAGATCTCCTCAGGAAGCTGCTGATCACCAGCTTCAGTTTTGTATCTATTGGGAGACTATCTTTTCCCAGTGCTGGCTGTGGCCAATTATCATTTTTGAGAGACAGATTAACAACTGCCTCTCCATCACCTAATGGTCGCCTGGCATTCCTGGTCTGGGAGGGGAGCATCTCCTGCCCTGCTCGTGTCTGTCTAGTTACCTACTCTAACAAAATCACCTCTAATATTTTATGTTTTAAATGCAATTAAATATAGCTACATAAAGAGATAGAGAGCAAGAGCGATAGATTCAGATATAGCCAGAAATAAGAGCACAGTTCGCATTTCACAAATGCAGGTATAGCAAAATACATCGTTTCTCCATCTACTATTCTTGTCATGCTTGCCTAAAACAAACCATATAATAGTTACTCAATAAATATTTGTGAATTGTTTAAGCAATTGTCTGGAAAAATAGAAACCTAGAAAAATAGTGTGTTTTTAAAATTATTATTATATCTCTACAAAACTCATTCATAACCTATGATTAAGAGCTTGGAGTGGAGTCAAACTACTTTGATGTAAATTCCAACTCCACTATTTAAATAACTGTGACCTCAGGCCTTAAAATTACATCCTCTCTGCTTCAGTTTTTTCCTCTCCTTTAAGATGGAGAAGACAATAACATGAACTCAAAGGGTTAGAGTGAGGATTAGGTAACATTACATGTTTAAAGTATTACTGAGTAAGCTCTCAGTAAATTTTTACAGCTACTGCTGCTACTATTACTACCACTATTATTTTCTCTGTAATGCAATTTCCTCACTTATAAAACAACGTGTATGAATAATGAGTAGCTTTCAATTATATTTAGTGTATCTTCTATGGTTCCATCAGAGAAGCAGAGCATCTTTGAGTGATATAGAATAAGGAACTTATTTTAGGTATCGTACCATATACAATGGTGGGAGCTGTGAAGGTATCTATGGAAGGCTGTTGTATCTATATTCAGTAGTGGGATTGAAGTTGCCATAGGTCAACAGAGCCAGCATCAACATCTGGAAAGAAATGCTTAACATGAAGCAGGGAAAACATGAACAAAACAGAACTCTTAAGCACAACAGAAACCCAGGAGATCAAATTGGAACTTGCCTCTGTTCTGTACCCCCTCTACCTGTGATGAGAAAGGCAACTTTCAGAAAAAACTAGCACCTTTCGCCATAGTAGAGTTGCATTGCTACTGGCTCAGGACATAGAGAAGTTGAAGAAACAACAGGACTGGTTGTTGTCTCATGCAAACAAAGTAATCCAGCAGATCAGTGATAATATATAAAAGCTGGTCTCTATACTGAACTTCACGGCATAATGATGTCTCTTCACTTACCTAACAAATCTAGTACAAACTTTCCTGTGACCAACCCTAATCTGAAATAATACAGAAAAGGGAATTCTGGAAAATGCAGTTGTAGTTAGGCTAAGCTGACACAGTACGAAATCACTGCATTTAGCAATAGAACCATAAAAAATCTTCATGTAGGATCTATAATCCAGTAGTCCACACTTATTTGTGTTTTCACTTTCTTTGGTTTCAGTTACTCATGGTCAACCCTGGTCTGAAAATACTAAATGAAAAATTCCAGAAATAAACAATTCGTAAGTTTTAAATTGAATGCCGTTCTGAGTAGTATGATGCAATCTCACACTGTCCTGCTCTGTCTCACTTGGGATATCAGTCTTCTCTTTGTCCAGCGTATCCTCGCTGTAGACATTCTCCATCTGATAGTTACTTAGTAGTTGTCTGGGTTGTCAGATGGACTGGCACAATTTCGCAGCGCTTGAGTTGATGTCCCTCTTACTTTACTATTCATAATGACCCAAAAGTGCAAGAGTAGTGATGCTTGCAATATGGATATGCCAGAGAGAGGATGGACAGTGCTTTCAAGTGAAAAGGTGAACATTCTTCACTTAATAAGAAAAGAAAAAGAAACTACATGCTGAAGTTGCTAAAATCTATCCTAAGAACAAATCTTCTATGCATGAAATTTTGAAGAAGGAAAAAGAAAGTTGTGCCAGTTTTGCTGTCACACCTCAAAACACAAAAGTTATAGCCATAGTATGTAATAAGAGTTTAAAGTAAAAAAGGCATTAACTTCGTGGGTGGAAGACATGAACAGAAATGTGTTCTGATTGATGGCAGTCAGATTCGGTACTATCTGCATTTCAGACATCCACTAGTGATCTTGGAAAGTATCCCTGTGGATAAGGGGCAAATACTGTATCAGAAACCAAAAACAAAAGTGCTTTAACTGATAAAGGAGCAAAGGTCAAGGATCTAAACCCATTGGCTTCTTCCTTATATATCTCCCGCAAGCTACTCCCTCCCCAGAACTCTGCGGTTTGAAAACTATTTTCAGTTGATCTTTCTTTCTCTGTAAAATGCAGACCAGAGTGTAAAATGTCAGATATGCTTCCCATATCACAGAGCTATGATGTCAATTAGGCATTAGACTGTTAAATAACAGAATTCTAGTCAATAAAATGCAAATTATTAAAATTAAATTAACTCTGTAAGTTACATTAGATTCCATCATTTTTCAGTAATGATCCAACATGCCACCATTAATACTGGTATCAACCATGTAGACAACAAATGTCCTAAAATAGTGACATCAGTGTTTTAACCCAATGGTGCAGAATGTAGAAGAACATGGATTTTCCATATATCAGTTCACTCTATGTGTTACTCCAGGATTTAAGTATACCTCAAGTGGCTTTTATTTGCACAACAGTTGCTTTTAGTGTTTTGGTTTCTTTTTTTTTTTTTTTTTTATTTAATGGCGTGGTCTTAACAATATAGAGAATTATTTTCCTAATAATTTTGAAACTTGGATATTCAAAATATTAAATGATAGTTCCCATAATCAAAGCATTTGAAATGAAAACATTTTCACAGAGCACAGACCCAGGTACATTTTGTGTGAGTGTGTATATGCATTTTAGGAGTCATCTAAGATTTATAGAGGTAAATATCTCAGGGGTTGGCCATCTTTTTCTATAAAGGACCAGAGAGTAAATTATTTTCAGCTTTGTAGACCAGGTGGTCCCTGGCCCAATGATTCAATTCTGTTATTAGAGAACAAAAGCAGCTATAGACCATATGTAAACGAATGGGCATGGCTATCTTCCAATAAAACTTTACTTATGGACACTAACATTTGAATTTCAGATAAATTTCATGCATATTATTAAAACTAAAAATTCCTTTTTAGCAATTTAAGAAAATAAATATAATAGCTCACAAGACAAACAAAACATAAATGGACTGTTTTTGAATCACAGGCCAACCCCTGACTTATTTCAATAGAAATTACTAGCCAATTAAGAAATTTAAAAAACTTAACAAAAACATGCAAATACTTAACTAAATTTCCTTACAGAAATACACTTGAGAAACTCAAGATTAAATATATATGTATGTAATTTTGTATCATTAAAACAGAATTATTGAAAACTAAAATCCTTTTGTATACTAAAAATTGCAATTTTTTTCCACACTGGTACTGAAACAGAGTATATGCCTTGCATGCAGTTATACTGAAAAAATCTATTATTTAATTACAATAGCAAAGATAAATTTCTGTATTTAAGTTTGTTTTTAAATCAATGTAGGCTTTAGACAAGTTAAGGTTACTTCTTGGCTACATAGAAGCATGCCAAGAATGATTAAATAATCTCTGGTCACATCATCACAGCTAGTTGTTGAGTATCTTGCTTTTTCTATCTCATGGAAAAATGAAACTCTAAGCCTTCTGCCAATGTACTTCTCTCCCTAGTGCTTCAAAATCCAGTGTATAAAGCCATCACTAGCCATAGAAGCAAAAGAACACAGGTTGTAATACACAGAATATGTCAAAACATAGTATGAGTTATCAGATCAATCTAGCATGTAAGAAAGACCTTCGCAGCCCTGCCAGTTGATTATGGGATTTGTATCCCGCAATGGGTAAGCTTAGCATTCCATCAGGATATATCATATTACTGCATTGATTCCATTGTGTTTATCTTTAGCAAATGTTCTGGGCAATGTTATCAGAGATAACAATTTAAAAAATAGTGATTTCCATCTTTTAGCAAAAATCAGACAAAAAAAGTCAAAATTTAAATTTCTTTAAAGTGAACCTAGACTATAAGACTGTAATTTAATCTTTATTTCAAGGGAGGAAGAAAGCTGTCAATTAAGTTCATGTTAAACACTCCTTTGTCTATAGTTATGCATTCTAAACTTACCTTTTTATGTTAATTGAATAATACACACAATGAAGAAAATAATTTTTGAAATAACTCCACTTTTAGTTAAAAGACTACAAACTACACATTTTCGAATTAATTCAATTTATCTTCCGCAAATTTAGGCTTGTGTAAGTTACTCATAATTTTGTTTTGTTTTGTTTTTTCTTGGTTCTTCAGTAGTTTCTTTTTGAAATTGTTTCATATCTATGAAATTGAATTGTTTGCTATAAATATTTACTATTATACACCTCTTGCTTTTATTGGAAACATGTCACATAAATATCAGTTATAATTGAGTAACACATAAAAAATAGTGAAAAGTCTAGAATATTTTAAGAATTGGATTAAAAAATAATGCATCAGAATGTCAGAATATTAGAGAAATTTAAAGTTAAAAGAAAGTGAATAACAATATATTGACAATATATAGCATTTCAACTTATTGGTTGGACTCCAATCAATTAAAAATAGTAAATAGAAAATTATAAATGAACTAAAAATGCAGGTCTTTTATAAAATGCAGTTCTTTTATACCATTTCAAATTCCTTGTTTTTATCCAAAAAGTACTTTGTGTGTAAAAGAATCTATAAGTGTAAGGCAGGCTTGGTGGTGAGAAAATCTCTCAGCATTTGCTTGCCTATAAATAATTTTATTTCTCCTTTGCGTATGAAGCATAGTTTGGCTGGATATGAAATTCTGTGTTAAAAATGCTTTTCATTAAGAATGTTGAATATTGGCTCCCACTGTCTTCTGGTTTGTAGGGTTTCTGCAGAGAGATCTGCTGTTAGTCTGATGGGCTTGCCTTTGTGGGTAACCCAACCTTTCTCTATGGCTGCTCTTAACATTTTTTCCTTCATTTCAACCATAGTGAATCTGACGATTACGTATCTTGGGGTTGCTCTTCTCGATGAGTATCTTTGTGGTGTTCTCTGTATTTCCTGAATTTGAATATTGGCCCTCATTTGGAGGGTTCAGAAGAAGACAGTAAATTTTGGAAAATTTGGAACTTTTTAGAGACTTACAGGGCTCAGAAGACAGAAAAAATGTTGAAAAGTTTGGACTTCCTAGAGACATGTTGAATGGCTTTGACCAAAATGCTGATAGTGATATGGACAATAAAGTCCAGGCTGAGGTACTCTCAGATGGAGATGAGGAACTTGTTGAGAACTGTAGTAAATGTCACTGTTGCTATGCAAAGAGACTGGTGGCATTTTGCCTCTGCCCTAGATATCTGTGGAGCTTTGAACTTGAGATAGATAATTTATGGTATTTGGCAGAAGAAATTTCTAAGTGACAAAGAGGAAGCATAGCATAAAAGTTTTGGAAATTTGCAGCCTGGCCATGCAAAATTCTATGGATCTACCCTAGAATTGTAGATCCATTGACAGTTTGTACCATACGTCTGGAAAAGCCACAGGACACTCAGCACCAGCTGTGAAAGCAGCCAGGACTGGGGCTGTACTCTGCAAAGCCACAGAGGTGGATCTGCCCAAAGTCATAGGAGCCCACCTCTTGTGTCAGCATGACCTGGGTGTGAGACATGGAGTCAAAGGAGATCATTTTGGAGCTTTAAGGTTTAGTGACTGCCCTATTAGATTTTACATTTTACATTTCCACCGACAATATATAAGGAGACCCATAGACCCAACACCACATGTAAGCCACCAAGGTTTGGAGCTTTCACTGTGAAGAAAAGTCTGTGGCCCTTTTGTTTTGACCAATTTCTCACATTTGGAATGGGTGTATTTACCCAATGCCTGTACCAACATTGTAACTAGGAAGTAACTAACTTGTTTTGATATTACAAGCTCATAGGCAGAAGGGACTTGCCTTGTTTCAGATGAGACTTTGGACTTGGACGTTTGGGTTAATGCTGGAATGAGTTGAGACTTTGGGGAACAGTTGGGAAGGCATGATTGTGTTTTGAAATGTGAGGACATGAGATTTGGGAGGGACAGGGATGGAATGATATGGTTTTTCCCCACCCAAACATCATTTTTGGATTGTAGTTTTTATAATCCTCACATGTCATGGGAGGGATGTAGTGGGAGGTAATTGAATCATGAAAGTGATTACCCCCATGCTGCTGTTCTCATGATAGTGAGTGAGTTCTCCTAAGATCTGATGGTTTTATAAAGGGCTTTTTCCTCCTTTAGCTCTTCCCTTCTCCTTCCCACTACCATGTGAAGAAGGACAGGTTTGCTTCCTCTTCCACCATGATTGTTTTCTGAGACCTTCCCAGCCATGCTGAACTATGAGTCAATTAAACCTCTTTCCTTTATAAACCACCCAGTCTCAGGTGTGTCTTTATTAGCAACATGAGAATGGACTAATATAGATGTCCACGTGCAAAAGAATGAAGTTGAACTCCTACTTCACAGTATAAACAAACCAATAAAAAACCTAAAACTCAAAATAGATCAAAGATTTAAATGTAAAAGCAAAACTGTATTCTTACAGGAACATCTTCAAGACTTTTGGTTAGGCCATTATTTCTGAGATATGACATTAAAAATACAAGTGGTGAAGGAAAGAATACATCAATGGAACTTCATCAAAATTGAAAATTTTGCTGCAAATTATGTAATCAAGATAGTGAAAAGATGACTCACAGAATGAGAGAAAATATTTGCATGTCATACCTTTAATAAGAGACATATATCCAGATTACACGAAGAATTCTTACAATTTAATAATAAAAAGATAAACAATCCAATTTTAATATTGCAAAGGACTTGAATAGACATATCTTCAAAGAAAATATACCAATGATCAATTATCAAAGAAAGAGATTATCAACAGCATTAGTCATTAAGGAAATACAAATAGAAGTCACAATACGATACCACTCTATAATTACTAGGCTTGCCTTAATCATAAATATAAATAATAACAAGTGTTGACATGGGTGAGAGAGACTCAACTCCTCATATATTGTTGGTGGAAATGTAAAATGGTGCAGCCTCTTTGGAAAATTATTGTGGCACTTTGTCAAAATGGTAAACATATCAAAATATCACATGCAACCCGTAAATATGTACAACTATTATAAATTCATAAAAATAAAAAAATTAAAAGAACATAGAGTTGTCACATACTCCAGCAATCTGTTACTAGGTAAATAATTACCAAAAATGAAAACATATGAGCCCACAAAACTTGTACACAAATGTTCATAGCAGCATTATTCATAATAGCCAAAAGGTGAAAACAACTCAAATGTCTACTAATTGACGAATGCATAAACAAAATATACTACAACCTTAAAATGTAATATTATTCAGCCACAAAAAAAGAATGAAGTATTGAGACATGACACAGCATGGATGAGTCTTGAAAACACTATGTCAAGTGGAAGAAACCAATCACAAAGTACTGCATATTATATGATTTCATTTATATAAAATGTCTAAAATAGATAGCTCTATAAAGACAGGAGTAGATTAGGATTTTTCTAGAATTAGATCTGGGTGTGGAGAGTGACTATAAGGACTATTGGGTTTCTTTTATAGGTGATGAAAATGTTCTAAATTTAGATACCTGCACAACTTTGTTAATGTACTAAATACCATTGAATTGTATACTTTGAACGGGTAAATTATACAGTTTCTGAATTACGTCTCAATAAAACTGTTAAAACTAATGATATGATCAAAGCTGAATTTCTCCAAAAAGTTAAATGTAATCTTAATATGCAGGAACTAGAGTGTAGAGAAATTGAACATAGTGAGAATTGGGAGCTTCTGCCTTAGTCTATCCAAGAAGTACCAAGGATGTGAAAGGAAAAGAAAGACAATCATCATTGATTGAACACTGATTGTGCCTATATCATGTTTAATATGACACAAATCTTTATTTACAATATCCTTTCAATACTCCTCTTGACCTATACTATACTGCAGCTAAACTCAATATCCCCTTGAACTAAAGTGATAGTAGTAGGATTGGTAAGGAAGATTCGAACCAAAATATACAGTTACTGCTTTCCCTTTCCTCTACAAAGACTATATTTAATTATTTAACATGTTGAAAAACTCATTATCAACTATTAGAAATGATAGTCTAGATTATGCTTCTGCAGTGGTATTTAAACTTTAACTTGCATCAGAATACCCTGAAGGGATTATTAAAATACAGACTGCTGGGCTCTATTCCCAGGGTTTTTGACTCAGCATGTCCCAGTGAGACCTGAGAATTTGCATTGCTAGTAAATTCCTTGTTGAAGCTACTGTTCTTGGTCTGGGACCACACATCCAGAACACGTATTATATTTTGACAAAAATGTTTTCAAAGTCTTGTGGCATATTTGCACAACAAAAAAAAATTGTCATACATGCTACTTGTCCACCTAAGGTAGGCTAATATTGAGAGGGAGGTTTCTGTTCCAAGTAGTTACCCAGGGACACAGGTCAGGCTCCATCTCTGTAGCTGGATCCTCTAAATCCCACCACATCTTTGGTTGCCAAAGAAGAAGAGAGACATGGGGCCCTCAAGGCCCCTCTCTTATGCCTTGGCCTAGAAGTGATGTATGTCATGTCTGCTTAGAGCCTACTGGCCAGAACTAGTCATACGACCCTCACAGCTTTATGAGGGTCATAAGATGAGTAAAAGAAGCTAGTCAAAAAGTACTGCGTATTATGTAATTTCACTTATAGAAATGTCCAAAAAAGATAAATCTATAAAGATAGAAGTAGGTTAGAATTGTTCTGGAATTAGGTAAGAGGAATGCAGAGTGACTGTAGACTCCATTTTCTCCAACTGAAAACAAACAGGATATTAGTGAGCTCTAGTTCTGTAACATTAGAATTGCATGTTTAGGGTAATTAGCCTCAGTCTTTTATGGAACACAAATGATCTAACTATACAGAGTTGATAACCCTCAAGCCTGATAGTGGTTGACTAGAATATAGTTGTGTGAATACTAATTTTCTACAGTTATCAGAATAGTGTGATACTGGCATAAGGATAGACGTGTAGATCAATGACATAGAACAGAGAGCTCACATATTGATACCCTTGCATATGTGATCAAATAATTTTTCACAAGGATGTCAATAGCATTCCACAGGGAATGAACATTTTCTGCAACAAGAAATTGGAAAATTAGTGCTGGGAAAACTGGATATCCACGTATAAAAGAATGAAATTGGACACTTACTTTGACCATATACAAAAACTGACCCAAAACTGAATAAAATATAAGAAAACATAGGAGCAAATCTTCATGACCTTTGATTTGGCAATGGTTTCTTAAATATGACACTAATAGCACAGGTAACAAAAGAAAAATTACATGAATTAGACCATCAAAATCAAGAATGTTTGTGCACAGAATATCATCAAGAAAGAAAAAAGACAACCTTCAGCATAGAAGAAAATGTTTACAAATAACACATCTGACAAAGAATTAATATCCACAATATATAAATAACTTCCACCACTCAATAACAGAAAAATAAATATTTTAATATTTGTGTTAAAATATAGGCAAATGACTTGAATATATATTTTCCCAAGAAGATATACAAAGGACCAATAAGCACTTAAAAATATGTTCAACATCATAGCCATTAGGGAAACTCATATCAAAACCAAAATGAGATACTGCTTAATCCTTATCAAATGGCATAATAAAATACAAAACAGAAAATAACAAGTGCTGGTGAACATGCAGAGAAATTGAAACTGTCATACATCACTAGTGGGGGTATAAAACGGTAGAGATGCTGTTGAAACCAGTTTGGTGGTTCCTCCAAAAATTATATGACCTAACAATTCCAAAAGAATTTAAAACAGGGACTTTACCAGAAACATGTACTCCAATATTCATCTCAGCATTATATACAATAGCCAAAAGCTGGAAACAATCCAAATGTCCATCAACAGATGAACAGATAAGCAAAATGTGTTAAATACACACAATGAAATATTATTCAACCATAACAAGGAATGAAGTTATGATACATGCATAGCATGGAAGAATCTTGAAAACATCACACTAAGTGAAATAAGTCACATACATAAGGACAAATATCATATGATTCCAGTAATGTGAAATATCTAGCACAGACAAATTCACAGGGATAGAACTTAACTTAGTGGTTACAAAAGAGGGAAGTGGGGAGTTAGTGCTTACTGGTTTCTGTTTGGGGTAATAAACAATTGTAGACAGTAGTGATGGTTACAAACGTTGTGAATATAATCGATGCCACTGAATTGTACATATAAAATGGTTAAAATGGCAAATTTGATGGTTTTATGTTTACCACAAAGAAAAACATAACATTATAGTGCCTGTGTATCACAGTAAATATTATAGTGATCTCATTTAAAAATGAATATCAAAACTGTGTCTAATATGTATATATACGAGGTTATGTATATACTAGAACATGGACAATACTCCCAAATAATAGGAGAAATTATCTTATTTTTCTTCTTATTATTAGTAAAAACATTTATCCTGTTATCATTTTATCAGCAGTTATATTTAATGATATCATTGAATCATATGTCTATTACTCAAGCTGCTTTGAGAAATGCCCGACGGATTGTGATGGTTAATTTTACCTCTCAACTTGACTGGGCTAAGGGATACTAAAACATTATTTCTGGGTGTGCCTGTGAGGGTGTTTCCAGAAAAGTTTAGCATTTAAATCAGTAGGTTGAGTAAAGAAGATTTGCCCTCACCATTGTGGATGGGCAGCATCTTATCCATTGAGAGCACATAGAATAGAAAGGCAGAGGAAAGGTAAATTCTCTGTCTTCTTGAACTGAGACATCCATATTCTCCTGCTCTGGGACATCAGGGCTCCTAGTTCTCAGGCCTTGGGACTATAGGATTTGCATCATTGGGAATTACACTGTCAGCTCCCCAGTTCTCACACCTTTGGACTCAGACTGAGTTACATCACTAGCTTTCCAAGTCCTCCAGCTTGCGGACAGAAGATGGTGGGATGCCTTGGCTTCAATAGTTATGTAAACCAATTCTCATTATAAATCTCCTCTCATATGTCATATATATAATGTATAATCCATGTCTGTTTCTCTGGAGAATCCTAACTAATACATGGAATCAAGTAGGTAATCAACATAAAATGGTTATGAGCACAGATTGTAGCTGGAGTACTTAGCCAGATTTTGGATCTCGACTCTGTCATTCATTACCTGTTTCATCTTGGGTAAGTAACTCTGTCTCACTTTCCTCTTTATAAAATGGGGCTAACAATAGTATCTGCCTCTTACATTGTTTTAAAATTTAAGTGAATTAATACATATGAAGCACAGAGAACAGTGTCTGATTCATGGTAAATGTTAAGTTTGTTGAATAAAGTACAATTTCCTAGCACAGTGGCCAGATGATTTAATCTGGAATAGCTCACAGATTCTCCAAGTACTGTAATGCTGCTGTAGTTGCTATAGTGGTAATCACACCCCTTTTCTTGAAACAAATATTTCACTGGGGTTACTACAGTTTGGAAAGTCTTTGTATGGCAGTGAAATGATGTAATCATATTTGGGAAAGAAAACACAAATGATCCATCAGAATATCTGAGAAGGATCCAACGAAAATACAGTTCTCTCCAGTCCTTCTCACCTAGGTAGGTGGGAAATGATGCCCAAATCTCTCACCTGTCAGAGGATGGGAGAGATGAACTCTGCTTCTCCACCAGGGTTCTGCAGGGTAAATACTGGAGGAAGAGTCTCTCACCAATGTTTTTAGGAACACTGAAATCCTAGGAGTCAACTGAGTTAAGTTGAGAGAGATTCTCAACTCCAATTAGCCAAAAAGCCTGGGAGGTGGGAGTAGGGAGGGGTAGCCAGGGATTCAAAAGCCAGAAAAAGAAAGTGAACCAAACAATAACAAGTCGACTGTTAACAGGAAGAGGTCTAGGTCAACTGCTTGTAGTTTTATTGCTGTCTGAAATTTGCTTTTATGTGTAAACCACATCTATGGAACTAGGAGGCAGATTTGGTCATTTGTTCATTCAACAAGCATGTAGGCATGTACTGTACCCTGCTGGGAACACTGTGCTACGCATGAAATGGGGTGTAGGACCTTCAGCTGTACCAATACATTATGGCTAAGAAGGAAAAAATATGTTGGAGACGAGGGACCCCAGGGAGCTCTAACATTATCGCTGTTGTTTTTAAAAGGAAGTGTAAAAGGATACCAAATATTTCTTGCATGATGTCCCAGCAAGAAAATTCTTACACCTAGTTTCGAAAAAAAAAAAAAAGAAAAAAAGAAGAAGAAGATAAAATCAACTGTGGTAATAAAGCTCTTTTGACCTGGTGACTTATCTAAGCAGAAAGTTGCTTCCCTTGATGGTGGTTAAGATGCCTTGTTTGTACTCACTTGATCCCTGGACTTCTTTACCCTCCCCCTCCCCCCCATCTGCCTGAAAATAGTTAAAAGGCAAAGCAGTAAATCAGGAAGTATCCAAACACAGCAGGGTTCACTTTACAGTACATCAGGGTTAGGGTTGAAAACTGAAGTCGTCTAATTCCATTTTCAAAGCTGAACATCTAATGGCGGATTATCATTAATGACAGACAGCATGGTGTCAAAGGGTTGTGTCAGGTTCCAGACCTTTTCATGCTTTAAATTCCTATGTTTAATCAAAGGTTAACCAAATCATTGCTGGTAGCAAACTGCTGCTTCAGTGTACTGTGGGTGGCCTGTCTCTGCCACTGAGTCAGCCATTGCTGATAAGGAAAAGAATCCACAGAGTTCATATAGATACATTCCTTGATGTTTACCACTTTTCAAAAACTGTAAGGACTAGTACATGGGAAATTGGGGCTGGAGAGGCTATGTCATTTTATCTTCAATTGGAAACTAATTTGGTGATTTAAATATAAAATTGTTGCTTTGTTAAATCATGTCTTTGGGTGGTTAAACAAGCATTACTGAGTCTTAGCAATGTGCCTAACACTTTACTAGCTCCTAAGTATTTCCTTGAATATAAGAATCCTGTCCTTAAGCCTAGACACCTGTAAACAGAGCATTCAATTCATTGTGATATTGAATAAAAAAAGATTTCAGGAATATAGCAGAGAGTAACTGTTGGCCAGAATCAAGGAAGTCTTTATGGAGGAGGTAATGTGGAAACTTGGAAAGAAAAGTAGGGGTTTGCTAGAGTGTGAGAAGTATAGTCTAGATGAGATAGTAGAGGTAATACAATAGCAAAGAGCTTGGTGTGGTCAGGAAACTCTGAAAATTGTGCATGTGTCTAGTATAATACAAACCTCCTCAGTGTAGTAGTTGGGTGGCAGACTAGGGCTAAATGAGGCTGCAAAAGTTAGGAAGACTGTAAAGAGCCTCGAATGATATTCTAAGGAATCATCACTATACCTGCAGGTGGGTAGTTCTCCACTCAAGCACTCCTGAGAATCACCTGGATGACTTTTTGAAACACACATTGCTGAGCCCCACCTGCAGAATTCCCGATTCAGCATGTCTGAGTGGGGTCAAGAATGTACATTTCCAGTAAGTTCCCAGGTGATGCTGATGCTGCTGGTCAGGGGATCACACTTTGCAAATTATTATTGGTAACTGGAAGCCAGAAGCAGGTTTTATTCCTAAAAAGAAAATTAAAAGTATAATAGTGTTTGATATGGTTTGGCTGTGTCTGCACCCAAATCTCTTCTCCAACTCTAATCCCCACGTGTCAAGTGAGAGCCCTGGTAGGAGGCGATTGGATCATGGGGGCGGTTTCCCCCATGCTGCTCTCATAATAGTGAGTAAGTTCTTGCAAGAACTGATCATTTTATAAGTGCCAGTTTCCCCTGCTCTCTCTCTCTCTTTTCTGCAGCCTTGTGAAGAAGGTACTTGCCTCTCCTTTGTCTTCTACCATGATTATAAGTTTTCCAAGGCCTCCCAGCCATGTGGAACTGTGAGTCAATTAAACTTCTTTCCTTTACAACTTACCCAGTGTTGGGTATTTATTTATACCAGTGTGAAAACTAATACAGTATTTAAATGGTAGAAATAAAATTCGAGGTGGAATGGATAAATTAGGGTATTAGGGTATGCGGAGAAATAAGAAGACACATAGTTCATTTATTGCCATTTACTGCATGAAGCATTCTGTGTTGAGCGTTAAATTTGTAACTTTCATTTCAGATACTTACATTACATAATTGCCAAGTCTTATGCATAAGGCTTTGACTTAGCTGAGTGTTAGAATCATAGTTAATAGGTTCTGGAGGAGAGGAAGAGCTTCAGGATAGTGTTGGTCCTGGCGTGGTAGAGCTGCAGCTCCCAGGACCAGCTGGCTGCTGGTAGAACATGGAGCATTTCCAATGAGGTGAAGGGAACTTCAGCACAGCGGCCTTTTCATTAGCTGTGGTGTGGGAAGGGAGACTGGCCCCACCACCTCACAGAGGCTCCTAAATCCTCCAAATCAAGCACCTTGTCAGTGGCAATCAAACCTCACCTTCCAAAAGTGAAGACAGGTGAGTTGCCTAGACATAGCTTGAAATTTAAACTCTTCATCTTGGGCTCTTTGAGTTCTCCTTAAACTGGATAACTTAGGTCCCACTGCTTTTAAATATACTCTTATTCTTGAGAGCCTGGTTATCTGACAACACCTCTAATATGCCATCTTTGGTCCTACCTTAGTGCTTTTTCCCATACCTACAATGCTCTTCTCCTTTCCTGTCAGTCATTTCCTTCTCTTCCCTCAAAGCCAAGCTCATATTCTTCTTCCTTGAACCCTTTCTTTATTTTTCTAGCTTGCATTGATTCTGAAAATTGTGAAATTCTGTAACCACAACTGACTTATCATTCTCATAATTTAGTACTTAACTATGCACATTTCTAACCTCTATTCAGTGTTTCTTTGTCAGTCTTAGTTTCTCAGCCAGACTGCCAACTATTTGAAGTTGTCTTCTCTACTACCCAGAAATTTTCAAGGTGTTCTGCACAGAAAAGAAAACCAGACCTGAAATGCTGATTCATAGTGTCGATGATAAGAAGTACAATTAAGTCCTGAATCAAACATGTACTTCAAGTGGCACAGGAAGATGTCGTGGCAAATAACCTAACATAGAATAATGTAACCCACACATATCTGATGAACATCCCGTGCACCCACTCTCATTGTACTTGGCCTGTGTGAGCACCTCCATCTTCTGATTGCTTGTCCTCATTTTTACAGGCATTTGTCTTCTCTTTGCTTTCAGGAATAACTTTTGTATTTTGTTAGTTTTAAGCTTCTGAATTGCAAACCATAGGAGGAGGCAGGAATAGTACAGATACAGAATTTTGAAATTCTAGACTCCAGGAAAGTGCCTTCTGCACGCCTACCTCATCTTGCTGCGCCTGTGTCTGGGACTGGCTCCAACTTGGCTTGGCTCCTGGAGTAAATGGTGCCCAGAGCTCCCTTTCCCTAGCATAAAACTACACTCTCCCTACAGCAGTATTATCTTGGAGATCATTGCCAGACTACCTTTCTAAGCCAATCTTACTACTCCCCTTGTCTAGGCCTGCATTTTAAGCTTTCAGATATTTTTGCCCAAGTGTTTCACAGTCTGCAAACATATGATCCTATAGACAAATATAAAGCTTGCTATTAGCCCCCAAGGCCATGCTCCTATCTTGCTTGTCAATATTGGTAATAGGAGCAAAAAACCACTGCAATTCTCACAGGCAGCCAATGTGGAGAGCATTTTAACTCTTTCTCTTAGTTTATTTTTGTCCTCTGCTCTTTGTTCACAGTATTTGCAATATATCCCTATTTACAGCAAGGGGAGGAACCCATAGCTTGCTAAACACATGGAGGAATTATGTGTAACACAGACCTCTCTTTTGTGTTGTCCATTTAATTTGAATTGGTTTTTCTGTCCATAGTAAATGTGGTTTTCTAAGACTCTAACGTGATTACATTCACACACACACACACACATACGCGCACACACACACACACACACACACACCGTTTCTCTACAGAATTTATAAACTCTTAGAAGAGTGGCTTAAATGTTGACCATACATGTATCCTTATTTGCACTCTTTGCCTTCTTCCTTCTGACTCCTGAAATCAAGTTGGGCATTGGATTACTTCAGCTCTTTCATTCTTATTACCTCTATATTTCTATGTCATTCTGAAATCTAGAACAATCTTTTTTATTGAGTTAAAAATTATTTTAGGAGCCCTGTCTTTCAAAGAAAATCAAGAGTTACCCAAAGCAGCCCACTTGAAATACTAATCTTAAAAAGGTGGGTGTGTGTGGGGAGTAAAAATTGATTATTTATACATTTTCATCAATAACCTAGACTCACCCAACCATATTTTAAGCTGAATCTACCTTTAGATTCCAATTGAAACCTTCTTTAGATTATGTGGGGAAAATAAAAAAATAATGGCCCCAATAGTCTGAAAATTTGGAAAAAATATCTTGAGATAATGGGAGAATGGATAGGGACAAGTAATTTTCTTCCCATTTCTTATGTATGCTATAATTTTTCATAACAAGTGCAAAATAGTACTAAATCTATATAAAAGAATAAATTAAAATCAAAATAATGCCCAGAAAATTATAGCATATGGAAATGTTCCTACTGATCCCAAAGTCTGCTAGATTCTCAATTCAAGATGCTCTAGTTTAATTTTCATGTTTTGAAAACATATTTGAGATGCAGCCAAAATACATCATGAAAACTACATTTTGAAAATCTTGTTAATTTATGTTTCATTTTAGAAGAAAAATTTATGTTTCATTTTTAAAATTTATTTCCCTGAGTCTTGTCAAAAGGGTGATATTGATTACAATGTTTACTTACACTTTGGAATCTCTCTAAACTTTAAACTCAGCTTAAAAGGAGGATCATGTATCTGTTTTTGAGTAAGTGTAAGGCAAAGTTGCTATAATCAAATAACTTTAGTATTCACATTAAAAATAAAAATAACATTGATGTCATTTTAGGTAGACAATTTGCAAAGGCTCCCCTGAGTCCATTAATAATTGCACATTCCAAAATCTCTGAAATTTTGATTGATGCATTGATAAATACTTTCTTCTGTTTTAGATAAAGAAACTATTGACTAAAACTAAAGCCAAGTTTTGCTTTTAAAATATGTCCAGTGAATGTCAAACTATATCACAGTCTAATTCACACTGCAATGCATATCATGAACATTGTACCAATTATAAATCCCTACTTTAAATCTAGATTTTATAATGACAGCTCTGCTTTCAAACAGTTATATTGTTGGCAAGATTTCTCTGAATACTGACTACAGGGATTACAAGGTCATCGTTGGTTCCAATGAATCCCATAAACTTGTGAATAAGAAGCCCTTATTTTTCCAGGGCTTTAAGTGTCATGATAAGGAATAGAATATGTCAATAACCTGCTATGTAGGGTTCCTGTCTTAGATGTCTGGATTTGATCACATCTCAGGTAATAAATTTGCCTCATAATTATTTAAGGAAGATCACTTGGAAACATGGATGGCCAAAGGAACTCTTAATATTTAAAGTTACTTGGAACCATTAAACAAATTTATTAATATTGATCAATTTTAATTAATATTAACCTCAGGATAACAAACCAACGTTAGATGATTTTGAGCACTCTTGATTATTCGTATTACTAATGTTTGATTTGTTTGTCCAAATTGTCCTTTCATACATGAGCTTTAACTGTTCCCGAACATCAAGTCTGATTCGAATGGCAGTAAGAAAAGGTACAAAAGCTTTATCCACATCAGAGTCCTGATTAAGAAGCTAGAGTTTCGCTGACACTATGAGTTTCATTATTCTTAACCTGTGAATAACAGCTTCCATAGCCATCTGAATGACATCCTACTCCTCCCAGTATGTACCGCTGACTCAGCCTTACCCCTTTGGTGTACATACTTGATTCTCATTGCTTCTGTGTCTCTTGCCTTCAGTATCTTTCCTTTTTCTTTCTCAAAAGTCAAGAAACTTCTGACAGCCTCAACTCCAGGGTGCCATTTCTTCTATTTTTAACTCCTTGACCCTTTAAGCTATGTGTATTACTCTTTACTTTATGTGTCAGTGGTCTGTCTCTCATTCTCAGAGAAGCAGTAACAATGTAGTTTTTTCTTGGTACTCACACAGAGCCAACTGTAACACTCAGTCTGCAGTAGGTATGTCACATATGCTTGATGAATGAAGAGACAGCAATGCAATTTGGAGAAACTTCCCAAAAGAGTTATATTGCCCACTCACCCTTGTGGTTTGTTAACCCTCTATGAAAACAAATATTAATGAACTATATTATTACATCCCCCACTCTCCTTTATAAGCATCCTTTGCAACAGCAACTATATTGCCCACGTATAGGTACTTGGGGAGAAAAGGAAGAAAATCAGGAAAATGATTGAGTTAGGATTCATCTTATTGCTTAACAATCAGAATTTATAATGTGATATTAAGAGTTTTTAGGGATATATATAGCTTCAAATAATGTATTCTGTTCATTAAATTATTTTAAAAACCCAGGAAATTATGCTTACTGCCAAGCTTTGCATTTGATTTTTCTAGCCCTGTCATTTCTAAAATACGTGTGCAGAAATATTTTTCTGGAAGCCTGGTATTCTGGTTTCTTAGACTTGGGAACAAAGTAAAGTGGGCTGTTGAATTAATTGGAGCTGAAACAAAAGGCTTCCTGAACCTCACCTGTTAATCACTGAAATGAAAGGCCAATTCAAAGATGTAACACAAGCCTGTCAGCCGTCCAGAACTGCTTGCATTGCTACGAATTCACTTATGACTCTCCTGGGAGTACCACTGCTGTGAAACCTACAGATTTAGAAACTGTCCCCGAATTCTGCTCAGCACAGAATGCAAACATTTGACTCATATGGCACTTGCTTGTCAAATGAGGCAGAGCAGGGAAATTGATGAGTGTACTAATTATTCTTGAAAGAGCCAGAGAAGAATGGAGAACATTCATGAACTTAAGATAATGAAGTGAAGAGCAAGGGAATGAATTTCCCCAAATTTTAAAAGGTTTGGGATTCACAGACAGCAAAGCTGGTGAGCAGGATAGGGCTTTCTCAATTAGAAACAGGCCTCCTCCTCTATTGCAATCCTGACCTCTCCCTTGCAGATTAAAGCAATTGGAGCATAAATTTTTGGAAATTGTGAAATTTTTAATTTTTTTTTCCAGCATTGTATATCCATGCATAATAGGGAAATACAGACCGTAACTGCTTTGAGTAATCATTTGTCTTCTTAGTTTTTATACAAATTAATGCGTTTTCTCCTAAGTACCAAAGAGGAACACCATGGTAGTTCAAATGGTGGAGCCTCTCAGAAAAAGGCTAAATTACTATTTAAGATAAGCATACAAAGAAACAATCATAAGCGTAAGTGAAATTATTCTGGACTTTTTAAATAGTGAGTCAAAATTGGTTTTTAAGCCACAGATACTTGCCTGCATCCAAGTTACAAGTCAAAAATGTCATAAGTATGAGTAAGAATAAAATTTTTAAGTTGGTATACTAATACAAAGTGGCTATGATTTTAAGCTACTTGCAAGGAAAATTAAAATATTTAATATCTTCTACATCCTTTCCCCAGAAAATAGATAAAGAAGACACTAGAAGAAAGAAACCTACAAAAGAGAAATATCTTAGGTGAGTAGGCACCCATTGCCATAAGAGGACACAGTGGACTTTACCCAGGGATATTTGCATTTTTAAGTGGACGCGGTTAAAGACTGAGAAATTTCCAAGCCTGAAGAAATGAAGCTTTATGTTGGGAAATCAAGTGGTATGACTTACGTTTAAGATGGAAAGTATTTGAATGTGTGCTGGAGTATTACGAACTATCCAGTGTCCATAAAATCATACCAATGGGATATCAAAAAACTGTGATGAACGTTTACCATGTTTACAGAGCACTGTTGAAGGTTCTACAAGTGCTTGCACTAACCTTCAAAGAGCTGTTACTTGAGTAATGTTACAAGGAATACACAGAAATCTGATGAGAAACTGGTTGGTTGAAGACATAGCATAGTAAGAGATGTTATGTGAGAGCACGAAGATTGGAAAACCAATTCTTCATGGGAAAGTGGTCAGGAAAATTTATGGTAATTAAACATGCACAGTTGCTTGTTTTGCCTAATTGTAGAAACATTCCCACAGGTTGAACTCTGTTTTTCTACTTTTAAAATGACTCTCAAGTCTTTCATTATTGATTTACTGGGGAACACAAACAATCCTGACAAATCCTCTTCTCCCATTTCTCACCTACTGTGTTACCCCCTTAACCATCATAACCGTCTCACAAAGGGTGGTTGATGTCACAAGAAACTGTTTAGCATAGTGCCCATAATTGTCTTTCTTTTATCCTCTATAAAATATTTCAGCTTTTCTAGTAACTCAGAGCTGGGCATATCCAGATAAAAGATAAGGTTAGATTATTAAAAAGAAACTAGAGTGGAGAATTATGGTTGGGTGACCCCATTTGAACTAAGGAAATATATTGCAAACACACTCAACTAGGCCAGAAAAGACATGTTCTTCCCAGAGGCTTGCCAAAGCTGGTTGCAGTGCCAATACCTTTGATCTCAATGTTCTCCAGTAACTGGGATTGTGGCTTAAGAAAATGGAATCCTATTGTCCTTGGTTTCTGAAAATAAATACAGATCATGGGCACCATCTGGGCATGCAGGTGCAACCAAGTGTCCCATGCACCCTATGCCCATCAAGCCAGGGCAGCACACTCTGTCTAAGGATGCCCTGAGGAATGCTTCAGATGCAGCCAAAGGCAGGAAGCTGTTTCCCAGGCAGAATGGATTATTCAGGGGAAATCCTAGGCTCAGGATTGTTCCTTTGCATGCTTACCTTAAATAGTAATTGAGCCTTTTTCTGAGAGGCTCCACCATTTGAACTGGTAAATGTTCTGTGGTTATTCAGTTTCACAATGATTAGTTCTGGATTACAGAAAGTTAAATCTAAACTAGGACAGAAAATTGACAATAGAAGCAATTCATAGATTCTTCAATTAGGATAGTGACTCGGATCTTCAAGGAGGATTTTGTTAATGTTTTTGTATTTTTGTTTCATTTGGTTTAGAGAACTGCTAGAGTGGCCAAGACTGGGTCCATGGAACAAAAGGAACAACTATCTCAGGTAGATAACTGACATTTCCTTTTTTTTTTTTTTTTTTTTTTTTTTTTAACATAGTGTTCACTGTGTTGAAATGGATACTTGGGGGTAAATTACATGATATGCTCCTTTTTTTTTTTTTTTTTCCCAGTTAGTTCTAAAGCAGGAAATGATAGACTGTTCTATTTTCTTGCATGTCAGAAGAGAAATGTCAAGCATTTTGTTGGGTAGGAAAATTTCTGCCCAGTTTTGTGGGCCCAAGGGACCTTAGATATAAGAAAGACTCAAGCTGAGAGTGAAGAATGCATAAAACAGCACTGTTCTTAGAAAACTTCCTGAGAAAATGATTGGCTATACTTTATCTCTCTTCTGCCATTTAAATCTTCCCCTCTTGAATTTTCTTTGAACTTTGGGCCATAATAAGCCTTCAGACTATTCTGCCTCTCAGATGTCCCCAGATGTATTAGAGAAGCTGTGGGTTCAGATGTCTGCAAGTCTCCTGGCACATTTGCCATACTAACCCATTGTTTAAAACTGTTATGTTCTCGGCTGGGCATGGTGGCTCACGCGGGTAATCCCAACACTTTGGGAGGCCGAGGCGGGTGGATCACTAGGTCAGGAGATCGAGACCATCCTGGCTAACTCGGTGAAACCCCGTCTCTACTAAAAATACAAAAAATTAGCGGGGTGAGGTGGCAGGGCCCAGCTGCTTGAGAGGCTGAGGCAGGAGAATGGCGTGAACCTGGGAGGCGGAGCTTGCAGTGAACGGAGATCGCGCCGCTGCACTCCAGCCTGGGTGACAGAGCGAGACCCTATCTCAGAAAAAAAAAAAAAAAAAAAAACTGCCATGTTCTCAAGTTTTTTTTATTTTTTAATAGAAGGGCAATTCCATTTGTTGGAAGATTTTTCTTACCAAATGTCGGATAGTTAAAAAGAAATTTCCCATATACAGCACTTCAGAAGGACCCAAGTCATTCACAGACTGTTTATGACTACAATTAAGTCTTCTTTCAGTAGATGATATCAACTCCAAACCCACCCAAGCAAGCTGAGTTCCATTCAAAGCAATAACAGCACCTACCCTGTGTGACTCTGTGTTTCCTCTTCTCTTCTGAAAACAACTGAGCCCCTTCACAGTAATGATGGCTTCAAATAATTCTGATGAGCCAAGGACTGAGAGCATAGGGTTGATCTCCATCAGACCTAGTGCAGCTCTGCCTGATTACACAAAAAACTTATACAGTTTCCCTTTCAAATGAAATTAGCATAGATGAATGTATAATTTCTGAGTAATTTGCCAGACCTTCCCCCTTTTTCTCATAATAAGGCTATTCTATTCACCATCTTCATCTTCAAGGATCTCATTTTGAGCTAAGTAAAACTGTAGAAATATCTACTGATGTTTCTACTCTAACTTCATTTATTGGTCTTGGATATATAAAGTTTGGCTTGGTGCCTTATCAGTTAAAACAGCTAACATTTTCAGAGTTCTAGCCAAAGCTGTTAGCAGAGTCTTACTCTCCGTTTGATATCCAGAGATACTTCATCCCCACTTTGGGTAGATCTCACTCCTCCCTACCCACCACTGATTTTGAATAGAAAAAGGATTATTTTGCAATTTTCCTGCTTGGACTTTGTTTCTCTCATTTTCAAATTATGCTTTTCCTCCCTCTTCTGAAAACAGTATTTTCTATCACTGTCTAAAGAAATGCGTGTTTCAACACATCAAATCTTAAGTTATCTCAGGTGTAAAAATGTGTATTTTCCCAAAGAAAATGAAAAATGAAAAATTATATATAATTCATGCTTATTAGTCAAAAATTAAAAAGCAGGATAAATTATTTATGAATGTGTAATTGGTATATTCTTTCTGAGAACAAACAGAAGATATGTAATAAAAACTTTAAAGTACACTTATATTTTAAGCAACCTCACCTTAAAATCCTTATCCTAAAATTACTATTAAAAGCATAGGTAGGCCAGGCATGGTGGCTCACGCCTGTAATTCCAGCCCTTTGGGAGGCCAACGTGGGTGGATCACCTGGGGTCAGGAGTTTGATACCAGCCTGGGCAACATGGTGAAACCCCGCCTCTACTAAAAATACAGAAATTAGCCAGGAGTGGTGACTGGTACCTGTAATCCCAGCTACTAAGGAGGCTGAGTCAGGAAAATTGCTTGAACCCGGGAGGCATAGGTTGCAGTGAGCTGGGATTGTGCCACTGCCCTCTAGCCTGGGCGACAGAGCGAGACTCCATCTCAAAAAAAAAAAGAAAAAAAGAAAAGGCAAATAGATAGATGAGCAAGGAAATTTGCTGAACTGTTACTTATATATCAGATCTTCTACGGCAGGAGATTGAAGTACACTGGTTATATTCATGGGATAAAATATTATAATATTGGGCATTAAAATTATGTTTTAATGTAAAATACTTGTAAGTAAAAATTAGACTATAAATCTGCACATATGGAATAAGGGTATATATATATAGAGAGAGAGAGTCATGCATATATTTATACTGAAATGAAAAACTTTGCAACTCTAGATAACTAAATTATTTTCTATTTTTCAAGTATTAAGTTCTTTTCATACTTTTTTTTGGTTTGTGATGGAGGTTTGTTCTTGTTGCCCAGGCTAGGAGGCAGCAGTGCAATCTCGGCTCGCTGCAACCTCTACCTCCTGGGTTCAAATGATTCTCCTGCCTCAGCCTAAGTAGCTGGGATTACAGGCATGTGCCACCAAGCCCGGCTAACTTTTGTACTTTTAGTAGAGATGGGGTTTCACCATGTTGGCCAAGATGTTCTCGATCTCCTGATCTTGTGATCCACCTGCCACGGCCTTCCAAAGTGCTGGGATTACAGGCGTGAGCCACCGCACCTGGCCCATATCTCTTTTCCACAATAGATCAGAATTATAACATAATTACCCGATTTAAAAATGTACAGAGCTATTCTATAAACATTTGTAGACATAGAACATAAGAGTAAAAAGCTAATAATTTGCAGGTTGCAACTTTTAAAACCAAGTCCATCTTCTCACACTGTAAGAGCAAGATTAAATAAAGTATTTCATATAATATAATGTTTTTTGAAAACCAATTACTGATATTGCTCTAAAAACAGAATTTTCAAGGTATTCTCAATAGTAGAGAATAGCTTTCTTTTAACAATTTGTTTAAATTATTTAAAGAAAGCTATTCTCTACTGTTGAGTCATTACTATATAGTGTCTCTTTTCAAAATACTGTGACTATAAAAGTTTGCAGTGTGTGTGTCTGTGTGTGTGTGTAACTGTGTGTGTGTAGTCATTGTCTGTCTTCAACTACTTAACAAAATTAACCAGGTCTTTGAGTGTTATGAAGACATCCTAAAGGCAGACAGACAGCAGTTGCTCTAGGTTAATGCTATTGCTCTGTTTCAAGCACACGCACAAAGGCAAATTATCAGCACTCTTTCAACCCAATAAGCATAGTAATACATAAACAATGGGCCTTCAATAAAGAGCTATTAACAGCTACTTAGTGAGCCTCTACTACAATCCTAACTCTGTCTTACTCCTTCCATAGATAAAAAGAGGTTTAAGAATGATTACCTTCTAAACTCAAGGACTGGAATTTTAACAAAAAGAGAAGAACAAGTGAGAAAGCTAGTAGCAATGCAAGCATGCTTGAGGATATAGAAAAGTCATAGAAATCTGCAACATGAAAAAATTAGAGAAGTGGTCAAAGTGGGTATCAGAAAAAGGTTATGGGAAAAACTGAACATTGGTTGGATTTGAGCAGACTGGAGGATGCAAACTATGGCCGCAGGTCCAGGCAGGTAAAAGCAAATGTGCAAAATAGGCCACTATAAGACATAATAGACAGGGATGGAGACAGTGACAACATGGAGAGGGGGCAATTGCTTCTCTTTCCCAGCAGGTTGTCAAAAGGTTATGAAGAACTGATGTTGGCAGATCTTGGGTTTTCCAATTCCAGTTTTTTTGCCTGCAGACAAAAGGGAGTGAGTCATGGCTACGATAGTGTTGCCAATTGATTCTAATTATAGAGTCCTAGACCCTCTGTCAGACAGGGTTCCAGTCAAAAACAGCGCAACCCCTAGGAGATGTAATATTTACTATGGGGTTTTGGCCTTGTGTAATTATCAGAACTGGTTACACAGTCAATTTTATTTTTAGATTTATTTTTTATTAAAAAAAAATACTGGGATACATGTGCAGAATATGCAGGTTTATTACATAGATATACATGTGCCATGATGGTTTGCTGCACCTATTGACCTGTGCTCTAAGTTATCTCCCCTTACCCCTGACACCCAACAGGCCATGGTGTGTGTTGTTCCCCTCTCTGTGTCCATGTGTTCTTAATATTCAATTCACTCTTATGAGTAAGAACATGTGGTGTTTGGTTTTCTGTTCCTGTGTTAGTTTGCTGAGGATGATGGCTTCCAGCTTCATCCATGTCCACACAAAGGATATGATCTCATTTCTTTTTATGGCTTCATAGTATTCCATGGTGGTGGGAATGTAAATTAGTTCAACCATTGTACAACACAGTATAGCGATTCCTCAAGAACCTAGAACCAGAAATACCACTTGACCCAGCAATCCCACTACTGGGTATATACCCAAAGGAATATAAATCATTCTACTATAAAGACACATGCACGTGTGTGTTTATTGCAGCACTATTCACAAGAGCAAAGACTTGGAACCAACCCAAATGCCCATCCATGGCAGAATGGATAAAGAAAATGTGGTACATAGTTGATCTGAGGCTATTGTTCATTGTTTCTGTGTCTGGTGCTAGAATCAGAAGTTCAAAAAGCAGGACGTTAGGAAGGAAGAGTGGACATGAGAGGAAAACAAGGGAAATCTAGAACCTATGAGGCTGAACTGGAACCCACAAGGAAGAAAAACCTGCAGTGGCCTGTCATTGCTCCCAGGCTTCCAACTTCAGTGAAATAAGTGTCCTGCAGGAGAAGCTGTGGGCTGGGTTGCTGCCCTACAAACCAGCTGAGTTAGCATATAGGCAATAACTTGTGCACTGTAGCAGTGCTTTGGACTCTCCTCTGATCTCCAAACATAAAAAGATAGCTGCTGCAACAGCAGCCGCTACCTGATCCTCTTTCAGCTCCTCTATTCCTCTGACAAATGCGTTTTGGCTTTTTGATGAAAGGTGCCAGTTCTCCTGCAGAGAACTCCCATCACCAAAGTTGGGGGCTTGGAAGAGTAGAAGGAACTTAGATAAGATGATAAACAATGTCAGTTCTGGAATTTACTCTTTGCTGGAGTAATTCTAGGCTTGCCACTTAACTTCTCTGGGCCTCAATGTTCTCATTAATAAAATGGAAGAATTACGGTGGCCTCTAAGTTGGCAAGCCTAGAAAAACAATGCCTGTGAAGATGAAAATAATACGCGAAAATTGCACTGGGAGAGGCTGCTCACATCTTTGCATGGGGTACGTAAAAATACCTAATGAAAGATCTGAAATTAAGCTCACAGGCCAATGCAAAGGCAACAAATATGAAATAAGGAGAGATAGGAAGACAAGAGTATGGTGAAAAGAAGAGAATTAGGAGCTGAGAGACCTGGACTCTTGTCTTGACTTCATCACTGACTACTTGACCTATAAACACAATCACTGGACTTCAGAGGGCCTCAGTGTTCTCCTCTGTGAACTAAAGGCATGAGGTGGTGGTGCTCATCACTGACTGCACAATGGAATTCCCTAGGAAGCTGTAAAAAATATTGAGGTGCAGATTCCATCCCTGGGGATCCTGATTTCATGGGTCTGCAGTGTGGCCTGGGCATCAGGATTATTTAAAGCTCCCCAGATTCTAATGTGAAGCTAAGCTTGAGAACTCTTTGTTAGGGATTGCTTGGAAAACGGCAGTATGATTTAACGGCGGTGGGAAGACTTTTCCCCTCCCCCCACCACACACATACATGTCCACCACAAACCTGTCAGGCTGCGTGACATTTCATCCTTAGAGATTCACCCCATTGAGCTTTGAAGGCTCTTCATTACTTATTAAAATTCATATACTCCTGGTAGATGTGACACCTTGAACTTACAATAAGTATATCTTACCCAGAATCAGAAAAACTAATTTGGAAAGAATTTCAGAGGTCACAAGTTCAAGCTGGCAAGTATTTTTATTGTGATTTTTTTAAGATAAGAAAACCGAAACTCAGAAATGTCTTCCTCCCAGCGTT
Source organism: Piliocolobus tephrosceles (assembly GCF_002776525.5). Taxonomy (NCBI): domain Eukaryota; kingdom Metazoa; phylum Chordata; class Mammalia; order Primates; family Cercopithecidae; genus Piliocolobus; species Piliocolobus tephrosceles. Next base: position 110,597,108 of record NC_045440.1, on the reverse strand, counting down.
AGGCTTTTCTTTAATCATTCATTTTGGTGTGTATGTGGGAAGGGAGTTTAATTAATGACATCTTTCTTATATAACCTTTTCTTAAAAAAGAGGTTTTAGATTGTACTTGTGTGATCATGTCTTTTTGCTTTTTTCTTTTTTTTTTTGAGACAGGGTCTCACTGGGTCACTCAGGCTAGAGTGCCGTGATGATCACAGCTCACTGCAGCCTTGAACTCTCGTGTTAGGACCACAGGCACACCACCATGCCTGGCTAATTTTTGTATTTTTAGTAGAGACAGGGTATTGCCATATTGCCCGGGCTGGTCTTCAACTCCTGAGTTCAAGCCACCCGCCGGCCTTGGCTTCCCAAAGTGCTAGGATTACAGGGGAGAGCCACTGTGCCTGACTGACCATGTATTTTTAAAAGCCATATGTGCTTTTATCTCAACGTATTTTAGAGTTTTAAATCCTTTCTAGATGGGAGTAACCATGAATGACATTTAGCCTTTAATATGCCTCATTTATCTAAACAAGCATTTCCTGCTCTGTGTTACCGTTCTGTAATTGCTTCCTGTGATCTACCTTTTACTCTTTCTACCTTTCATCTTGATCGACGATATCGCTGTTATGCTGGCCAAAAAGAATAAGTCATTACAAATTCAAAAGCAGAAAGATCTTCCCTTTATATCAAAAGACATAGACAGCTGGCATGCAATGTACACGTCTGTTCTCAAAGACATGTTGGGCATTTTGCCTCTCTGGGAATAGTTTACGTTTCTATAAAATGAATGGAGACAAGTCTATAAATTTGTAAAACGTTAAATAAATCAGTCCCTAAAAGAAAAGTTTTAGTCTGTTTAAGCTTTGGTTATGCTAATTGGAGGACACCCATTCTCTCCCCTTTAATTAGCATAGTCTGTCTAAATCAACCTGTCTGAATCAAACCCGAGGTATCTTTGTACCAGATGCTGGTGAAACGTTTGCAAAGGCATGACCTCATCAAAGATTCTATTCTATACGTAGGGATTCTGATGGATTCACACAAGCAGGAAGTTACGAGCAGTATATTTATTATTCTTTGTGACCTAAATTATAATTGGAATAACACAAGCCTCCTTGTCAAAATTCCATTGCTGGTTTATGTCTCCATTGGGAAATTTTTTCTGTACAAAAATAACTACAAACAATTAAATAATTTTAAAAATTCTCACAAATTTGATGTTTCTCTCCCTTTACTATCTACTCTAAAGCATAAAGATGAGTGTAACATATGAGTATATCATATGTTACTTACGTTAAGACATCTTATTTACACAAGGAACATTGCTATAATATGTTGATTTGAAAAAATATTTGATATGTTACATGTTCCAGCCTGAGAGAGAAGAAACCTCTTAAGATGTTTCCTAGATGTGACTATTATTTCCTAACTTACCAGACTAATGCAATTATTTTTTAACGAACTAAACAAGAAATAAAAATGTTCACTGATACCTGTCCAGGAAGAGAAAAAATAACATTACTTTCACTTGGAAAAGTTACTAGATGATCTACTATGTTAAAGTTTAATATTTTTGAAAGTCTCACGAACTTCGGGAATTTTGGAATTTATCCATGAATTAATAACTTTCAGTATTAATATCCATTTTCTCTTCTTCATTTTGACTTAAACAGTATGGAAAATGTTTTAATAAAATTTGTTTTGTGAATCATTCAGGGTTTTAAATAGTAATAATTAACCCAGAGTTATATAGTACTTCTGAACTCTAGTCTTTACTCTGCCACATACTGGTTGTGTAAAATTTAGCAAAGTTACCTTTTTAAAAACTGTTGTACAGTATTATCATTTGTAAAATTCATGTGTGATGAAAAAATGCCTGACAAAATAGCTGTTACTTGAGAGGAAAAAGCACTTTTAAAACAAAACATGACTATCCATGAGAACGTTGTTACTTAATAGTGATCCCTATCCATTAAGGATTCCATCAAATTTCATCTTCTCCAGAACAACCCTCCCCAAGACTTGCCAAAATCTGGATCTTGCAACTTTCTTCTCATTCTTGAGATCTCTTCATACTTTGCTACTTAATTACATTCAACTTGCCATTATAGAAATCTTTATTTTTTTTAATATTTTGATAGAATCATGGTGTTTAACATTAGAGGGAATATATGAAACAGTCTACCTCTATAGAAAAACTGTTGTATATTTGTGCAGCTTTTGTAATAAGGGCTATATCTATTTAATATGTTTAATCAGTTTATTTACATATAACAGCTTCATTGATACAAAATTCACATACCATATAGTTCATCCATTTAAAGTGCACATTCCAGTAGTTTTTAGTATATTCAGAGTTGTGCGAGCATCACCACCATACATTTTAGACTATTAGTATTATCCTGAAAGAAATCCCATACCCACTAGCAGTCACTTCTCATTTTGTCCCAGTCTTCCCATTCTTAGGCAATTAATCACTTTCTGTCTCAATAGATTTGCCTATTACTGACAATTCATATAAATGGAATTGCATATATATATGTGTATGTGTGTGTATGTATATGTGTATATATGTATGCACATACGACATTTTGGTTATCCATTCCTCAGTTGATAGACATTTGGATTGTTTCCACTTTGGGGCTATCATGAATAATGTTTCTATGGATATTTATGTATAAGTTTTTGTAAGGACATATATTTTCATTTCTCTTAGGTGTATTCCTAGGAGTGGAGTTGCTGAGCAATATGGTAACTCTATGTTTAACCTTTTAAGAAATTGCCAAGCTGGTTTTTTTATTTTATCAGTTTGCATTCTCGCCAACAATGGATGAGTGTTCTAATTTTTCCACATACTTGCCATCATTTAGTATTAATCTGACTTTTAAAAATTAAATCCATCCTAGTGGGCATGCAGAGGTATTTCATTGTGGTTTTCAATGTATCCTATGTTTCTCTGATGGATAATGATGCTGAGCATCCTTTATCTGTTTTTGTATATCAACTTTGGAGAATTGTCTCTTCAATTCCTTAATCCATTTTTTGATTGGGTTAGTCTTTTATTAATTGTAAGATTTCAGGCTGGGAATGGTGGCTTAGGCCTGTAATCCTAGCATGTTGGGAGGCCAACGTGGGAGGATCTTTTGAGTCCAGGATTTTGAAACCATCCTGGGCAACATGGCAAGACCTCATGTCAACTAAAAATTTTAAAAATTAACCAGGTTTGGCAGTGTACATCTGTAGTCCCAGCTACTTGAGAGGTTGAGGCAGGAGGATTGCTTCAGCTCAGGAGTTTGAAGTTACAGTGAGCTATGATCATGCCATTGCACCCCAGCCTGCGTGACAAAGCAAATCCTTTTCTTTTTTTCTTTTTTAAAAAAGGCTTATATATTAGAAATGCAAGTCACTTATCAATGCAATATTTTCTTGCATTATGTCAGTTGTCCTTTCACATACTTGGTGGTACCCTTTAGAAAGCAAAATATTTTAATTTTGATGAAATATTTATCTATATTTCTTTTGTTGCTTGTGTTTTGAACATCATTATCTCAGAAGGCTTTACCTAACCCAAGTCACAAAGATTTAATCATATTTAATTCCTTTAATAATATTTTCACTATTTTTTAGTTATTTCTCAATAGTTGCTTTAGGGTTTACCATATATATCTAATCAGAATCTCCTTCAGATATATTCTATGAATAATGCTACTCAGATATAGAGTTGTGACTCCTATGTAGCTCTTTTCTCCTCTCTTTTCTCCTCCTTCATTTTTTGTGCTATTGTTGCCATACATTTGACATATACATATGTTAGAGAGCCATCAATACATTTTTCTATTTATGATTTTGTATTATGTGTTCTAAAGAGGCTGACAGAAGGAAAAAGAGCTAGTTTATATTTATGTAGTTTGTTATATTAATTTTAATTTTCTTATTTGCTCTTTCTTGATCTCATTTCTTCCTGTGGATTCAAGTCACCATGTGGTGGTATTTCTTTAATAAAAGTGGGTCCTCCTTCCAAATTCTTTGTGCTATTATTGCCAAATAGGTTACATTTCCATATATAGGCCGATAACACTATTTGGTTTTATGTGATTTTAGATCTGTTAAAAGAAGAAAGAAGGAGAAATATGTAGTTTTTACAATCTTTTATAACTATCTATGTAGTTGTTTTTAGTGAAGCTCTTCATTTTTTACACGGGTTGAACTGCTGTCTGGTGTCACTTGCTTTTAGCTTGAAAGGACTTCCTTTAGTATTTCTTGCAATGCAGGCCTCCAGCAAAATGTTTTAGGTTTTGTCTGTCTTGGAATGTTTCTATTTTGCTTTCACTTTTCAAAGATAATTTTGCTGGATATAAGATCCTTAGTGATCATTTATTTTTCTTTTAGCAATTTTAATGTTATCATACTGCCTCTAGCCTTCATGTTTCTAATCAGAAGTCAGTTGTTAATATTATTATTCTCCTGTATGTGATGAGTTGTTTTTCTCTTACAGCTTTCAAGATAATTCTATTTATCTTTGGCTTTCATCATGTTCTCTATGATGTGTCTGTGTATGAATCTTTTCCATTTATCTTATGGGGAATTCCTTGAGTTACTTGAAGTATAAATTAATGATTTTCAGCAAATTTGGGTATTCTTGTTTGATTGTTTTCTCTACACTTTCCTCTTTCCACTCTGACTCTATCAACAAATATGCCAAGCTTAGTGCTATCCCACATTTCTCACTTTTCTTTATTATTTTTCCACTTTTCTTTTATTAATTTTTCTCTGTGTTCTTCTGATTACATCATCTCTCTCTACCAATTGTTCTTTAAGCTTATTGATTCTTCTGCCAGTTTAAATCTACTGTTGAGCCCCTTGAGTGAATTTTTCATTTCAGTTGTACTTTTCAACTCCAAAATTTCCATTGGTTCTTTTTATAATGTTTCTCTTTATTGATAGTATCTATTTGTTGAGACATTATCATCATATTTTTCTTCTTTAATCATGGTTTGCTTTAGTTCTTTGAACATGTTTGTAATAACTGCTTTGAAGTCTGTCTGTTAAGTCTGACATATGGACCTTCTCATGGTAATTTCTGAAAGTTTCTCCCCACTCCCCTCTTGCACTCATGCACTCCCATGCATATGAGTCATACTTCTCTGTTTCTTTGCATGTCTCATAATTTTTGTCAAAAATTGGTATTTTAGATAAAACAGTATAACAGCTCTAAATACTGACCCCTCCCCACTCCATATACCAGATTATTGTTTATTTGTTTAGTAACGTGGCTGGACTATTTTAGTGATGTCTGTATCTCTAGCAGTATGAAGCTTCTGATGCTGCTCCTCACAGGGTACAGCCTTGGGCATGTGCACAGTTGCCCTGCTATGATATTAATTTCAGCAAGGTCTCTCTTTGTCTTTTTCCCTGATCTCTTATCTGTATGCCTCTTTAGGTATCACACCCAGTTGTTAGCTTCTATTTATTGTTATCTGATCACTCTATTGTTTTCAACAATTGCCTGGGACATAAATTGCTTCAGTCTGATCCTATTAAATTTGAGCGTCTTTGAAGGGATACTTTCTGAGGCCAGACTTGGAGGTTAGTTCTGAACCTGAATAGTACTCTTTTTAGCTGTTTCTGTTCCTGGTTCTAATAAACTAGCTGGGCTTGTATAATGAGTTTGTTGTTCTTATGGAACTACCAGACTCCTCTTTATTTCCTACCACCAAAATCTCATGGTTTCCCAAAGTGTCATTAGGCTTGGACTCCCCCATCATCTGTTCTAAATAAAGTCAGTCCTCTGGGGAGAGTGTTAGAGCCTTGTATTAGTACGGCCTGCGTCTCCCTGCTGCGCAAAATCTCTGAACTTCTTCAACAGGATGGAGTTATAGCCCTGCTTTAAGAGCAGGTCACCCAGCAGGGACAGTGGCATCTAGTCTTCTGAACTTACCTCTCCAAGGACTGAACTTTTTTCCCTGCAAGTGATCTTGGGTGAGGTAGATTGGGGCCCCAGCATTCTTGGCCTGCCACCCCTGGAGTAGAGCCTTCACCCTGAGAGGGGCTGGGGTGGAGAAAGCCCTTTTCCAACCTCTTGGCCTCACTCACCTAGATTATAGCCTCTGTAGCATGAAATTTGAAGGGGCTGGTTTCCTGCCCCACTTAGGACATGCTGGGTTTTGAGAAATTGAGAAATGTTGGTTTCCTGCCCCACTTGGGGAGATACCATAGCTCTCAACTGGGAGCTTGGGGCAGAGGACAGGAATCTTGAGTTCTTGGCTGTACTGACTTAGAATGGAGCTTCCATCACACTGAACTGACAAATTGATTCCTAGAAAATAATTTCCATTAATAATTTTTCTGTGCTACAATTAATAGGGTAAGAATATTCCTTTTAATTTTTTACCAGGAAATGACATTTTCATTTATATTACATTATTACTGATATTGAAAATGTTTCCATTTCTCAATATTGATTAGTTATTTATACATTTTGTGCATGTCTATTGAAACTATTGAGGCTTTTATTTTTGAGATATTTATATGATAAAGATAAAAGTGACAAATATTTGCTAAGTGCTTGTTTTACACTTTTTTTTTTTTTACCCCAAACACTTTGAGAGCCATGATATTTTGTATTGTAGACTTCAATTTTTCTTCGCCTTGGAGGCACACCTTTAAACCCACTCAATGGTGTTATCTGGGAGAAACTAATCAGATAATGTAAAGAAAAGCACATTTCACAATTCTAACTCTTCTTTTTTTCATTCATCTGGTTGAAGGAGAACACATCCATTCATCTTGACTAAGATAAATTCTTCCTGCATGGTGACTATCTCTTGACCATTCCTCTTAGTAGAAGGGCACCAGCATGTGCCCTCTAAAATGTGTAGTTTACCATCAATTAAGAATCTTAATTGGCAGTACACTGAGCTCTGTAGAGACAGCACTGGGGCACTTGAGAGCTGGACGGGTACTGAGCAACTCTGTGCCTTGCTGAGGAAAGATAACTAAGCCTGGGCAAAGGAGGTCCTAAGAAGCCGAGAGGCAAAATGTCATCATATGCATTCATTGTGCAAACTTGTCAGAAGTAGCTCAAGAAGAAGTACCCAGATGTTTCAGTGAACTTCTCAGAGTTTTCAAAGAAGTTCTCAGGTGGGAGGAAGACTATGTCTGCTAAAGAAAAAAGAAAATTTGCAGACATGTCAAAAGCGAACAAGACCCGTTAAGAAAAAAATGAAAACCTATAGCCCTCTTAGAGGGGCGACAAAAAAGAAGTTCAAGGTTTCCAATGTACTGAAGAGGCCTCCTTCAGCTTTTTTCTTGTTCTGTTCTGAGTATTGCTCCAAAGTTAAAGGAGAACATCCCGGCCTAGCCATTGAAGATGTTGTGAAGAAACAGAGATGTGGAATGACACTGCTGCAGGTGACATGCACTCTTATGAAAAGAAGGCTGCAAAGCTGAAGGAAAAATAAGAAAAAGATATTGCTGTACATAGAGCTTAAGGAAAGCCTGATGCAGCATAAAAAGCAGTCATCAAGGCTGTAAACAAAGCAAGATAAAGTAAGCAGAGGAGGAAGATGGAAAGGATGAGAAGAAGGAAGATGAAGATGATGAAGATCATGATGAATGAGTTGGTTGCAACACAGTTGTTTTTCTTGTCTATAAATCATTTAATCCTCCTGTACAAACTTCTTTTAAAGAAAAAAATTAAAAAGTGGTGCTAAGATTTATTTTCAAACTGAACAGTGTCTTTATTTTGTATAATTAACATACTACCAAATGTATCTTTAGATAGCTCTGTCCTAGTGGTGTTTTCAGTAGACACTAACCTTGCCTGATACAGTATGGGAGTTGTAAATTGCCATGGAAATTTAAAGTAAGTTCTTGGTGCACAGCACAGATTAATCATATACAGGGATGGGGGTTTTTTCATCCCCATTTATCTCAGATGCACTGAAATAATTACATGAAATTGTTCTGTTAACTAACTTCTCTGTAATTGCATTAAAAAAATTGTAGCTTTTTTTTGACTTCCTGAATGCTTCTAAGTAAATATAGTTTTTTGTTGTTTTTAAAATTCTTAATTCTCAAGTTTTTCTCAGACAACATTTTCAACCCATTTAAATGCCTCCTGTAAATGTCTGCTGTTTTCCTTTAAAAGGGTAGCCATATTTAGTTAAACGTTCCACATTTTCTAGCCTCTGGGCTACAGGTAATTATGGGTTGCATAAATTCTCAGGTAACCAGAAAAAAATTAAATTCAATTTCAAGGTGACTGGGAGTTGAAAGCATGATATGCAAATCCATACATCAACTCTAACTGATCTAACTAGTGACATTATAAAGGTAGTTAGTCATTAGAACACTCCAGGATGGCTGTGCAGACAGATAACTGCTAGTGGGGTTATCAACCAAAATCCAACTAACAGGAAAATGGAAACATAGGCACATATCCTGCAAGTTTATGTTAAGTTGTTATTTGTATTTGTATTATTAATTTGCAATAGGATTAGACAAATGCGATTTTATTTTCTTAAAATATCTGGCTGGTAGTAGTTCTAATAGGAAATACTGATCAAAGTAGGCAATAGTCCAGTTCATTTGGGAAAGCAATCAGCTTCTATCAGATAATTTTGCTCTATGGTCTGAAATAATATGAAATCATATTAATTTAGTCCAGAAATAAGTTGAAATTATGTGTTACTACCCATTCTCCCTAAACATATACCATGGGCTATAATAACTTGCAGTTTTTTCCTTCTGCCCTGAAAGGAAACCTTTCTAGCTGAAAGCTCTGGAATCATATAACCTATATTTTATTGGTGGGGGGTGGGGGGGGTGGGAAGTGTATCTTAAAAATGGAAATTTCAAACTGGCATTTTCTCCAGAATGCAGCTCAGGCTCACTTTTCAGATGTGACCTCATCCTGAACTTCTCTCAAACAGCACAGTCAACTGAATATATTTGTATGACCCTATCATTTTACTGGAGTTTGAATATATCTATTTCTGTATATCTGTATATATCTATAGATAGATAGATAGATAGATAGATAGATAGATAGATAGATAGATAGATAGATAGATGCGAGTATTAGCAGGGAAATGATACTCCAAAGTTTTAGGTATTCAAAACCTCTTCATATGAAAATCTGAATGTACTTTGTTACTAACTGAAAATATTTTGCCCTCTATTATCTGCCCCTATGTGAGTCTTCCCATCATAAGCAAAAACCTTGGAAGATCAAAAAATGTAAAACACAGTAGCTATTGTTTAAATCCCCAGAGTATGTTATTAGCCTATGTCCACTTTGAGTGGGGAAAAGGAAGTCAATTGCCCATTTTGTCTCAGGCGATTGCTATGGCCACAGTTACCAGAAGGAACAGAAATTCACATTGCAGCATTTTTTCCTTCGGTGAATTTTACAAAATGGATATGTGACAATGGTCCCACCCAGTAGCACCACAACACACCATGCCATGCCAACACATTCTTGCTGTTGTTATTCTCAATGGCTCAGAGGTAAAAACAATAGAAATTCCTCTGGGCAAGAATATGAGCCAGCAGGCCCCAACCTCGTGAAGGAAGTTTATGTTTAAAAGGTTCAATGGTTTTAGTAAAGTGGTTTCGTGGGCTTTATTATGCATTCATGCATTTTGCTAGTGATATTTTTAAGTAAATATTTCACAGATTTGATTTAGAAATCCAACTTTTGACAAGTCTGACCCCCAAAAAATACATTAAGCCCTCCAAATGGGAAACATGTCCATCTTTGGTTATGAATATTCATAGGCCTGAAAGCATCCTATACAGAATACTCTGTAGCAAGCACCCTTGGCCCAGACATCTGTGCTCTATTGTGTTTTCCTGAACAAATCGACTCATTCAGGGACTATAAAACAAGAATTCATATAAAAATGTATGTAAAGAAGATACGTTTCCCTTTTTAAAAGTTCACTCATCCATGATGAAGCTATTACAAGTAATTCAAGTTAACAATAAAGAACAAAAGATAATTGTGTGGATCTATGTGGTGGGAAGACTCGGACATGGCAGTGAGTCTAGAATGATGGAGAACCGGACACCAGACAGACCACAAGGATGTCCTCTGGGGACTTACTGGAGTATAAATAAAGAGTAGGAGATCTACACAGATGTGCCAAAGACTCATGGTAAACAGCTGGCAGACATTGCAGTCAGTGAAGAAAGTGTGGTGCTGGAGAGTGCTGGGGTTACAGGTGCGGCAGGACATGGGAATGGTGCTGGAAAAGAATGAACAGCCAGTAACACAGAGAAGTTAAGGAAGATACCTGGGAAGTCAGGACCTGGGAGGTGCAGCTGTAGCATATACTAAGGGAGGGGACCACCCCTCATATTGTCTTATGCCCAATTTCTGCCTCCAAAGAAAGAAGTAAAAACTAAAAGGCAGTAATGAAATGCACAGGCAGACAGCCCGGCGTGTGCCCGGGGCCTGGTAGTTAAAAATCAGCCCCTGACCTAACTGCTTGTGTTATCTATAGATTCCAGACATTGTATGGAAAAGCACTGTGGAAATGCCTGTCCTGTTCTGCTCTGTTCTAATTACTGGTGCATGCAGCCCCCTCCCCCCCCCATCACATACCCCCTGCTTCCTAAATCGATCACGACCCTCTCATGTGGACCCCCTTAGAGTTGTAAGCCGTTAAAAGGGACAGGAATTGCTCACTTAGGAAGCTCAGCTCCCGGCCGAATACAGCTCCTTCCTTCTTTAACTGGGTGTCTGAGGAGTTTTGTCTGCTACTCGTCCTGCTACAGTACCAGGGGAGGTGTGTTCAGGAATAAATCTCTGACACATCTGTGGGCCCTGGTTCTCGAGAAACTGAGACATTGGAGGGGCTCACAAAGCAAGGACTGCAGCACAAGTGACCCTCCTTCTAACCTGAAAAGGATTCTCAAAAATAGGAAGGAGGAAAATTCCCCCTTGGCAATATGTGTCCGAAACTGATCAGAGTAAAGGCAGTCCATATGCAAGTTATATAACTCTACATCCAGCCTCTACTCTATCATAATATACACTCTTACTGATAGAAAAGCATCTTGTTGTGAAGGTATGTTGGGGCAGATAAAAAATGATGGAATGCTGAAAATCATTGAAATAGGAACTTTGTCGTAAAAGAACCAAGTTAAGGAGCCTAGGTCATGAGTGCAGTGTCAGGAATGCATTTGAATTTAGGTCAATCATGATGCTGAGCTCTGAGCACCAGTCAGCTGGATGTTACAGGAGTATCATGCACCTTAGAGTCAGACTGGCCAGGGTTCAATTCCCAAGCCGTTACATACCATACGGCATGTTTTTACATTCACTGACTCATTTTCCTACTACTTTAGATCCTCATGACCATACAGCACATTTGCTATACTTTAGCTCTTCATTGACTTATAACATTCCTCCCACTACCTCCTTCAAAATCTGTCCCTTCCCATTCAGCTGGAAAATGGAGGGAAATGTCTTTCCCATCTAATTTTCTAGGGCTGAGGCTCACACAGAGGATGCTGGAGAAGGAACAATAGAGAGTGAAGAAGAAGAATTTGGGAGTTGAGTAGGGAAGTAACGATCATGAATATGAGCTGTTGGTGGGGCAGAGGAGGAAGGCCAAGGATGACTTGGGGCCATCCAGTGTAAAACCCAAGAAGCAAGTGCTCTGTGCCTGGCCAGAGGTGTTGGTGTTCAACACTCCCTTTGTGTTCTCAGGTTCCTGGCCCCCACTTGCCATCTGTGACAATCATCTCTTTATCCCTCCCCTCTTTGGCTCTCTGAAAAACGAATTGTAGTTTCAAACATACAAAAAAACCCACAAATATATAATTACAAATCAAATTAAGTGCTAAGTAAGAAAAATAGAGAAAGAAATGAGAAAGTATATTAGGGCCTAATTTAAGTATGGGGGTTGGATTTGAGAATTGGTGAAATAGAATAAGTAGAAGCTAAACATGTACAAAGTAGGAAAAAGGGGGTTTCTAGGCAGAGGGAGGTACAAAAGTTCTATTTTAGCATCACTTGTGTTAATAACTCTAAAAAGCAGTCATCAGTACCCAGAAACCAGCTGGGTTTCAGAATCAAATGATCTGTGAATGATTTGATGCTTACAAATGGAAAAAATAACAATACTTAAATTCCTAAATAATGAGATTAAATCAGCAATATAAAAAAAGAAATTAAATCAATAGTAATTACATGGCTCTAGCCATTTCCATTTTGACCCAAAATGGGAATTTTCCCAGGTCCCAACAGAGGGAAAGGGGAAAAAAAAAGTTTAGAAATCTTGAAATGTTCCAGGTTGTCTTCCTCACCATTCTCCAAGCTGCCACTGATGTTTAAGAAACTTAGACTCTCTCACATGCTTCCAGAAAAGTTCCAAAAATCTCCTACAGACTATCTCCCATGTGCTTCATGGACTGGAACACTTGACCTCTTCCATTTTTCCACCTCTTTCATCCATTCTCTGTCTAAGCAACCTAAAGAAGTAACTCTCCTGCATTCTCACCTCCATTCCTGCTGGGACTGGTCAGGAAATGATAGGCACGAAAGGGAGGTATTGCCAGACAGCGATAGCTGTCTTGAGAGAATTGATTACTTACATCAAGGGCTCTACTGACTGCACCCAGAGTAGCTTCTGTCATTTCTAGAAACTTCTGAAAGTTTCTAGAATGTTGATAAATAGTGCCTATTTTATCACTGCTAGAAACTCCTGAAAGTTTATGGTCTCACTGTTTCATGAAGGTTACACTGAAAATTAGGTTTCACTTATTTCTTTAGTGCTGAATGAAGATTTAGTCCTGAGTCCTTTGAACCTCTGGCAGAAAGACAAGCCCGAATGATCAGCAGAATAAGTGTAAACAAAATGATGCCTTACATATTATTATATGTTTTACTTTTTGCCTTTCTGAATACAAAATTCATTTACCCAAAGCATCCATTAGCCTCGGGGGACATTTGGATATTATAAAGAGCAAAGCAAAGTAATACTCAACCTCTAAGATCAAAACAGGCTATTGTTAAGAGCAGAGAATTTTCAGATTCCATGGAGGTTTTATCCCCCTTTTAGGTTACAACAAGCCTAGGAACACACTACAGTATGGAGAACATGTTCCATCTGGGTTAATTGAATGTAAACACAAGATGTGATTTGAGAGAAATAAAAGAAATGTTCAACACATTTCAGGTCTAGGAATTTGTGGGAAGGAGAAAAGAAGAGAAAAACAAGAGTGTGAGATGGATATCCTCTCTGAGGAGAAGAGAAAGCATTTCAGAAGGGTGAGGGAAACACTTAAGGCATAGAAAAGCTATGCCTGTTCCACATGAAGGCCAATAGGAAGAGGCTACCTCTGAAAAATCCCCTAGTAACAAAGCCAGGATGTGGCCACGCACCTGGGCACCATGTGGCAGTCAGACAGAGGAATGCCTCAGAGGTAATTTTCTGGAACCACTCTGAGTTTTAAAGCAACTGAGATTGTAGCTGGGGAGGTTGTCACTCTATTTTGACAAGATGGCTTGTACCAGGGATTGCTGAGCAGAGGACAAGGCTGAAGTTTGACAGAGTCAGACCCCTGCAGGGTCTGAACACAGCAGAAGCCAATCCAAGTCTCATTTGCCAGGGCAGACTACTCAGCCCTGACCACGCTGAGAAAGACTCATTCGGATATTTTTGTCAGCTACAGGCTTCAGTGGCAAATGGCAAGACAACTAGCATCACCAGCTGGAGGAAGGATGTAGTCCTAGGGCTGGTCACAACAGAACCCATGGAGACTGAGGACCCAGGGCCTTCCCATTAACTGAAAGTTATGTGTGCCATACTCCATTCTTCACGTGCTCAGACTGACATCGGATATTAACTCTCATAGGACACTAATTTAGGGAGAGAGAGTGACAAAATGATATTTGAATGGCTATATATATTGTTTCAAGAAAGACTGAACACTTAAAGTAATGGTTACATCAAATATTTATTCTTATAAATGTTTGATTTAAGAAGATGGTAAATTTGTCAGCTCCTTAAGTTGAAGGATCATGTTTTTTAAAAATTTTTTTCTTATTTTTGTATCTCTTCGTGTACCCATTCCATGGCTCTGCATGTAGACAGAGCTCAGAAACCATTGTTGAATGAGTTATGAGTAAATAGATATCACCAATTTAACATTTTAATGGTTCACAAAACCCTAGAAAACAGCAGAGTATCTTACCATTTATCCCTATTTCCACACTTTTCTAATTCAGTGCTCCAGAGATAAATTATCTTGAGAAGAAACCACACTCATACGATTGAATTTCAGAACTTCATTTTTTTTTTTCCGTTCCCCAATAATTTTTGTGTTGGGAGGGAGCAATCACATCGAGTTTGCGAAACTCTGGCTATAAGAAATTTTCAATCAACACACAGGTTCAGAGGTTGTTCCTTCCAAGGATAATCTGAGAGATTAATTCGACAATACAAATTCCCCAACTTCCCCACCCAGAAGTCCGCAGAAGACCGCACACAGTAAGGAAGTTGCCTCCGTGTCCAGCCCGCTGTTTCGGCAGGCCGAGAGCCAACGTGCAAAGAAGGTCCATCTCTGTTTGTTTTCCTCATACTTTTCCTTCTTTCTGAGCAGTAAGCTACAGGGTCATGGAAAAGGCTGGGGAAGAATCTGTGGCCGATTCCTCCTTCCCGCAGGTCCACTAATTGCGGAGAACCAAAGTTTTTGCTTAAACTGACGGAACAATCGATGAACCTGACCACTGCAGACATGGACTTCCCTAAACTTCAGTCTGCTGAGAGAGGCCTCAAAGTTTTCACTTGCTGTTTCATTTTCAGGCTCCGTCCAGCAAAATAAAAGTAAAAACAACAACTATTTGATGACTCATTGTTTTTGTTTCCCTGGTAGATCCTCAGGGACGTTCGGAGGACATTCTACTTTGGGTGTCATAGAAAAAGCACCAAAATAAGAGTCTGATATCTTAGTCTCAAGAGACCAGCATTCAAGACTTAGCTTGTGATAATGTTATGTATGGATAAAGCCACTTGCTTCCTGCATGACAATGGCCAGGTTCTTTTACCTCTCTGTGTCTAAATTTCCATCCTTAGTTAAAGGAGACCTTGAAGTAGTGTTTGAAATTCCGTATACAATATTTTATTATTATTATTAACTAAATAAAATACCTTGACACTTTGGCCTGAGTTATACTTCTGTTTTTGCGAGAATCGTTTTAGGTGATTTTCTAAATTCATTTCTTGAATTTACTAGCTTGAATTAGTTAATAAATAAAAACTTTCCTTCACAAGCGATCTGGAATACTTTTAAGATAAAATTCATACAGGAAAGGTAGGATAACTATTTTTACTCTTTCCCATTATAACACATTGTATTATCAAAGCCCAGAGAGCTTTATGAATAGAGTTTATTTGTGATTTTTCTCTTTGGAGTTCTGAGTATCTGTCTCTTGTATATAACTATGTTTTATGCTAAAAGATGGAGGATGGGCCAGGTGCGGTGGCTCACGCCTGTAATCCCAGCAATTTGGGAGGCAGAGGCAGGTGGGTCACCTGAGGTAAGGAGTTCGAGACCACTATGGCTAATATGGTGAATGCCTGTCTCTAGTGAAAATACAAAAAATTAGCCAAGTGTGGTGGTGGGAGCCTGTAATCCCAGCTACTTGGGAGGCTGAGGCAGAGGAATCGCTTGAACCCAGGAGGCGGAGGTTGCAGCGAGCAGAGATCATGCCACTGCACTCTAGCCTGGGCGATGTACTGCTTGGCACATATTGGTTATATTCAGCCAAAAAAAGGTATTTTCTGGAACCAGCCTTGATCTAATTACTAATTTTTTGAATTTTGTAAAAGCTATATTAATCAAAGGACTCTAATGCTGTATAATGGAAAAATTCTTCTTAGACCATAACAATATATTCAGAAAATCCAGGTAATCTCAATCAGAGAAATAAAGTGTTAATGAAGAATAATAATAATGAGATATTGAGATGGTAGCTCAAAAATAGGGACTTCAGATTAAGAAATGTCTTGAGAATGAGGTTTGCAACATGTATTCAGAAAGATATATGACAAGGTGATTAAACAAAATTGTTTCCACAAATTTGCACTAAGAGAACAAAATAGATGTCAATTTATTTAAAATTATATAGGTGTTAGAGGGAGGGCATGATTTTATGTATTTTGACACATGCATACTATTTATGTTTTTTGAAATACCAACTTTTATATACTCTAAATCAGCAGTCCCCAACCTTTTTTGCACCAGCAACTGGTTTCATGGAAGACAATTTTTCCATGGACAGACAGATGGCAGAAGGGATGGTTTTGGGATGAAACATTTCTACCTCAGGTCATCAAGCACTAGCTCTCAAAAGGAGCATGCAACCTACATCCCTCACATGCACAGTTCACAATAGGGTTTGCGCTCCTATGAGAATCGAATGCCATCGCTGATCTGACGAGAGGTGGAGCTCAGGCAGTAATGCTCTCTCACCCAACACTCACCTCCTGCTGTGCGGTCTGGTTCCTAGCAGGCCACGGACTGTCTATGGACCATGGCCTCAGGGTTGGGGACCCTTGCTCTAAATATACTCCTCTATTCTTATCAATAACCACTTGGCAAACCAAGAATACTTTTATTAAGTTCTCAATTATCTCTATGTTAGCAACCTCCCACATCTATACTCAGGTCCAATAAGTACCAATATCTAACAGAAATCAATAAAGAACATGACATGTGGAACCATTGTTTTTTCAGTTACAGGTGATTATGTTCAGAAAAGAATGCAATAATTCCTTTAATGTTAACTCCACTTAAATGTCTGTTTTCCACCTTTGTGTCTTGCCAGAAGCGCAATAATCATTCCAGACCTAAGCTATGTAATAAAGGTCTGGGAATAGTTTACTTGCTTGATTTGTTCCTCATACTAAGACATAGAACATGTGTTATTCCACCATCTGGGACCAGTATTTGTAACTCTTCCTAGGTCTCCACGGAGTCACATGCTCTGAAATACAATAATACAAATAATAATAACATATTATTTCACCTTTGGCTCAACCTATTATTCAAAGAAGCCAATTAAACTTTTCATTTGAAGTAAGTTTTTAAAAATGCTTTGTTGGAAAATAATGCATAAAGTGCATTTGTATTTTAAATTTCTAAAACAATTACCAAAGTATCAGAAGTTTACAGCTTGATAGTAATCCTCAAACAAAAATCAACTGGAGGGGGGTGGTTAGGAATCAAATGATTACATTTTAAAATGCAACAAGGGAGGTGATGAAAGCATATTAAGAATGAAAAAAGAGTAAAACACTAACAGATGTGGAATATTGTACAAAGTCCAAACTCAATAGACATCCATGTAGAAAATAACCATGAAAATGAAAAAGCTAAAAGAAATTTCCTGAGGTGATTTTAGTTTGAATTCAAGTAGGCTGGGCTCAGTTAAATTTTCCTAAAAATTTCCATTTCGCTGCCAACCTGGATGACCAATAAACAGATCTTAGATGCACAGATAAGCACATCACCCAGTGGGTAGAAGTACGGACTGGAAGTAAAAGGTGAGACATTCCCCCAGTGCTAGGAGATACATACTGTATACATTACATTCCACAATGTTCTCTTGAAAATGCAAAAGTTGATTCTTCTGGATACTTCTCTGTGAACAATAGTCATGAGAATGGACTTCCTGAGTTTCTTCCCTCACCCCCACCCCAGGACCAGGCCAATCATGTCTGTACATAATCTACCAAGCCAGTGATTTTCCTGGAATTATTACTTGGGTTTAAGAGTCAATTACTACAGTTCTCACAGGGTCACTCCACCCAAAGAGCCTAGATTGTTCTTCAGGAGTTTGCTATGACCTCCAGGGTTCTCATGTGATCTGTCCTCAGCCTCACTCACCAAGCTCAATCGGTGAAACTCTGCTATCCCACAGCTACACTGGATTTCAAAAAGTCTTCAAAAACACACAAGCTCTTTCCTGATCCTTCTCTTTCTCTCTGCCTGAAATGTTTTCCCTTGGGTTCTTTGCATGTTTGAAGTGGTCTTATTCTTCAGATCTCTGCTTAAATACAACTCTCAAAGGTCTTCCTGAACGCTAGGTAAAGTGTTTATATTTTACGTAGAAAGGAACTGGTCTCCATTACTATCTGTAACAGCAACCCTTTATTCTCCTGGTTATTACTGTTCACTTGTTTACTTTTGGTTTTCCTCCCCAGAATGTAGCTGGGCAGGTAAAAGTTCTGCCTCATTTATTATTATGTCCCTACTGCCTAGCACACCTTCTGCAACATAGGCCTCAGAATAATGTTATCAAATAACAGAAGAATGAAACGTTTTTATGGTGAAATGGAAAGACAGAAGGAAATAATAGCCATTCTAACTGGGGTAAGACGATATTGCGGTTTTGATTTGCATTTTCCTGATGATTAGTGACGTTGAACATTTTTTCATATACCTTTTGGCCATTTGTATATTTTCCTTTGAGAAATGTCTATATAGATCCTTTGCCCACCTTTTAATGGGATTGTTTGGCTTTTTGGTCTTGAGTTCCTTGTGTATTCTGGATATTACTGTTAATCCCTTGTCTGACGAATATTTTGCAAACATTTTCTATCATTTAACAGGCTGTTTCTTCACTCTGTTAATTGTTTCCTTTGCTGTGCGAGAGCATTTTAGTTTAATATAGTCCCATTTGTCTATTTTTTTGTCTGTGCTTCTGGGGACTTACTTATAAAATCTTTGCCTATATAAATGTCCTAGAATATTTCTCTCATGTTTTCTTCTAGTAATTTTTTAGTTTTAGGTTCAATGACTATTATCAAAAAGATAAAAATATAACAAATGCTGGCAAAAATGCAGAGAAAAAGGAACTCATACACTATTGGTGAAAATGCAAAATTAGTACAGCCATTATGGAAAATAGTATAGAGACTTCTCAATAAACTAAAACTAGAAATACCTTTCAATGCAGCAATCCCACTGCTGAGTATTCAAAGGCAACGAAATCTGTATATCAAAGGGATACACATACCCTATGTTTATTGCAGCACTATTCACAATAGCAAAGATATGTAATTAACCTAAGTGTCCATCAACAGATGAATAAACAAAATGTGATATATTAGTAGCATGAAATATGACTTAGTTATACAAAAAAAAATGAAACCATGTTATTTGTAGCAACATGGAGGAAACTAGAGGTCATTATGTTAAGTGAAATCAGCCAGATACAGAAAGACAAATACTGCGTGTACTCACTCATGTAGGAGCTAACAAAGTGGATCTCATGGAGGTAGAGAGTAGAATGACAGTTACCAGGGGCTGGCAAGTATGTGGGTGTGTGTGGGAGGATGGAGAATACAGTCTGGTTAACGGGTACAAACATACAGTTCAATAGAAGAAAACAATTGTAATGCTCAGTAATAGAGTTGGGTGAATATAGTTAACAACAATGTGTTATACATTTCAAAATAGCTGTGAGTAAGGACTTGAAATGTTCTCAACACATAGAAATAATATATGCTAATGGTGATGGATATGATTAATGTCCTGACTTGATCCTTACATTCTATACATGTAACAAAATATCACATGCAACCCATAAATATGTACAAATATTATACATCAATGAAAAAAGATGGAAGAAGGAGAGAGGTTCATGTAGACGGTGAAGGAGATGAGAGTATTAGAATTAGGGTGAGAAGTTGCTTATTTCCTGTGACTCTTTCTAAACCCTGTGGTTTTCCCCAGAATCCACACGGACAAGATGAAATTGTTCTTAAGTGTATCCCTGGATCCTTTGGGGATGCAACAATGAGGTCTGACTTAAAGAAGAAAACGAAAATCAGAGGGAAATAGCCAAAATACCCAAAAAGAAGTCTTCACATACTCTAAAGGGACTAATAGAGTCTCTGGATGCACTCCTACTAGTTACCTTAGCCATTTACCCTGTCTGTAAATTGGGAAATAGAGCATTGCTAGAAGATAAATTTTAAACATCTTAAATGTGTTAAATGGTTAATTAAAAAGACAAAAATTAGGATAAGACTTGTTAGAAAAAGGCAAAAGACACTAAAAAGAATGCTTATTATATTCATAGTATGAAATCATTGGGAACAGTGTAAGATTAGAGACATACATGTGAGAAGGTGAGTAACATTAAGAATCAGAGCAAAAATGCAGCCGAGAATAACCCTGCAATAATCCTTAGTCAGATGCCCTCTGTGGGGATAAAACACCCACTGTCACATTGTTGGTTGGTTCAGGAGCTCGGTGACCTTCAGTTAAGCTGCACTGATGCAATGTACTGGTGAGAATAGATGTTTGCACTGCTACTGAGGATGGAGCAGCTTTTTCCTGATGTTTACTAAGTAGAACTTGGACTGTAAAACATCAGCAATGAAGAGGGAATAGACAACTTAAGTGTTTTCCCGTAAGCACTCACTCGTCTCTCACTTGTCCCTGCCAAGAGCTCCAAGTCAATCTGCACTGAGCAGCGAGCTGAAACCCCACTGAGCTGACAGCTGCTGCTGGCCTGGAGCCCACTATGGACCTGAGGAGAATAATGCTCCCCACTTCACTCAGGGCTTAAAATAAAGCTGACTCACCACTTTGGAGATACACAATGTGTCCTCCTGGGGAGGGCTGAGGTCTTTGCCTATTATCTTCCTGGGTCACACAATAATAGCAGTCTTCTGAAAATACGTTAAACACGCCACAAACTGAATCACTTCAGTTCACCAATTTGCATTATTTTCCTGTTTGCTATGCAATGAAGAACACATGGACTTTCCAAAAGTACTTTTGCTTCTCCACTCACTTCAGAAAGTTGAGAATAACTTTCCAGACCTTGAAAAATATTTATCAAATAATGTTTTCTAAAGAAATCATAGAGAACTCTTAGACCTGTGGTCCAAAGTAGTGGGGACATGCAGGCTCAAGGGTCATTGTCAGGCATTCCTGCATTTCTTTCCTTTTATGTCCCAAAGTGATGGCCGAACTTTAAGAAATAGATTTGAAATATGTTTTGACAAATGATTAGAGAAGAAATTTGTCAACTAGATAAAGGATGAAGCCATCCATTTGAGAGTACCCAAATAATAAAATTACAAGGGTTTCCTGGGATACTGTTCCTGAAAATTCATCTTCCTTTTTGACAAAGGATTCTTAAACAAATATAATTATTCACCATATACAAAAGCTGTGTGTCATCAGAAACAATCTATGAAGCAGTAGAAGGTTGTATGTAGCAATATATTAAACACTTCTCAAATACATAGGCAGCAGGGGTTTTCTAATATGCAAATAATTTAAGTTCTCTATTAATCATCTCATGAACTTCAGAGAAAAAAATGGATACACTTATAAATGGTGTAGAAGAACTGGAACATTCTGAAACACCTCATTAACACATCTAAGAAACTGGAGCATATTTTAATCATATGTGTTTTTATAGCCTAGTTCTTTAAAAACTGGTAAACTACTTCTGTTTTTAACAGAGGGATTCAGATGATCTGGAATATTCCCTTTCCATTTTTAAAATCATTCATTTCCTAGTATGTTGCAGGCACTATGCTAAGCACTAAGCATATAGGAATTAACAACCTGGGTACGGTGGCTCACATCTGTAATCCCAGCATTTTGGGAGGCCGAGGTGGACAGATCCCTTGAGTTCAGGAGTTCAAGACCAGCCTGGGCAACATGATGAAACCCCATCTTTACCGAAAATACAAAAAAATAGCATGTTGTGTTGGCATGTGCCTATGGTCACAGCTACTCAGGAGTCTGAGGTGGGTGGATCGCTTGAGCCCATGAGGCGGCGGTTGCAGTGACCCGAGATCACACCAGTACACTCCAGCCTGGGTGACAGAGCAAGACCCTGTCTCAAATAAATAAATAAATATTTTTTAAAAGGAATCTAAAAGAGAAAAGATCCATGCCTTCTTTCAACTGGTTATCAAAGGAAGTACACTAATTTTCATATTTAATGATATAATTATGTCTATGAAAATTTCCCTTAAATGAAAATTAGTGACACTAAAAGAACTTACAATGGGATATTCTGACTTAGTTTGGAAAATCAAATAAAAGTTTTTTGAGGAAGTGATGTTAATCTGAGATATGAAGTGTGGATAATATTAGATAAAGAGAGAGCATTCTAGGGAAAGGAACAGCATGTGTGAAAGACATGAAATGGGAAAAAGTGTAGCAAGTCTAATAATTAAAAGAGCCAAAGTGGCTGGAAGCTCAAAAGCAAGGGGGAGGGTAAAGGGAGATGAAGGTATTAATGTAAGCAGGATCTTTCCAAAATTTTTATGTAAAAAAATTGAAATTTATCTTGAGTCAATGGGAAAGTTTGATGTATTTGATACATCAGAAAACTATGTATTTTTATATATCAATTCTTTTTGCTATTTTAAAAATGAATTGAAGGGAGAACAAAGACATATA
Source organism: Piliocolobus tephrosceles (assembly GCF_002776525.5). NCBI lineage: Eukaryota > Metazoa > Chordata > Mammalia > Primates > Cercopithecidae > Piliocolobus > Piliocolobus tephrosceles. The sequence goes on along the minus strand of NC_045440.1, from coordinate 110,574,671 downwards.
TAGAGAGATACATTCAGCAGCTATTGCAAAAGTTCCAAAACACAAGAATAGTAGCATAAAGTTGGATAGTAGAATCAGTGGAAATGAAAAAATGTAGATGGATCTGCAATGTAAAGGAGAACACTTGATTTATGTAGTACAGAGTGGAGTTCAGTAAACATTTGTTAAATGAATGACTGATTGGTTTAGCATTTAGGAAAAGAGAAGACTCAGGCATACCTCTTCCACTGGTTTAACTGAGAACTTCTTATGCACAAAGGTGTTTTCTATTCAAAGATTTTTCCACAGACCAGCAGCATCAGCTTCATTTGATACCTTGGTAGAAATGCAGAATCTCTGGCCCTCCTCTCAGAACTACTAGGAATGTGGCTGTTAATGAGATCCTTTGGTGATTTGTGCGCACGTTAAAGTTTGAGGAGTGCTCTCAGATAGGGTAACATTGAGGCTCAGGCACACAGTTGAAACCAAAAGAATGAAATGCAGAGTGTATTTAAATTATACATGGATTAAAGATAACAGCCTATTAAAGATTTACTTTAGTACATAATTCAGTGAATTTTTTATGGAAACTTGTCACCAAATTTGCCAGATTGAATTTTCAAAATTGAAAAGTCATAAAACAATGCTTGTGATAAGACTATTTCTCTGCCTAAATGAGTAATAATAATTGTGGTAATGACAAGGGTTACATTGTGTTTTATCATTAGTGTATGTGTGTATATATATTTTTTCTGTTAGGGAAATTTATATGAAAGAAAATAATCCTTACAAGTAGGGGAAGAAAAGACTATTGTATAGTGTGTGCAAAAAAAAAGTTAAAATTCTGAATTACACGTAAGTATTTTGACAGAAGCTAACTTAAGAAAACAAAGATAGCTTAAGAAAACTAAAGCTCTACATAATCATATCATAAAATCTATATCCCGTGTGTATAAGAAAAATTATGTCATGCTGTTTGTACAGAACAAGCACAGAAATCCTGGAATATAGAAAAGATATGTGTCCGGGATTGCTATATCAATATGAACCTTGTTAGGAGGAAAATGCCAAAAATAGTTCTGAGTTGCACTCTAACCCAAAGTACCATGCAACCAAGATTGCTAGCCTGCTTACCATTATGCACTAGATTAGTTCCATATATCCCCAAAGTGGAGGGGACAGGGGAGGGAAGCCACAATATTACATCTATCTTTATATATTGCCAAAAATAGACAAGGTTCAGTTGTGCTCAATGGCTCCTGAGGTTACAGAACATCATTCTTTTCTAAAGTTCCAGCTGGCAGGTAGCTCCCCTACTCTCACCTGCTCCTTTGTTTTTTTGTATTCATGCACATGACAGTGGAGTAACCAGTTCGGCCTGTGTCATCATGTCGATATTGTGGTCAGAAAAAAAAAAAAAAAAAGGCACAGGACAATTATTAGATCAACAATTGTATAATTCAAGGCGGTCACTTAATATTAAAATCATGAGTATATAACTTGAAAAGGGCACAGAGTGGAGCAACAAGAATATTACAAAGTATAAATGTTTGACCTGCAAGAAAGAATGAAAATGATGACTTGTCTTGACCTTGGAAACAGGAGGCTGGCGGAAGAAATGAGAAGTGTAGGAATATATGGCAGGCTTTAAAGGTGGAGGCACTAGCACTCGGTCAATAGGGCAACAGAACAACACAATGGAAATGGGGAAATGGCCACAACGGATAGGAAAAACCTTAAAGGGTGAGAAAGCCCTAGCATCATGGTTAATACAGGACTTTGGATTTTATTATCCCTGGATTTAAATTCTGGCTCTGCCAGGTTAAAATAAAACTGACCAGAAAACTGTAGAAATAGAGAAACTGTGAATTGTTATTTTTGTAATAAAGAGGGTGGAAGGGTGGGGTTTAGATTATTTTAATGTCTTTGTAGTGAAGACTGAAACATATCATCTTAATCACCGTTTTGTAATTCCTGTCAGTTACTTGCTAAACCTTTTTTTTTTTTTTTTAATTTTGTGCCTTTTCTCTCTCTGTGTTTTAAGAGCACCAGCTCCAAAATCTCACTGCCTGGGTTTGAATATTTACTAGTTACTTACTCTCTTGAAGTTTGGGGTCTCATACTCATAAACTACAAAAATGATAGTACCTATGTTGTATGGTTTTCAAAGAATTAAATGATGCCTTCTGGACTGCTTGGGATATAGTAAATATGCAATAAATGTTGGGTCTTTTTATTAGTATTCCTGGCTTGTATACAGGACTAAGTACCTATGAAGAATTCAAAGATGAATCAGATAATGAACCTAACTCTAAGAGCTTTTAGAATCAAGTAGGGAAAATAGGACATGTAGTCAAGTGATCATAATAAAGACTAAATCTGCCTCCAGAGACATACAGGTAAAATAAGATGGGCATTTAAAGGATAGAACTGATTTTAAAAGAGAGAGGAGGATATGGGAGGAATTTGTGAAGAAGGTGGTTTTCGAACTGAATTTCAAAAGACAAAAAGTTTGACTAACTAAAGATGGGAGTGGCACAGAGTAGTAGGAAAACAGTGAGATAATGCATTGCTTCATAAGGGAATAGGGTAAGTATTCATTTTGCAAGGTTTTCAGATTCTAATACTGACTTGAAGATACGTTTCAACAAATTTTCCTTTCAAGATATTCTAACACTATGCTAAACTTTCAGTAGTAACTCGGCCTGCACAAACCAGTCCCAAAAGCTGTGACACCTGGTTTGTTAAAGAAACAATAGGCATTTCAATGAAATGCCATGGCCTCGCATGGGGTATAACCCTTATAAGTTGTCATTGTGATTCCATTATTGAACTTGCTTCAGCATTTTATTGTTTAATCATCCATATTGGTGCCAGAACAGTAGTTTATTCATAATTGTTAAAAGAAAAACCTCAAATAATCTAAACAACATACTAGATCCCAAATACAAAACTCAAAGTGCATCTTTTTGGAACGAATGTTCTATTTCACACTTTGATTCGAAAAGTGTAGAAAATCGTGAACATCAGTAAGTTAAAGATGTTAGAAAGGAGTGGATTCATTTTCTGAGACACATAGAAAATGTATTGGGATGAAAAGACTAGGGGAAACATTCTTGCCAAAATACATTCATGATTTTTCTTCAGGCCGTTAATTTGGAAACTTTTGCGTAACTATGAGGGAATGACTCTTGGGACTCCCAGACATAGCTTTCCTCCTCTCCTCCCATCACCTCTGTCCCAGCTTATGAATATGGTTTTTAATAATATACATTTATATAAACACATATCTGTTGTATTTGTTAATTTCAATACAAACACGGATTGTGTAGCATGAGGACTTAAATTCTCAGCTCCACCAAGGGGGCGTTGCCTTCTGAAACTTTGTTGACGTTCAGTGGGTCAGAATTAGATACCAAGAAGGAAAGATGCCATCACTTCACCAACTTGACCCAATCAATTCGGACCAGCTGACAGCAAAACAGAAGCAAATACAGATTAAACTAGCTCACCCCAGAGAACGTTCACATCCTTGGCTGAGGTGTCCAAATGAATCAATAACATGCTTTCCTGACCTACATGTAACGGTAAAAAATTGAACTCAGGTTCACAAAGAAACTGTTAACTTTGGCTATAGCAATGGCATTTCCCCCTTCTTTGGAATGAATTGAACTAAAGTTTCTTCTGAGTCATAAATTCCTCAAAATTAAATCGAATGCAAAATCACGTTTCCCATAAGAAAAATCAAATTTGCAGTTTCATCAGAACTGAGATACATGGACTCGAGTTCAGTGTGGAAAGAATCCCCTGCTTGGGTTGTGTTTCTACTAATGATATTATGGCACCCTCTCTCCTTTCTACTTCTGAGACACTATTTTATTTTTATTTTTATTTTTAATAAAGGAAGGAGTTCAAAGAATGTCTTAAGTAGAATAATGCCCAGATTTATGGGGAATATTATGCCTTGGGAAACACATCTTGTTGTAAACATCTTTTTAAATTCTTCTAAGAGGTAGGCTGTGTATTGTGGGAAACAGAGGGCCTCCTCTCATCTGTGCACCATATGAACTGATAGTTGAACAGCTGTGGTATATACACACATTTATGTACATATTAAAAGTGATAGCTACATCTGAACCTACATTTTCTAAGGAAAACCACATTGAGAATCATTACATTGTAGCAGCTTACCGAAGCTTATCTATCTTAGGTGAGGACAAAACCCTTCACTGGGGAGTTTATTTTAAAAAATTATCAATGAATTCTAATTTCTAGGTCATGAGAAATGCCATGTACTGAGAAAGGAATGCTTTGCCTATATTTGTCAAACAGAAGATAGAGTTGTTTTTTTTTTTTTTTTTTTTTTTTTTAATGCATGATTACAGGAAGGCAGTATAGTACAGTGGAAAGAACGTGAAGTTCACAGTCAGAAATAGCTAGGTTTGAATCTTAGCTCTACCACTTACAAGAGTCCTGGTTTTGAGTATGTTATTTCTCTGAGTTTCAGTTTCTTAAATGTCTATGGTAGAATGATAATGCATATCTTGCAAGCTAATTGTGGAGGAATAGATAAGATCATTTGTGTATCCCAGTTTCTAGACTTCTCAAAGTCATAGGCACTGTTGGGGTCTTACTCTTACTGATGGGAATAACGCAGACCTTAGTGTTTTTTGCCCAGTCCCTCATAATGGAGGATTTACAGTCTAGCCAAGTTTCACCCAGTTATTTCTTGACACTACTAGATAAATCACCCCAACAGTATTTTACTACCCTAATGCTTTCCTTTGCAACGTTCTCTGAGCCTGAAAGCTTTCCTATGCCAACACTGCTGTTGCAGTTCATGAGAAGGCCAATAGATGTTCTAGGAATTTTGGCTTCCAGAGCTGCCCAAATGGAACACCTTCAAGGTTTTGAGCCACTGCCTTCCCTTAAATCCTGTCTGCACTGAAGCCAGGATGAGGCCTACTCAGAAGTGAGAAGAGAGTCTCTTTGTCTTTTACTCTGTGACATACTATGTCACCTGAGCCCAAAACCTACTTGTGCCACCCTGGCTTTCAGAGTAACTCACACAATCAGCGTCTTCACCGGTTGCCTACAGCTTGTCTCCCCACAAAGCTCAGAGTGATAGAAGCCATAGAGAACTGCTGTGTGATCTTGAGCAAGTTACTTAACTTTTCTGTACCTTAGTATCCTGCCATATAAAATAAATATTATACTAATATGTACTCAGTAGAATTGCTGTTATGATCATATGTTCAAGTATATAAAATATACATTGTAAGCATTGCAGAAGTGTTAGTGGTTAGCAGAACTTTTATCATCCTCAGAATTATTCTAGAATATGGGCCCTGGGAATAAGAAGAAATTGTTGGAAGAATTATATAATGACTGAAACCATTTAATTGAAATACGAAAACAAGAAGTGATTAATGCTGTACCCCAAACGAGTATAGTTATCTCTAATCAGAAGATACCGTTTCAAAACAAGTAAGTATTCTGGCAACACAGAGGAAAAGTTAACTTGTCCTGTGAACCTAAGCCTGTTAACTGTATAAGAGGGAAGGAAGAAAATTCATACTGGAGTTACTATTTTCAAAAACCTGGAAAAATTTACGTAATTTTAAAAGAAGAGAAGAGGAGATGGTAAAGCCAGATTAATGGTGCATCATGACTGTGGAGATGGCAAGAAAACCAGGTATGTTTGAAAACAGTGAGTGGTACACAGGAAAATGGAAATGAAAAATGTGGGCATTCCAGTTTGAAAAATAAGCTGGGAGTAGGGATAGCATTGAATGGCATGTTCAGAAGTTTGAATTTACTCTTCAAGCAGTGAAGAAATAGCAAAAATTTTTGTAAATAGAACCCTTGACCATTTTAACATTTTCAAAGAATGCTCACTTTCAAACACGATGCTTGAAAATCCTCAAATTGCCTTTTATGTTCTAAATTTGCATGTGTTTTTGCTGGTAGTGCAAGCTGTGTAATTTGCAGGTGCGCCAGCATCTTAGCACAAATTTTTAAATTGTATGTTGTATTGCATTTTACCTATATTATTATACCAACAGAAAATAAATTAAAGTGCTGACACAGGTGAAAGCAAAGACCTCATGAAGTGAATAAGCTTTGAGATAAAGATGGAAATCATCACATAGAGACTGTTAGCCTTCAATTTGTTACTCATTGAACCTAAGCCTGTTGACTGCATTAGTAATTAGGAATGAAGAGAACAAAGTCAAAGAACATATGTGAAATGCTAATTACAAACTTTTAAGACAATATCTAAAAGGTGAACTGTAGTTAGGAAGTTTGGATCAATTTTTTGTACTCCAGGAGTTTTTTCTTATAATATGTGTTTCACTGGTGGCTTGTACATATTTGCCTTTGGTAAGTTTTCAGGAAAGTTGTTATGTAAGAAAACAGGACTGTTTGAAACTGATGTTTTGAAAAGATAACTTGGATAACCCTGTGGGTAAGGGAAGAAAGCTTTGCTATAGCTCAAATTAAAGATGATGGAGACCTAAGGCAAAAGTGGAGAGCATGAGCGGAGGTTCCACAGGAGCTGCTCAAGAGAAGCGAAAGGAAGGTCTGAAAAGAAAGGAAATTGGACGACAGAATATCATCTAACTTTCTCTAAGATGTTTCATGAAGTTTGTGTAAACCTGATGTCAATATCACACAAAGACAAACAAAAAAGGAAAATTACATCTTGAACTGTGTGTACATAGACAGAAAAGTTCTAAGAAAATATTGGCAAACCAAAGATAACAATGCCTAAACAATCATGACCACGTTGGATTTATTCCAGCAGTGAAATGATGGTTCAATATTAAAAAGACATTAATATACATTACCACATCAACATACTTTTAAAAACACATCATTATTTCAACTTGTGGAGAAAAGGACTTTAAGTTCAGTGCCCATTAATGATGTTTATGATAAAATCTTTAGCAAAATAAGAAGAAAAGTGACTTAACCTGGTATATCAGTTTGGGTCTAATCAGGAAAGGAAAACCGCACAGCAATATGAATAGGAAAAGTTTAATTAAAAGATTTTTTAAAGTAAAACGTGTTATTAGAGTGGGTGAGGGATTAGCTACGGCAAATATAAAATGCACCACTACCACGAGGGCTGAGATACAGTGCCCAGAGAAGGCCCTTTCCCCATTCCAGATCCAGAACTCCTTGGAGTGGGAGATGGTAGAGAAGTTACCAGGGTGCCATGCCACTGGAATTTGATGAAAATCTGCCCTCAGGAAATTACAAGAAACCTGCTCTGGGGTTTTGTGGGAAAACTGTTCATAGAGCAGTATCTTCCTGGAGGAACTGTGCAATGAAACAATAGGAGAGGCATGCCAGTGGAAGCTGCTGTTTACTGGTGGCTTCTCCCCTCCATGCACTCTGGTGGCCTAGCACTGAAGAAGCAGTTTGTGCTATAGGAGCTGGACATGGGGGAAGCTGCCCATGCTGCAGGAACCTGATGTTGGAGAAGCTGTAGTGCTTCAAGAGAAGATGCTAGAGGAGCTGCCTGTGCTGTAGGGGCTGGGCACTGGACAATCCATATGAGCAGGAGCATGCACAGTTACCACCCCAAAATCAGGAAAGAAAACCCTTTCCTCCTGCAATCTATCTCTACAACCCACTACTGGCAAAGTTTGACATTATGCCAGCTGTCAAAGGAAAAATCTTAAAGGGCCCATCTCCATTTATACAGGCAGACAATGAAGAGTGTATTTGGAGTGAAGAGGCAATAATTTGACACCCAGTGCAGCTAGTAATAGAAATCAGCCAAAAATATAGCATATAGAACAATTATTATAATTTTGCAATATTTTAAAATATTTCTTTTAAAATCAAGAAAAGGGCACAGATTCTAGCTATCATTTCTCCAACATTTAACTGAAAGATCTAGCCAGTTAAATAAAATAAAAATGAAACAAAACATATAAGCATTGAAATCAAAGGGAACAAAAGGATTATATTTTCATGAAACTCATAAGAGACTACAGATAAATAATTAAAATTTACATCATTTTTAACTTAGGCTGCCAGACTATGAGCTCATATTTTTAATCGTCTTCATATGTTGTCGTCTTAAATTCTCAAAGACAAGTGTGCCCAGGGCAGTGGCTCATGTCTGCAATCCCAGCACTTTGGGAGGCCAAGGAAGGTGGATGGCTTCAGCCCAGGAGTTTGAAACCAGCCTGGACAACATAGTTGAGACCTTGTCTCTACACACACACACACACACACACACACACACACACAATTACAAAAATTAGCCAGGGATGGTGGCCTGTGCCTGTAGTCCCAGCTACTCTAGAGGCTGAGGCAGGAGGATCACTTGAACCTGGGAAGTCGAGGCTGCAGTGAGCTGAGATTGTGCCACTGTACTCCACCCTGTGTGAAAGAGCATGACCCTGTCTCAAAAAACAAGCTATCTTTTAAACATTTGTCTGTGGCACATTTTTAGGTCCCATGTACTCCATGATACTACAGCTAGAAATAATACTGTTCCCCACAAATAGAAATTAAACCCCCATCACACAAACACAAACACCTATACACACACAATGCCCACATATAAACGCACATGAATGCAAAGGAAGAACTGGAAAAATGGATGGCATTATCCATGGGACTGTGACTTGATTTCCATTTCAGCTGATACAGAGCTTATTTTTATGGTTGAGATCCAATATGCAAGTTCAACATTCAACAAATATCGATTGAGCACTTGTTATGGGTTAGGCAATCTAAGTTGCTGGAAAAACAGCGCTAACAAGATAAGCAAAGTCCCTGCTCTTTTCAACTTACATTCAGGTAGGAGAAGTTCTGTGAGGAAAGTAAAACAGGGTAATCTACTAAGGGTGCCTTGGTGAGCTTAGCAAAGATTCTTCTTCCAACAAATCAACTCAGCAGGTGGAGCACTAACACCAATCTCATGAGTTTAAGTACTGATTACAAAACTACATTTGGTATAACATCTTTGCCCAGTGCACACTCCAGTCCATCGATTTCAGGGTTATTTAATGCCTAATGGGCTCCTGAATAAGCTCAGTTTGAAACCTTGGTGTACCATTTACTATTCATTAGCTATTCGTGACACCTCTAAAATGGAGATAACATATATATATATATATATATATATATATGTCAATAAATAACATTACGTATAATCACATATCATGGTTATCAGGACTGAATGAAACTAAAGTGCTGGGCACAGGTGGTTAGCAGGCAGTATTCAATAAATATTGAAGATTATAATGATGATTTTAACTTTATTAAAATAATATTATAATTTAATATAAAATATTAATATAAATATTTGTTTTTATTTTTATTAAAAGCCATATATCTTAAAGAAGTTATCCTATCAAATGTGTCAAGCAAATGGCATATCTATATGATAGTTACTGAACCGAGTGAATAAATTTGTTGGTCTTCATCCAACTAAGATCTAAAGGGCTCTTCTGTTAAAGAAATCATTAAAGCTAGGGAAATAGAGTTATACACATTTCTCACCATTGGGTGTAGGCAGTCCCGATTTAGTGAAAACATATTTGTGGGCAAGCTTACATAGAACTGTAGTGTAGATTTACACAAACTATACATTTTCAAAGCATGTTATGATTATTTACCATGTTGTTATGACAAAGAGCCAAAGCTGTAAGTCAGCATTGTATGGGAAATGCTTACAATTACATATAAAGAAGAAATTAAAGGTGTTTACAGAAGCTTTAAATAAAGAAAAAAAGCAGGAAATTCTGTGTAGTATTTTTATTTTTGATGAATTGTTTAATCTTTTGAAGTGATCACTTTGGGTGAGGTGTGTAATCAAGATTGGTGATGTTAGCTTGCAAGTCTTTCACCAGTAGCAGATAGCAGGGATCTGGTAATGATGCCAAAAATAAAAGAAGAAAGGGAGAGAGATGTAGCAAGGGAAGCAGAAAGGCTTAGAAAGAGGATGAGAGAGATAGAGAGAGATCTCCAGTTGTCATAGTGATTCAAATTGTGTTTTCTATTTAAAGCTGTTGCTAAGGCAGTATTATAAATGCAATTCTCTGCTTTTCCTTCTCATTCTCCAGATTTTCTTACATTCACCTTTCTTACTCTACTTTTTCTGTATCTTTTGACTCTTCTCAAAGTCAGGTTTCTTCTATTGGGTCTAACATTTTGCTTTTTTTCTATTTGTTAATAGAAAATAATGACCCATTCAGGTCAGCAGAGGAACTGAATAACAATGTTATATCCTTCTCCCTTATAAAAAAACTACAGTTTTGTATAGGAGGAGGCATTAAGTAAATTTTCTAAGAAGTTTGCTTTTGATGGAAGGAATAGTATGGAGATTATTTTTCTTTTATTATTCTTCAGAAAGAGGCTACAGTAACATTCCCAATACCACCTTAGTGACTTCTCTAGCCTGAAGCAATATTATATATAAAATATAGAATCATAGAATTGTTAGTGGACCTATGTCATTTTTCATCTATCCAGGAGGTCTTCTCCTTCCTAATCCCTCCTTGGTTTCTGTCAAAGATGTCATCCTTTCCTCATTATATGTAGTCTCAGTGGGAAGTAGCATCTGCTTCCTATCACAGTCTGGGAGTCAGATCCTCCCTCACCGTGTTCCTGCACACAGAGTCAGTAGACTGATCTGGGCCAGAAAAATGAGATACGTTCTCCCTGGACCAGAATGATAAAGGATGTGAGTCATGGTTAGAGCTTATTGTTTATCACTGCAGTGGTGACATGCTACCTAAATTCCTGTTGAATGTCATTCCTCTGTGATCCTCAAGTGTGATCCAAGTGAATCCCTTTTGCTTTAAGTAGCCAGAGTAGATTTTTTGTTGCTTACAACCAAAAACTGAATTTTAGAGTCATTTCATGGATTGGAAGAAATCTTGGAAGTTCCATTTTAGGAAAAAGACATAAACAAGATGATAATTGTCACCTGTAAAACAAGGTTCAGATAAACTAATCTTATCAATGACCATCCGTCACTCAACTGACAGTGGATCATAAGCATGCAGTAGTTTTATCTATATAGGGACATTCAGAGATCAGTTGGTGTGGATTGTGGTCACTGCTCTGGAGAAGGGATGTCACACAGAACAGGAAAAATGTAAATTCTCAAAAATAGACCTTAGAATACTAAGCAAAAGATATATATGATCAAGGATTTTTGAGTTCTTGAAGCCTAGCTTTGGTTGACCAAAATCCAACTTATTGTATAAAAACAATAGAAATGAGAAGAATGTATATAAGAGTCAATTTTTCTATCCTGAAATTAATTAAAAAGCCAAGGAGGGAGAAGAAGAGCCTAATAAGAGAGCAGCAGGAGTACAGGTTGGGTAGGGGCTTTATGCCATCTTTTCCAGATTGTCTTCTCTCTAAAAGAGGTTTAGAATAATAAGAGAGTACATTAAATGTGCCCAGCCTCTAAGTGAGCCTAAGGAGGCAGGAAGCCTTTATGAGATACTCACACTCAGGAGTGATTGGCAGTGGAAGAGAAGGCACAATACCTTGGTGTCTAGGCAGGAGGGATGTATATGGCCTTCCAAATTTTGATTATATAGCAGATAATCAGGAAGTTTCTCAAGTTCTTATAAGGGATGCAGAAATACCCTAGAGAGGTTTGACTCCTAATATGATTTGGCTTTGTGTCTCCATCCAAATCTCATCTTGAATTGTGATCCCCATTTGTTGAGGGGGGGACCTGGTAGAAGATGATTGGATCATGGGGTCAGTTTCTCCCATGCTGTCTCATGGTAGTGAATGAATTCTCTCATGAGATCTGATGGTTTTATAAATGTTTGGCAGCTCCTCCTTTGCTCTCTCTTGCTTGCCGCCATGTTAGACGTGCCTGATTCCCCTTCTGCCATGATTGTAAGTTTCCTGAGGCCTCCCAGTCATGTGGAACTGAGAGTCAATTAAACTCCTCTTCTTTATAAACTACCCAGTCTTGGGCAGTTCTTTATAGCAGTGTGAGAATGGACTAACACAACTCTTCTGAGAGTCCAAGAGCATCCTGTGTGCATGGACGGATGCACATCAAATGAGAACTTGCCTCTCCACAGATGCCAGTGAAGATGGATGCCAAAATGTAGGGTAGGAATAATGTACATTTGAGTGGATGCCAGCATGGACACATTAGGAGCTTGGACCATATCCCTGATCCTTCAAACCCAGTCTCATAAATACATAATGTTACAAAAGCTCACTGGATTGCAGATCATTTCGGGTAAAAAAAGAGGATTGACATGAATGAGGAAATTCCTAAGTTGAGTTTACTTGGCATTAAACTTATATTTTATGCAGTCAGGAAAAGTGGCAGCTAAATAGAAAATCTACTTTGAGTTATAGAGTAATAAGAACAATATATTCTTGGATGAACAAATGGTGGATCAAAAAGATTGTACCTCATAAATGTAGCCAAGAGTATATCACTTACTTTGTTAAAAATTCTTCAAATAGCTGATAAAAATATTTTGTGATTGCCTGCACAGAATCCATTCCCTCTTGTTCTGCTGGGAGCTCTTTAGCTTTTCTTTGGGAAATCCACCATCTGTGTTCATTCCTAAGAGGTTTCTGTGAGGCTGATTCCACCCTCTAGCTCTGGGTGGGCAAGTCAATGAGGCACAGTAGATCAGAGTCAAAGTGCTTGGTTCCCAAGTGAGTTTGTGATAGTGCAGAACAATAAGGGTCATCCTTGGGAATTGTTTTTGCATGGAAAACAGGTGTTAGTGTGGACATGCTAGTAGTCATCTTTCCCATGTTAAGGTAAAAGCTTGCCTGAGAGTAGAACCAAAATAGAGAAAGTAAATACATAGAGAAATCAAAACTGTCCTGAAATTATTACTGAAAGTCTGGATCTAGCTCTGCCTGGACCAGATTTTTTTTTCTTCACTATTTTTTGGTCATATGCAACAAAATTGTTTTGCTTGTTTAAGTAAAATTTGTTTACCGGAATTTGGGTACCCAAAAGAGCCATAATAGAAATACATTCTCATTGAAATTGAAAATAAAGCACAAACTTCTTAGGGTGACCTACCAGGTCTTATATCATCAGTTCCTTGCTGGGCCCTTCAGTCTCTTACTATACTCTTCCTCCACAACAAAGTTCTGGACATCCAAGATTATCCTGCCTCATTCTGCCCAGTCTCCCTTCTGTGATTCTCATGGCTGGTTCCTTCTCATCCTCAGGCCCTGGTTCAAATATTAAGGATACTATCTCTGTTCAATACTGCTCCCCACCCCACCTCAAATCTTCTCCATTTCATCACTCAGTTTATTTTCTTCATAAAATGTATCAATACCTAGAAAAATGATGTCTATTTAATTATTTATGTTTCAAATTGTCTTCCTTCTCTAACCAGAATGGAAGTTCATGAGGGCAGATACCTTACCTATCTCAAGCAAACCATGGTGATTAATTAGCCTTTGGTAGGCACATAATCAATACTGCTGGAACAAATGAGTACGTTTTACTTTTATATTGAACAATTAAATAGTGCTTCCTACAATGCTACAGGTCTTCTAATTATTAATATTTTTCTTACAATGTTCCTATGAGGTTGGAATTAGTACTTATCTCCATTTGCATGATTATCAATTTGAACCACAAGATGGTTAAGCCATTTGCCCAAGTGGGAGAACTGGCTTCATACTGGATTCACACTGGCCAGCTGGCTCTGAAATTCCTTCTCTCATCCTCTGTGCTTTGCTTCTGGAAATACTAATTGGAAGATTTAATGAACAAGTTGGCTATTAAGAAACTGATCCTCGCTAGGTGGGCTGAGAATGCTCAGTTCTGAATGTAAAAAGCAATGATTGACCTTGAAATCAAGGTCCGACCAGTGGCCGTAGGAGCTTCCTTCACATTTACTGCTACGATATTGTGCATATTTGAGAGAGTTGTTAGGCTGCAGTGGTGGTTTATGAGTGTTTGTAAAATCTTTTACATCTATTTAATATTGTTATATAACCTTAGTCAGTTGAAAAGATACCAATTAGTTCATTCACGAGGAAAGATTGTAAGGGCTTTCAATGAGAAAAGACCTCAAAGGCATACTTTTCTCATTCTTTATAAAGCAACTGTGACATTTTATAATGTTTGACCAACCATTGTATAGTGAATGCTGTTGAATTTTTGTAATGTACTTCAAATCCTATCTCCCGTTTTCTTTAATACTTTTACAATAGTTATGGTCTGATGCTACTCACCACCTGGAAATAAGATGAATTTAATAGAAAGAATGTTTCTCATTTATTCTTCAAAGTCATTTTTGTTAACCAACATTTAAAAAGCTGTGGGTATATTTGTTTCTTTGCATTGAGAACATCACTCTTCCCTTGTTATAGACAACTTTTTTCCCCTTCTTTGGGCAAAACTTAATCCTCACTGAAATGAATTGCAGCTGTTGTCCAAACTTACATTTTTATACTGATAGGAAGCAGTCAGACATTTCAAATATTCAGCTTTGTTTAAAAGTAAGTTAACAGTTCGGTTAACTGTTAAGAGTACATCAGTGAAGGAATTGTACAAGAATGTGTTTGTGGCCAACTGGAGGTCTGTCATTTAAAATCCTTGTGAAGGCAATACAGCCAGACTTGAAAGAGTTATAAGGTCCTGCAGACTTGGAGAAATTCATTGAGGGAGAATCCACTAACTCTTGAAGTGGTAGCTTTTGACTTCTGGCACTGTAAATACCAGCTAAATGAGGCACAGACTGCATTTCTAAATGAACTAACCCTTACATAATTTCCTTTTTTAAACAACTCCATAAGGGCTGCAACACTTAGAATTACAGAATCTGACATAACAAGATACATTTATTTTGACATCAAACTCCCTAAAAATCAACCACTCCTTATATCTCCATTCTTGACTCAAAACAATATTTATTTCCTTTTTTGAAAACTTGCAAAGTATTAGGAAAATCAGCATTTGATACATTCTCTTCAACCTGAATTTCCAACTAGCAATTCACACCTTATTTAGTCTTATGAAATAGTGGTTAAAAGCATGGACCTGAGATAACTGATCAGAGTTAGAATCCAATTAATGTAAGCTCATTAGAAAGTAGCCTCACCACTTAATCGCCGTCTAACTCAGGGTGAATTTGGTAACTTTTTTAAACCTCACTTTAATCTGCATAAGAGAGATAATATTGTCCACATCATAGAATTTTGGAGGGCATTAAAGAAAATAGTCTATGTGTAGTACCTAGTATCTACTCTATGGTTCATCAACAGAAACTCCAAGAGTTGAAGGAAATATTAAAAAGCTTAAGTTACCACCAGAAAATAAAGCTTCCATTTCCCACCAGCTTGTATTAATTAAAACTAATTCAAATTAACTTAAGAAAAAACTTCCTTAATAATAATTCAAAATAATACTAGGGTGTCTTATATAACTCAAGGACAGGAATGCTGCTGGTCTCAGGAAGAACTGGAAGAGAAACTTCAAAGCCAACAGAATTATCTGTCTCTCACCTATTCACATTTCTGAATATCCACTTTGTCCTTCTCTCTACTCTGTTTTCTCTCCCTTCTCTTGACCACATGGTAGAGATCATGACCATTAACAACTCCCAAAGGTTATAAGTTCATCCATTTAAGAAGGAAAATTACTTGTTATTTACCTGCCAAATCCAAATCCCTGATCAAAACTTCACTAGTCCACTCTGGCTCAAGAGCCTACTGCTGGTCCAATAACTGAAATCAGAGAGCCCCTTGGCTACGATCATCATAATAGGAAGGGTGAATAGTAGTAAGAAACTATTTAAATTCTTGCAATTGATTTCTTGGGTAGCCATAAAATTGCCAGCCTTCTCCAACTCTGTTCAGCTCTTGTCTTATGTTGGGGCATGTGTTATCTTGGAGATTTTGCATTCTGTTGTTGCCGATGCCATTTTTCTCCCAAGCATGGTATCTTTCTATAATACTTCTATTAAGAGCACAGTTACTAGCCTTGATGCAAATGGTCCAGGTTCTCAAAAGTGCTTACTTTATCTATGTGCCTTTTTCCTCTCCTCCAGGTGGATTATAGAATCTCAGCATATCAAAGTGAATTTAGAAAATGGAAGGCACACACACATGTATATACACACTTTAAAAATGAGAAAACTGAAGCCCAGATAGGTGAAATGCTTACCTAATGTCACACAGCAAGTTAATAAATTATGACCAGAAGTCAAGTCTCTGGACTTACAAATTAGTCTTCTTCTTCTTATATTAATCTGGATACTTCTTGGTCACCAATCACCACTCATAATCCATTTCTTTGTTCACAAAATGCAGACTGTTTCTGTGTCTAGAGCACTACTCTTCAACAAGAGTAGGTGCGTCTTTCAGTGTACCCTAATGATAACTATGCTGATTACACTCCACTTCAGCAAAAGTGGCTGCTGCATGAAATTGTGAACTTTACTTGCTGTTAGTTTAGAGGCAACAAAATACAACTGGAAGGGGTATAAATTATAGACTGTAATCATTATCTTTGTTACCCATGTTTCATTATGTTCCTGGTTATTAGTGCATCTTTAAGCACCTGAGTATACCATTTGTGACTATTTTGAAAAATATTTATAAGTGGACAGCAGAAATAAATGTATAATAGTGAAGAGTTTGGACATTGTGAGACTCACTGTGAATGAGCTTGGGCCTTGAGGAAACATGGAATTTTTTTGTATACATTTCTAAAGAAAATAAAGTCACTGGTTCCTGGGGAAAAATAAAATCAAACACTTATGAGATCCTGATGCAAAATTATTTCATCTACTCTTTGTTAGTTCTCTAGATAACCCTAGATATTATGTATTTGAAAAAAAAAGAATAATTAATTATTACTGCCTAATGTAAAATATTTCCAATATTCTATCATGATGTACTGAGCTTCATGATTATTTGTTTATATTATACATATACTCCTTACTGATATATCTACATATTTTTCCTCATGTCATATTTACTTCACATTGGTTGGTTTGGGATTCTCAAAATGTCCCCTAATTTTTTCAAGTCCCCCTTTCTACTCTTGTCCATGTGGTTTTAGGGAGTTGGCTCTACCCTTAGATCCAAGGGATGGAATGTCACCAAGATACGGCCAACTAGAGCTCCCAGGTCTCCTGTCCCTGCTCAGGAATAAGCATGCGTCCCAGTAAAAGACAATGAGACACAGTTTTATGACATTTGTATAAATCATTGGGTAGAATGATAAAAAGATAGATTGTAAGTTAAAACTCTTGGCAACCACCAGAAGAAAAAAAAAGGCTTTCTGCGACCTGAGCCAACGCAGAAGCCAAACTGAAAGATAGATAGAAGTTCAGCTGATTTTATTTGAGCCCCTGGATCTAGATCTAGCCATGAATGATTTTTTTTTTTTTTATTTAGGAAAGTTTTAATGATTTTTATCTTTCACTTGCAGGTGGAAGAATCCTGACCAATTTGATTGAATAACTTCTTTCACAAATCTATCTTTCGTATAATCACACTTGGCTATATCTTGCCTACTTTTAGAAGGCTCATTTAAAAGTGTAATTGCAAACATTGCAAGATCCTTAAGTAAAGGATGGCATGTTTTCTGAAAGGAAGGCAAAAGATCAATAATTAGTAATAATGGGTTGATGCTGGAATTTGATTTTTTTGAAAGTAAAATATAATAATCAGGATGGGAGATAATCACACTTTAAATGAAGAAGGTGGAGAGGAAGAAATGCACAATGGAAATGTTGAATAGAAAAAAATCAGCACTTGTTAATATTTACCCTCAGGCTTTGTGCTTTGAATAATTGTAGCATGATTCAGTGCATTTGGCAACTGGGTGGGTGGCAGAAATTATGCAAGGGAAGTTTGCTATTTTATCTCTGCTGACTTTTCTTTGATTTGGCACCAAAACAGATTGTTTGAAAGCTCTGAGGCTTGGATCATAGATAGATAAATCCATTTGCTTGTCTTGTGTGTAGAGAAGCTGGTTTAATGAGAGTAGGAGGAATTAGTTACATGTTGTCCTGCAGAGATTCAAGCACAAGGTCTAGGCTGGTATGCCAGAAGTTCGCAGTTGTTGTGAAAAGAACTGTGTAGAACCTGCCATGGGGAATCCCAAAGGTAGGGGAAGTAAACTGGTAAATATGCAAATTTTCTATTTGACCATTTGATGGGTTCAAGGAAGATTAGCTAAAAGCAATGTTCTATCCCATGACCTGTATATTTAAGAGAAACCCACATTTTAACACAAATTAAGGGAAAGAAAATTGGAATTATTGAGTTCTACTTTAATGTGAATTTAGCCAGATACCAATAGACATTTTTCATTATCCCCTCCTAGTTTGTCTGTTTTTAAAAATAACGTGGCAGATTAAAACACTCAGATAATGTGTTCAATGTAAAATGTGACACCAAACAAAACATCGTGGTTGCTCTCTTTTTATAAGGCACCATGTTTCCAAACTGCTACATTTATGGTAATTTACCTAGTGGGAAAATATCCTTCCAAAATTTTAGTATAAATGTTAGTTTACTAATATCTGATGATTTACAGTATATGGCATTGGGAAGGCTTAAACCATGCTTGTTCTGTTAAAAATATCTTTATACTTAAGCATCACCTTAGCATCATTTATATATAAATGTTAATAATCTCACTTTCTCTAGAGAAAGTGTATCTATCATTTGGAACAAAGAATAAACATACCATACTACTTTATTTTCAAGAAATTATTCAGAAATAGACCACTGTTCATTTATGTGTATGGCTTGCTTGAGTTAATATATCTTGATAAATTTTTAAAAGCGTTTATATCGTCAACAGAACATTATGCATGGGATTTTGTATGATTCAGGAAATAATTGTGAAAGTTATATTAATACATAATTCTAATAGGATTTCCAAACATGCTTCCTTTACTTTACAGGGTCATATGATTATTAGCTATTTACTCATCCCTTTTCTTACAAAAACTAAGAGATGGGTATTTAGGGATAAACACATTTGGACTTTTATAAGAATACAAGCATTTCTCATTTTGTTGAACTTTGCTTTATTGTGCTTCACAAATATCTCATTTTCTATAAATTGAAGATTTGTGGCAACCCCATATCAAGCATATGTAGTGGTGCCATTTTTCCAAAAGCATATGCTCATTTTGTGTTTCTGTGTCACATTTTGGTGATTCTCACAATACTTCAAACGTTTTCATCATTATTGTGTCTGTTATGGTGATCTGTGATCAGTGATCTTCAAAGCTACTATTGTACTTGGGGGAGGTCACCATGAACCGTGCCCGTAAAAGATGGCAGATTTAATTGCTAAATGTGTGTGATCTGACTGCTCCACCACTTGGCTATTCCCCATGTCCCCTCTTCACTTTTCCCTGAGACACAACGACATTGAAATTAGGCAAATTAATAATCCTACAAAGACTTTTAAGTGTTCAAGTGAAAAGAAGAGACACAGGTCTCTCCCTTTAAATTAAAGCTGATTAACAGGTTAAAAATACACAGTTTGATAGAAGAAATAAGCCACAGTATTATTGCATAGATTAGTAGCATGACTATACTTTACAATAAACTTTTATACATTTCAAAGTAGCTAGAAGAGAAAAATTTAAATGTTTCTACTATAAATAAAAGGTAAATATTTAGGTAATGGATATTCCAAGTACAATGATTTGATGCGTATAAATTATATGAGTGTATTAAATAATCATGTGTACTATTTTTTAAAAGCTAGAAATGATTAGGCTTAGCGAAGAAGACATGTTGAAAGCTGAAACAGGTCAAAAACTAAGCCTCTTGCTAAACAGTTATCCAAGTTTCTAATGCACAGGAAATGTTCTTGAAGGAAATTAAAAGTGCTTCTCCAGTGAACACAAAAATGATAAGAAAGTGAAACAACCTTATTGCTGATATGGAGAAAGTTGTAGTGGCCTGGATAGATTATCAAACCAGCCACAACATTCCCTTAAACCAAAACCTAATCTAGAGCAAGTCCCTAACTCTCTCCAATTCTATGAAGGATTGGGGAAGTGAGGAAGTTACAGAAGAAAAGCTTGAAGCTAGCAGAGGTTGGTTCATGAGGTTTAAATCAAGAAGCCATGACCATAACATAAAAATGCAAGGTGAAGCAGCAAGTGTTGATGTAGAAGCTCCAGCAAGTTATCCAGATTTAAGTAAAATGGCCATACCAAACAATAGAATTTTAATGTAGATGAAATAGCCTTATATTAGAACATGATGCCCTCTAGGACTTTCATAGCTAGGGAAGAAAAGTCAATGCCTGGCTTCAAAGCTTCAAAGAACAGGCTTACTAGCTTGTCAGAGGCTAATGTAGCTGGTAACTTCAGGTTGAAGACAATGTTCACTTACCATTTCAAAAATTCTAAAACCTTCAAGAATTATGCTAAATCTACTCTACCTGTACTCCATAAATGGTCAAGTGGCACCAAGAAAGCCTTAATAATAGCACATCTGTTAACATCATGGCTTGCTGAATATTTTAATCCCACTTTTGAAACCTACTGCTCAGAAAAAAACATTTCCTTCAATGTATTATTGCTCATTGACAATCCACATGTTCACTCAAGAACTCTGATGGAGATATACAAGGAGATTAATGCTGTTTTCATGTCTGGTGACACAACATCCATTCCATAACCCAGAGATTAAGAAATAATTTTGACTTTCAAGTCTTACTATTTAAGAAATAAATTTTGTAAGGCTATAACTGCCAGAGGTATAGTAAATTTACTTATAGTAAATTTTTAGTATAAGTAAATAGTAAATTTTAGATATTATAAAATTACTATATTACTGTGGTTACTTCTATAAAATATAATAAAAATTTTAGTATACACTATAAAATATATAGTACATAGTGAATTTTTACTGCAAATAAATTTTTCAGCATATACTTACAGCCTTTTGTAAGGTTATACCTGGGAAAAGTAAACTGAAGGCCTTCTGGAAAGGATTTATCATTCTAGATGCCACTAAGAACATTCATGATTCATGGGAGGAGGTGAAAATATCAACATTAACACAAGTTTGGAAATATCAACTTTAACACATTCCAACCCTCATGGATGATTTTGAGAAGTTCAAGACTTCAGTGAAAGAAGCAACTGCGGGTATAGTAGAAATAGCAAGAGAACTAGAATGAGAAGTGGAGCTGAAGATGTGACTGCATTGCTGCAATCTAATGACAAAACTTGAACGGATGAGGAGCTGGTTCAATGGATGACCAAAGAAAGTGGTTTATTGAGATAGAATCTACTCCTGGTTAAGATGCTGTGAACATTGTTGAAATGGCAACAAAAGATTTAGAATATTACAAACATCATTGTTAAAGCAGTGGCAGAGTTTGAGAGGATTGACTCTAATTTTGAAAATTTTCTACTGCGGGTAAAATGTTGTGAAACAGCATTTCATTCTATAGAGAGATCTTTCATGAAAGGAAGAGTCAATCAATGCAGAAAACTTCGCTGTTGTCTTATTTTATGAAATCGCCACAGCCACCCCCAACTTCAGCAACTACCACCCTGATCAGTCAGCAGCCATCAACATCCAGGCAAGACCCTCCGCCAACAAAAAACATCAGAACTTGCTATAAGGCACAAATGATTCTTAACAGTTTTAGCAATAAAGTATTTGTTTAATTAAGATATATACATTGTGGTTTTAGACATAATGCTATTGTACACTTGATAGATGACAGTAGAGTATAAACATAACTTTTATAAGTACTTGGAAAACAAAAAATTCATGTGACATGCTTTGTGATATTTGCTTTATTGTAGTGGTATGGATCTGAACCAGTCATATCTCTGAGGTATACCTGTGCATTAACTCTCCAAAAATGTCACTGGACAACTAATAGATATAAATTGTATGCTAAGTTTTTAAATACTCCATGATTGCTTTTTTAAAGTACCTTCATACAATATTTATGCTTAAACCCACCTGCATCCAAACTTCTATACCTATGTTCCTAGTTTAAAAGGACCAAAAAGAAGAAAAAGAGGAAGAAGTAGTAGGGGAAGGATAGAAAGAAGAAAAAGAGGAAGAGGAAGAAAAAGAATATCAGCATACTTTCCTTTCTCTTCACGTCTAAAGGTAAATCTAGTTTTCTTTCTGTAAGATGCGAGGGATGTTTGGAAGGACACAGATACTAGAATGAAATCAGAAAACACCATCCGGCTTTGGTTGTCTACCAGTCTAGAAATCCTTAAGAAATTTGCCACAGGACACTTCTTGGTATTAGAGGGAAATAGAGACTGTTTTTGAGGTGACGACAATACGATTCTATCTGTCAAGCTGTTTTGCCCCTGTATTTGACTCCCTGTTAGGATTATCTGTCATATATTTTCATACCCCTTTTTAAAAAATTCCCTGAATTCTCATTTCATCCACAAAATCCTCCCTGACAATTTCCTTCCCTGCTATGGCCCCAGCTATTTTCGTACAACGGTCATAAAATGAAGAACAAACTTTAAATGACCAAAAGTGTTAACCACCATCTGTAGGGCTAAAAATATGTTACTAGTTGATGCTGTAAGGGTCACAGCTCTTCCTTGACCTGTAGTTTTTATTCAGGCTCCACAATTTAACTAAGTCTACTTTGATACACTCAGGCCATATTTTTATCTCATGGAAGAGCATTTTTTCCTTTTATACTTTTAAAATTTATTTTATAGGGTTAGGAGTCTGACACACTGCCTCTTATAAATTCCAATATTTATTACTATCCCAAATGGACTGGAGAACATTTTGGCCAAAGAATCTAACCATGAAATCGTCTTTTATAATCCTTAAGACTTGTATTTTTATAACGGCATATGCCTTTCTAGTTTCCTTAGAAATGTTTGAGCAGAAGTCTAAGCAAATTTAGCCATATGTCTGATGCAGTGAAAGGTATATGTATTTGGAAACACAAAATGGTAGGGATGCAGGCAATAATTTAAATGAATCACATAACTTCATGTATTTAGTAATTCACTAGTGTAGATAGAATAACCTCCCTGTAGTAGTTATAGATAGGGGTGAAGAATTAAGTAGTAGTAATGACAGAAGTATCCTGTTTCATTGTTACATACTTTTTCTACTTTCTGTAACCACCCAGAAGCAACAAAAAGCACTTTGGTTTTGTGCCCTACTTAGTCCTTTAGATAGTACTATTTTAGAAGCTTTATTGCATTTCCTTTCCATATTTCAAAGGGAAATACATGATTACTCAAAATATATTCATGTAATTTTAAACACTAAAATTAAAAAAAATCTGTAATGGAGTTTTGCGCTCTTCTTCTCCAACATTGTTTCTTCTTGTAGTATTTACCCCAGGTTTATATGTGGGAATCCAAATAGGCAGGGCTACAGGTCACTTAAGCCTAAACTGATCAACATGTACCATAACTTGATATGAATGATTGGGTCCCAGATGAGCACTGTATTAGTCTGTTCTTGCACTTCTATAAAAAATACCTGAAATTGGTTAATCCTATAAGAAAAGGGTGTTTAATAGGCTTAGGGTTCTGCAGGCTGTACAGGAAGCATGGCTGATGAGGCCTCAGGAAATTTAGTCATGGCGGAAGGTGAAGGGAAAGCAGGTACCTCTCATATGGCAGGAGCAGGAGGAAGAGAGTCAAGGGGGAGGTGTTACTTACTTTTAAACAACCAGATCTTGTGAGAACTCACTCACTACCATGAGAACAGCAAAGGGAAAAGCACCCCCATGATCCAATCACCTCCTACCAGACCCTTCCTCTAACAGTGAGGATTACAATTTAATATGAGATTTGGGTGGGGACACAAATCCAAACCAAATCAAGTACTTCCATGATAGGTAGCAAAATGCAATGGAATTTTTCTGAAATGTTACAAGAGAGGTTTATCTTTTTCACTGGCATTCTGTCTGGGGCATATGAGGAGATGATTCAGTTACCTTGTAAACCACAATGAAAAATCCTGGCATTCTGGGGTTATATTATTGAGCCTCAGAATAAAAACAAAATAGGAATAGTAAGGACTGATAAAGAGAAACTGGGTCAGGCGCGGTGGCTCACGCCTGTAATCTCAGCACTTTGAGAGGCCAAGGTGTACAGATCACAAGATCAGGAGATCGAGACCATCCTGGCTAACACGGTGAAACCCCGTCTCTACTAAAAATACAAAAAAAAAAAAAAAAGAAAAAAAAATTAGCCAAGCATGGTGGTGGGTGCCTGTAGTCCCAGATACTCGGGAGACTGAGGCCTGAGAATGGCCAGAACCCGGGAGACGGAGCTTGCAGTGAACCGAGATCGCGCCACTGTACTCCAGCCTGGGTGACAAAGTGAGACTCCGTCTCAAAAACAAATAAAAATAAATAAATAAAATAAAAAATAAAAAACAGAGAGCGAGAGAGCAAGGGAAACTGATAACCTTTGAGCCACAAATCTACGTTGGCAGCCCTACTTCTGAATATTTCTGATGCTGATAATTGTATTTGAACTGATTGAAGTATCTTTTACTGTTTTTGGTCCCGTACAATTGGAGTTGTTAACTGATACACAGTCCTTGGTCAGAGTAGGATTTCTTAAAGTATTAGCCAAAATATTTTCCAAAATTTCCTCAGAAAATTTATCATTAAAATAAATTTTCATGGTCAATACATTTGAGGAATTCTAAATATCTTTTTTAGGAAAATGATATTATAAACACCAGTTCCCTCCTTAAAACTTTTTGCACTTAGAATAAAAGTCATCATTCATATGATCTGTAAGATACTGCATGGGCTTATCCTTAATTATTTCTCCTACTTCATCTCAAGTCTCTTGTTTGCTAGATCTAACCACATTGGCCTTTTCTCTCCTCCTATATAGCAAACTCTCTCTTGCCTTGAAGCTTTGAATTTGCTTTTTTACTCTATGTAAATGCCCCTCTTTATCTGGCTAATTCCCACCTCTTGCTTCAGTTTAGATCACCCTTTCTGTGGGAGGACTTTCCTAAATCCATCCTCCAATTAAATTGATACCTCTTCTTCATTCTCATGGCATCTTATTCTTTCCCTCTATAGTACATTACGATTCACTGCTATCTAAATATTTACATTTTTATTTGTTTAATCTCTATCTTCCCACTACTTTGGAAACCTTGTGAGGACAAAAACCATGTCTGATTTGTTGATGTTTCTTTGAGCAAAGCATGGTACCATTCTTGGCACACAGTAGGAACTAGATAAATATTTATTGCTTAAATGCTATCTAGAGCTGTGAAGTATCTTAGCATATTACAGTGTTTTAATAAAGAATCCTATTTAAATGTGTTTAACCAAGAATTTCCCAATTATTTATAAAAACTAAACTTTCTGTGTTTAAAATATACTAATACTTCTAGACACTATTGTCCTATAGCTCACATTTCATGAAACACTATTCTATACTGTTTAAGTCATTTCTAATTTAAAGACTCAAGTCTAAAAGCCTGAGCTTATATTCTTAAGATAATTGGATGAATCTAAACCTCAGAGGTTTAAATAAGATAAAGCAACAATAATATTTTAGGACATTAACCCCAATCACTTTAGGGGGCATTGTATAGCATGCATATGTTATTTTTCTTGTGCTGCTTTTCAGGGACAGGATGTAAAACATGCATCTTTAAATTCATCAGCATGGAGATTTTTATCATATTAGGCTTTAAAGAACTGGTGCATACTCCATTAGAATTTTAAAAATTACTAAATCAATGTTCATTGAGAATATGGTTTGGCTTTTATTTTTAGGCATCTTTTAAATAAAGACAATCAAATCATTGTTATGGGGATTAAATACTATGGTGATTATTTATTCATGTTCTCATTTATATTTGAAATGTACATTTTCCTAATACACAGAATTTCATATAAGTGTCCTTTAAAAAAATCTCGGAAGAACACTTCAAGCTGTCACTTGCTTTGCTTTGCCTTCAGTATTTTGTACTTAACTTTGAGTTCTGCCAAAAGCAGATGAGATGAGTCCAAGAATATTTCAAATGACCACACACATCAATAATCAAATCTTCAAGCCCAGGTTCCTAACTCCAGAGCACAATAGAGTGCAGAAAACATTGAAAATGTCCATTATGCTGAGCAGGTGGAGAGTGAACTATTATTTGCTCAATCTGATGGAAGTCTGCCCACAGGCAGAATTCTTTCAAAAACCACAGGCTCCCCACTAACCATATGCAGGAATGACTTGCTCAAGGAAGGTTTGGGAAAATATCATCAGCTAAACCTGATAGTCATCTTTGCTTCTACCTAACTAGATCTACTTTCTCAATTTCATTTTAAACCAATGGATTTCAAACCAGGACTTACCGAGGAATGTTATGATTTTCTACTTATGATTTGCCCAACACCATCTGTAATGGTTTTTTGATGTGTTCAAATTCATTTCCAACCATTTCAGAAGGTAAGAAGTTTTTCTCTCTTTATCCTCACATTGGAACATAAAACACAACCATCACCTTCTGGAACTTGCACGTAGAAAGCCTGGACAATGAAGAAGAGGCCCTTTTCACCGTACCTGAGAGCAAGATAAGAGATAGAAGGTCTTTCCAGTGAAATAATACTCAGATGTCCTGCAAGAGACATGCCATCCTAGCTATACCAAAATCTGTTTTGCCTCTGGAGAATTGGCACTGAGATCAATCAGAATTGTTTTAATCATCTCCTTGCAAATGTCCTCAACCCTCCTTGGATTTGAACACACTCCAGTTTCACGTAGAGAAAAGGAAGAACGATTGAAACTGCATGGCAGATATCCCCAGCCAAAGGAGAAAGAGAAAGCGTAGGACTACGCAAGGAGGAAGGGAGTGGTGGGTGAAAGTGGACCTAGAATGCCAATAGGAAAGGGGTGGAGAGGAGCTCTCAAAAGAAACAGGATCCTTGGGGAGCAGAAGTATAGACTGTGCCCAGGAAAGTATAATGGGTGGAAATGGTCTTCTGTGATGGCCAGTCCTGCAGAAAGGATTGTCCTGCACATTGTTATGGATGGCTTGTGTATGATTGATCAGCCAGCACTGAGTTCTGTCAGTGACAAATTATACTGTCTCATTTGTCCAAAGTTAAGGTTGGGTTAAGAAAAATTATTTTTTATAATTTCAGGTTTTATTTTAGATTTAGGGGATGCATGTAGAGGTTTGTTACATGAGTACATTGCATGATGTTGAAGTATGGGGTATGAATAATCCCATCACACAGGTAGTGAGCATAGTACCCAATACATAGTTTTTCAGCCCTTAATCCCCTTCTTTGCTTCCCCCTCTAGTAATTTATAGTGTGGGTTAAAGACATTTTTAACGCAGTTTAAAAAAATACCTCATATCAGACGCACATTCAGGAAGAAATATATTCAACTGTTGTTGGTGGAATAAATGCCCATTTTAGGAGAAATTCTAAATCACTTTATACAATATCAAATATACCGATACCAAGGTATATATACAATTCCAGGCATATATAAGAAGCTCAATGCATTACATAAATTCTTTTATATAGCTGAGATTCTCCATACAAATGCACAAACACATACACACACTACCATCATTGCCTTAAGAATCCTGATTCTACTTTAAAGCTTACTAATACCTCATATTTATTCTGATGCTGCTTCAAGTTCTTAAAATGAAAGTGATAATTTAAAACCAGAATATTTACTGTAGAACTTTGATATTGAAGTGAGACCAAAGAACAAAACATTTGTATTTCTGCAAGTTCAAGCCAAGTATTCTTATGTATCAAGGGCGTCACTTCTTTCTTTTTTCTGGGGTCAATAACAGTCTCACCAGTGGTGGCCAACATTTCTCATGAGTTGAGTATCATTTTACCAGACTTTAGCTGCAATTCAATCACCATGGGTCCTTACTTTCATTTGAGGAAGGGGAGTAGATTAATTAATACTTATAAAGCATTATATAAGTTTAAATAAAAGTTGAAATTAAAATGTGCTCCATGCAAGACAGACTGAATTTTGTCAGCAAAATCTTTAGTCAATTAATTTTTAAGTATATGAATAGGGTTAAGGAGCCAAATTGCCAAAGAAAGTCTTAACAACATTGAAAAAGGGATAAAAGCCAGAAAGCACAAAAATTCCTCAAATGAAGGAAACAAAAAGAAGAAACGGACATCAACTCAGCTTTTAAAATCTGAAACCACAATCAGCTAGAAAATACATGAATAGAAAACAGGAAATTAAGATAACAACAGAAATTTTTTCTTAATATGAGAAGAAACCAACAAGAAATGGAAGAAACAGAAACCGAATTATATTTAAATTACAGGGGTGGAGATTTAAGCAGCTAAATAGATGGCAGATGTTAGAGATTTCAGGATAATAATGTAAACCCTTGTATTTAAGTGTAAAGTGAATTAAAAGAAAAAATGCAGCAAAGAAATACAGTGTTATATTAAAATAAGAGTGCAGGTATAAAACAGCTAAGCAGTGCTGTTTAGGAGGACCCAAGTTATATTTATACCCAGATCTCCAGCCTGAGATTTCAGCATGCTTGGATATGAAGGGAGCATTTGTAGGATGGCTCCACCAGGAGCCATCTAATAGAAACAGCTACCTGGAAAAGAAGAAGAAAAGGACAGGCACTTGAGATTGGCCAGTATGAACACGTCAGTCATCTGATAGGCCTATTGGAAAACAGCATGGTTCTTATTTAACATCTGCCATATATTGAACACTCCCAGGACCCCGGAAATACTATCTGCACCTGCAGCTCATCCACTATTCACCTCCTTCCTCTTTCCCCCTTCCTATCCTCTCCACGCATGTGTCTCAGGTCTAAGGAAAAAAGTATGATCATATTAAAAATAATTAATAAAACAAGAATCAAACGATCTTTCATCCCCAAACCCTTGTGAAACCTTTTTGCTTTGCTACCAGTGTAACACAGAAAAGTAAGAAAAAAGATGTTCCTTCCTTAGTAGATAACACATCCTGGTTATCTGTAGAACAAAACCTGCCATTGATAGAAGAAAAGTACCTCAGGGGCCTGGAAAACAGGAAAACCTGATTGAGGCATGAATATCAGCTCCCTGTGCAGTGCACACAGCCAGCAGTGGTAAAGGGAGTTGCTCTCATGAGAGTTTACAGACATGTGAGGAGCAGAGAAGGCAAATATCTTGGAAAGAAAATGGCACTTGCACATGATAGCAGAAGTGAACTGTTTGTGAGCACATGTGAGATATCCCCAGAGGCCTCCCAAGGAATAGTAGAGAGACTCTGAAACAGAAGATGGATAGCTATAAAATTTTTGGTAGAAACTAGAGCCAAAAAATAGTTTATCGTCAACTTGTTGTCCTGCCTTGGTTTAAGATAACAATGGTCTGTAAAATGGACCCTGTAATTCAAAATTATAAAAGGCATGAAACCACTTGCATGAATGCATGATTACCCAGAAATTTGTAATAGTTTAACAACAAATGTATTTACTGAGGACTATACTTCCTACTGAATTGAAACTCTGGATGAACTGAAAGTCTGGATGAAGTCTACCATCTGCAATCAAGACCTGGGTTCAAGAAATCTTTTTTCAATGCCCTAGGAAATGACCCTAGTCCCTTTGGGTTTGAAACTCAATTATCACAGATTTTTCTCACTCACCTATATTTGAGAAATCCTCCCAAAGTTAGGGACTAATGAATGGTTTAGCCCTCTGGAACAGAAATTACGATGGGTAATGATTAAGGGCCACTGCTCCAGTATTAGTCTGCCTCTGTACACATCACACTTTCAGAACTTAGTAGTTTAAATGCTGTAAACTTCAGTATACCTATCTGTTATGTAGACTTTTAAGCACAGAGCCTGAGCTCATATCAAAAGTATATGTGCCATAATCACATTCTCAAGTAAAGTTTTATAAATTGGGTTATTGCAAATGTAATTGTGGTTTTGGACCATGAATTTCAAATCAATTTAACTAGGCTAAAACATGTCTTTATGAATG
This sequence comes from Piliocolobus tephrosceles, assembly GCF_002776525.5. NCBI lineage: Eukaryota > Metazoa > Chordata > Mammalia > Primates > Cercopithecidae > Piliocolobus > Piliocolobus tephrosceles. The sequence continues at coordinate 110,544,719 of NC_045440.1, read as the reverse complement.
AAAGTAGAAAATGATAAAGTTTGGCTGTGTCCCCACCCAAATCTCATTTTGAATTACATTTCCCATAATCCCCATATCCCCCAGATAGAGATAATTGAATCATAGGGGCAGTTTCCCCTATCCTGTTCTCATGATAGTTAGTTCTCACAAGATCCAATAGTTTTATGCAATACTTAATAGTTTTATAAGGAGAATCCTTCACCAGGCTCTCATTCTTCTCCTTTATGCTGCCATGTGAAGAAGGATGTGTTTGCTTCCCCTTCCATCATGACTGTAAGTTTCCTGAGGCCTCCTGAGCAATGCTGAACTATGAGCTAATTGAACCTCTTTCCATTATAAGTTACCCAGTCTTGGGTGTGTCTTTATTAGCAGTATAAGAATGAATTAATACAGTAAATTGGTACCAGTAGAGTGGGGTGCTGCTATAAGGATACCTGAAAATGTGGAAGTGACTTTGAAACTTGCTAACAGGCAGAGGCTGGAGTTGTTTAGAGGACTCAGGAGAAAACAAGAAAATGTGGGAAAGTGTGAAACTTCCTAGAGACTTGGAGGACTCAAAAGACAAGAAGATGTGGGAAAGTTTGGAACATCCTAGAGAGTTGTTGAACGGCCTTAACCAAAATGCTGATGGTAATATGGACAATGAAGTCCATGTTGAGGTGGTCTCAGATGAAGATGGGGAACTTCTTGGGAACTGGACTAAAGGCCACTCTTGCTATGCAAAGAGACTAGTGGCATTTTGCCCCCACCCCAGAGATCTATGGAACTTTGAACTTGACAGAGATGATTTGGAGTGTCTGGAAGAAGAAATTTCTAAGCAGCAAAGTGTTCAAGAAGAAGCAGAGAACATAAATTTGGAAAATTTGCAGACTGATGACGTGATAGAAAAGAAAAACTCATTTTCTGGGGAAAATTTGAAGCCAGCTGCAGAAATTTGCATAAGTGATGAGGACCTGAATGTTAATCTCCAAGACAATGGGGAAAATGTCTCCAGCGCATGTCAGAGCCCTTCACAGCAGCCCCTCCCCTCACACGGCCAGAGACCTAGGAGGGAAAAATGATTTTGTAGGCCAGGCCCAGGCCCCCCTTGCTCTATAAGGCCTTGGGACATGGTGCCCTGTGTCCCAGCTGCTTCAGTTCTAGCCATGGCTAAAATGAACCGAGGTATAGCTCTAGCTGTTGCTTCAGAGGGTACAAGCCCCATGTCTTGGCAACTCCAAACGGTGTTGGGCCTGCAGGCACACAGAAGTTAAGAAGTGAGGTTTGGAAACGAACCTCTGCCTAGATATCAGAGGATGTATGGAAATGCCTGGATGTCCTAGCAGAAGTTTGCTGCAGGGGCCCTTATGGAGAACCTCTGCTAGTACAGGGCAGAAGGTAAATGTAGAGTTGGAGCCCCCATATAGAGTTCCCACCGGGGCACTACCTAGTAGTGTTATGAGAAGAGAGCCACCATTCTCCAGATCACAGAATGGCAGATCCACCAACAGCCTGAACCATGTGCCTGGAAAAGCTGCAGACACCCAATGCTAGCCCATGAAAGCAGCCAGGAGGGTGGCTGTACCCTGCAAAGCCACAGAGGCAGAGCTACCCAAGACCATGGGAGTCCACTTTTTGCATCAGCATAACCCGGATATAAGACATGAGTTCAAAGGAGATTATTTTGAAGCTTTAAGATTTAATAACTACCTCATAGAATTTTGAACTTGTGTGGGCCCTACAGCCCCTTTGTTTTGGCCAATTTTGCTCATTTAGAATGGATGTATTTACCCAATGCCTGTATCCCCATTAAATCTGGGAAGGAACTAACTTGCATTTGATTTTACAGGTTCATAGGCAGAAGGGACTTGCCTTGTGTCAGATGAGACTTTGGACTTGGACTTTTGGGTTAACGCTGGAATGAGTTGAGACTTTGGGGGACAGTTGGAAAGGCATGATTGTGTTTTGAAATGTGAAGACATGAGATTTGGGAGGGGGCAGGGGCAGAATGATATGGTTTGGCTGTGTCCCCACCCAAATCTCATCTTGAATTGTAGTTCCTACAATCCCCATGTGTTGTGAGAAGGACTGGGTGGAGATAATTGAATCATGGGGGCAGTTTCCCCTGTTGCGTTCTTGTGATAGTGAATGAGTTCTAATAAGATCTGAGGGTTTTATACTGGGCTTCCCCCTTTGCTGGGCTCTCATTCTTCTCCTTTCTGCCACCATGTAAAGAAGAACATGTTTGCTTCCCCTTCCACCATGATCATAAGTTTCCTGAGGCCTCCTGAGCAATGCTGAACTATAAGTCAACTGAACCTCTTTCCTTTATAAATTACCTAGTTTGGGGTGTGTCTTTATTAGCAGCGTGAGAACAGACTAACACAGGAACCAGTACAATCAACACATTTTTGCCAATGAGGAACATATCTATTTATTGCTGTAGTGTGAAAATCTATGATTTGGGATTCAGTGAACCCTTGGAAAGCATTTTCTACATCCTGTTGGTTGTGGAGGTGTTTTCCTTGCAAAACGTTGTCAATGTTTTTGAAGAAGTGGTAATCAGTTCATGAGAGGTCAGGTTAATTTGGCAGATGAGCCAAAACTTTTTAGCCTAATCCTTTCAACTTTTGAAGCATTGGTTGTGCCATGTACAGTTGGGCATTGTCATGGAGAATTGGCCCCTTTCTGTTGACCAGTGCTGGCTGCAGGCATTGCACTTTTCAGTGCATCTCACAGATTTACTGAGCATACTTCTCAGATGTAATGATTTCACCAGGATTCAGAAAGCTGTGGTGAGCAAAACCAACAGCAGACCACCAAACAGTGACCATGACCCTTTTTTTAATTCAAGTTTGGCTTTGGGAAGTGCTTTGGATCTTCTCAGTCCAACCACTGAGGTGGTCACTGCCAGTTGTCATATAAAACCCATTTTTCATTGCACATCACAATCCAATCAATAAATGGTTTGTTGTCATTGCATAGAATAAGATATGATATTTCAAAGCAACAATCTTTTTTTAAAAATTTTTGGTCAACTCATGAGGCAACCAGTTATAGTGCTCTTTCACCTTTCCAATCTGCTTCAAATGCCAAATGATCATAGAATGGTCAATGTCAAGTTCTTGAGCAACTTCTCATGTAGTTGTAAGGGGATCATCTTTGATGATTGCTCTCAATTTGTTGTTGTCAAGTTCTGATAGAAGGCTACTACGCTTCTCGCCTTCAAGGCTTTTGTCTTCTTTGCAAAACTTCTTGAAGCATCACTGCACTGTGTGTTAATTAGCAGTTCCTGAACCAAGTGTGTTGTTGATGTTGTGAGTTGTCTCCACTGTTTTATGACCCATTTTGAACTCAATTAAGAAAATTGCTTGAATGTGCTCTTTGTGTAACATCATTTCCATAGTGCAAAATAAATAGAAAATAAATAGTAATCATTAGCAAAAAAAGCAAGAAATGTGCATTAAAATGATGTAAACATAACCACATTTATTTAAGTATGTATTCCAATATCAAATAGCAAATTCCAACCATACAAAAACTACAAATACTTTTGCAACAACCTAATAATTAGGTATCATTATAGATTAGACATCGTTATAGAAAGGGTATAGCCTCTTGACATTTCACTTATATGAAATGCCATGCAACTCATACAAATTCACAATATTAACTACTAAGTTATTGAGATAAAAATCACATTTTATCAAGTTTTGAAGGTTATTATATTACATTCATTTCATCAACAAATATTTACAGAGTGCCTACTTCCTGTCAGGCTTTGTTCTAGAGCTATGGGCATAGTGATAAACAAGACAAATTAAATTTTTCACTTCTCACCTCTTGGATTCTAGCAGAGGAGTCAACCAATAAGCAAAGAAATAAAAACATAATATTATATAAAGTTGGGGTAAAATATGAGGAGATAGTGATAATTTAAATACATTTGAGGATCGGAAAGGCATCTTTGAGGAGGTGATAGTGGGAAGGAACAAACTGAAGGGAGACAATGATCCTTGAGAAGAGATGAAGTCATGCAATTCCAGTCAAAGGCAAAACAACTGCAAAGGTGCTAAGCCAGGAAGAAGCTGGGTATGTTACAAAAAGGGCAAGAAGTCCCATATGACTGGTGCAGAATGAACATGCGGTCAGTAACAGAAGATGAGATTAGAGATGTATGCTGCAGCCAGATCAGGCTATGGTAAATACTATGAAAATTCCTAATTTGTGTGTGTTTTGGGGGGAGACGGGGGTTCTGTAATAAAAATTTCAGTGCTACATTGTAAACATAGAACTAACACATTATTATCTAAGTAAAAATGAGGAAGCCATATAGGCAGGCTTTTAATTACCTCAGGTCCTGTGGAAGAGCAAAAATTATATAAGCCAAGGACCATGAGGTATTAAACTCAGGTGAGGTGTAACAAAATGGTCTAGGGTCACTTGTTGGGAGGTATGAGAAGGGAGAATCTGGACTTGAAAGGAGGCTGTATGACTCATACATTCTCTGATGTAGGCTCCCAATCTGTTATTTCTTAGGAGAAAGGATCTGTCAGTAAAGAAAAGGTAAATGAGCGAGTTTGTTTACTTTAATATTGAATTTAATATGAGAGGTTAAAAGTGAATGATCCAACTTGAACTTCTATTTCTAATAATATTTCAGACTAGAAGGTCTCAGATACTACTCCTAGCATAGCATAGCTGAAAATACTATAAGGGGACTCTTCTGTCATGGGATCCTTGGGTTGTTGCTTCATCAGCCAGAAAACTCTGTGGCCAGTGGTGCCTTTGCCTGAGTTTTGCTAGAGCCAGTTGTGCTCATTCTGCCCACTCAGCCTAGCAGGCTGTGCTTGGCTCTTGCTATCAGCCCAGTTCCCACGCCTGCCAAGGGTGAGCCACACATGAAACAATAAGGGGTGGGTAAGCGAGCGAGCACAAGGTCCAGCCACTGTCTACAGCCATGCATACCAGCTGCAGTGGGGCAGGCAGCTCTAGGTGCCCACAGAGGCGCTGGCTCTCTGCAAGGCTGCGACTGGACCAAGTATAGTACAAGTGGCTTCCACTGTGGGCACCAGGGAATGCAGTGGCACCCAGAAGCTTGAAGATGCCAGGAACCACAGAGCCACAAGAGGGTGTCACAGCCCTGGCTTGAGGTGCTTCTAGGTCTGGGATCCCTGAAGGACTGCAGTTCTTCTCTTCTTCTTTCTTCTCTTCTCGTCACCTCCAATGTGGTGAGCAGGCTGGTGGTGAGGAGCGTGTCTTAGCCCTGTTTGTGTTACAGCTCTTTTAGTCCCTCCATTCAATAGGTCCTGAGTTCTTGTCCTATGTCCAGGAAGAATAAGGTACATGGACAACTGGAGGGTAAGGGTGAGCAAGGTGGAGAGGAGCTCTACAATAGCTCTCAGGAGACCTGGAGAGTGGGTAGCTCCTTTCCACAGGCAGGTTGTGCCAAGTGTGCAGCTCTTAGCAGAGAGGAAACCTGAAGTGAGTAGCTCTTTTCCGTACATAGGTTATCCTGATGAGTGTGCAGCTCTTAGCAGAGAGGAGACCCAGAGTTGATAGCTGCTATATGCAGCATGCTGTTTTGACGTCTGCACGGCCCTCAGAGGACAGGAGACCCAGAATCTGTAGCTCCTATCGGCAGGCAGCTGGCCCTGTTGTCTCTGAAGCCCTCAGCCAAGAGGAGACTTTTCTGCCCAGGAGCCTGTCTGCCTCCTGCCGTCATCAACCTGCTGTGCATGGTGCCCAGGCTGTTCCTGTGGAGAGGCGCCTTCAGGCCCATGCTGAGCTGCCCTCAGCCCTGCCTCAGCCTCCCTTCCATGCTCTGGTACCCAAAGTCCAGAGACTGAGGTGGCAGGGGGATGGCCTGTCAACATCACCCCAAGCATACACACATCCGACCAGGTCACAACAGTGCTGGGGCTTGGCCACAACTTTGCTCTGAAATTGAAGCAGGCACTGGGAGTGAGGAGAAGCCAGGTAGCAGGAGCAGACACTTCTGAGCCTGTGGGGGAAGAGGAGCTTCCTGGTCCCCAAGAGTGCCCAGATGGCCGGGTCCACAGCCGTGGCAGGGTGGCTGCACTTGCCCCTGGGAGGGTGGGGCTCCTGCCCCTCCCACTCAGAAAGGTGTGGGGCTGCTACCTGTTCTGGGTCCTGAAGGCTCCACGGAGCAGGGAGCCCCAGCGGCATGGCGTCATGGCAGCTGCTCCAGACAGGCCACCTCTACCATCACTTCCAAAAAGGTGATATCCTCAATACATTCTGAAAATAAGCAAACGAGAAAAGACAATAGGGAAACCTTATCTGTCTTGATTTTAGTTCTAAGTATACTGTGAAAAAAATCAAAATGAAAATACTTTCCCTTGTGAAACTAGCCACAGCCATATAGTCACATGGTTTGGGTGTGGGAATTCATACTAACCACATGGTGGGGGAAGGCCTCACAAAAACAAGTGTGTGTATATATATACATATATGCACATATATACATATTACATATGTGTATATATACATACACACTGGGGAAATGTACTTAAAAGCCAGATCTAAAGGACAATGCAGAATGCAGAGAAAAAAGTAACTGATATTTAATATTCTGTATCTAGTAAAACTATCTTTTAAGAATGAGTTCAAAATAAAGACAACTTCAGGCACACAAAACTGAAAGATTTTATTACACAAAGATCTTCAGTAAGGTAACTTTGAAAAGATATTCTTGAAGATAAAGCTCTGAAATGTAAGGTGAATAATGAGCTAAAAAATGTAAACACATAAAAATAACTTAATAGGGATTTATAAAAGGGTAATAAGAATGAATAATTTGTGAGATTAAAAGTTCAACATTGAATTAACTGAAACATCTACCATTACCTAAATTGAGTGATTGAAATTGAACTACTCTAAGGAGTTTGTATTATTCAGGAGAAAAAATATATATATCTAAAACCTTTAAAATTAATTGTTACTTTAGTATTTTCAAATGTCTAGTATAACCATTAAATACATAGAAAAATGCTTTACATCTCCCGAACTATCAGAAAATGTAAAATGATGAGAGAGGAAAATAATTGATTAATCACAAAACTAGCAAGGAAGAAAATTAGAGAAGTAAAAAAATAGAAAGTAGAATATAAGATGGTAGAAATCAATCAAAATATATCAGTAGTCACAATATATGTAAATGAAATTATTTCTTCATGAAGAACAATGTTAGAATTGACAATAAAATCCAATTTTGTATTGTTTACAAAAGACAAAGATTAAAAACTGAGAACAAAGAATATTTACATATGCTTTGTAAATATAAATCAAAAGTCTTGTTTAGCTGTTAATAATATAGGTAATACAGAAAATTCATTTTAGGCAAAAAGCAGCATTAGGGATCTTTGTCTTTTGGGAAATCAGATACTGATATATTATATAAATATAAGTCAAAAGAAGTCTAGTTTAGTTATATTAATAACATAGGTAATACAAAAAAATCATTTTAAAGCAAAAAGCAACATTGGTGATCTTTGTCTTTAGGGAAATCAGATACTGATAAACATTTTAATTTTGAAAAATGATGTAACAATCCTAAACTTGGATACAACTATAATGAAACTATCAAATATAAGAGAAATATTGATGTATCTACATGATAATTGACAAACCATCTCTGAATTTTAGACTTTCTAATACTTCTCTCTCAGTATTCTTTTCAAGTAGACAAAATATATTAATAAAACTATAGACAATTTGAATAACCCCCAAATTAATAATATTGATTCAAAGAACATATGCAGAGGATTCACACAACTATTGCAAAATACACATTCTTTGTCAGCATAAATATTTATAAAAATTTATTTTATTTTATTTTATTTTTTGAGATGGAGTCTTGTTTTGTCACCCAGGCTGGAGTGCAGTGGTGTGACCTTGGCTCACTGCAACCTCTGCCTCCCAGGTTCAAGCGATTCTCCTGCCTCAGCCTCCTGAGTAGCTGGGATTACAGGCGTGTGCCACCACACCTGGCTAATTTTTGTATCTTAAGTTGAAACAGGGTTTCACCATGTTGGCCAGGCTGGTGTCAAACTCCTGACCTCAGGTGATCCACCCACCTCGGCCTCTCAAAGTGCTGGGATTATAGGCATGAGCCACTGTCCCCGGCAAAAATGTATGATGTACAAGTCCATACAGTATCTCATAACAAATTTCCAACATCTTTACGTACAGACACATTTATCAATCCAAAATGCAGCTTTGAAAATCTAGAACAGTAACATAAACTTAAAAAAATTAACATTTATGTGCCAAAGAAGATACAGCACTGAAAATTAGACAATACTTAGAACTGGTCATTATTTCATAATGATAAAAGTGACATTTTTAGAGATGTAGCAAAGACATAAAAGATAATATAAACCACTTTGAGGCAATGTATAAAAAATTTAGTTGAAATAAAGAAATTCCTGGATTTAAAAGTAACAAAATTGTCATAAAAAAAAAAAATCCTGAGACCTACAGCAATTGAAATATTCTGATCAGTGGTTTCAATGCTTCTCCCAAACACTATGTCATAGCTTTGATATTTGTTTCACATTACTAGCCCCCCAAAATGTCTTTTTTATAAACTGAGAACAGACATCTCCTGTACTGTAACAAGAATATAAAAAATAAGTGTATAAAGATTTTAAAAGAATAAATAATATTTTTATTATTTTCAAATTCTGTGATTGTCTACATAGCAAATCCAAATTTCTAAAGAACAAATTATTACTAAAACTAACTGGAGATTTCAGCAAAATGGATACATAGCTAATGTACAAGAGCTCATGGTGTGTCTTTACATCAGAGGGAAAACGTTAAGACAATAATTTTTTTTTTTTTTTTTTTTTTTTTTTTTTTTTTTTTTTGAGACGAAATCTCCCTCTTGTCCCCCAGGCTGGAGTGCAATGGCACAATCTCGGCTCACTGCAACCTCTGCCTCCTGGGTTCAAGCAATTCTCCTTCCTCAGCCTCCTGAGTAGCTGGGATTACAGGCACCTGCCACCACCATGCCTGGCTAATTTGTGTATTTTTTAGTAGAGATGGGGTTTCACCATGTTGGCCAGGCTGGTCTCAAACTCCTGACCTCAAGTGATCCGCCCATCTCGGCCTCCCAAAATGCTGGGATTACAGGTGTGAGTCACTGCGCCCAGCTGGCAATAATTTTTTTAAACCATTTGCAATAATAACTAAAAACAAAAGCACCTAGGAATAAACACAGCAAATTATGTACAAGACTACTTTGGAGAGATCTACTAAACTTTAAAAAAATATTTTAAGGAGGACTTAATAAGTAAATATAATGATGTAGCATGGTCGTGGAATAACACACAATAGCTTAAAGACATCAATTCAATTTTAAAAATCTATAAATTTATGTAAAATCTAATTAAAATCTGAATACAGTTTTCTATATGAATGTGAAATTTATATAAAAACTAAAGGGCCAATGAGAAAAATTTTCCCAAATAGTAGCTAGGGGGAAGTGACTTATCAGATATCAAAACTTTTGTGAAGCTATAATGAACAAGGCAGTGTAATAGTGGAAGAGCATTGGAAAATTTTTCTAATTAAACCAAGTAGGGAGCTTAGAAATAACACAACACCAGTGGTAAAAAAGAGGCAAATCAAATATGGATTGCAGAGAAATAGGAAACTGAAGGACTATTTTTCAAAAAATGGTATTGAAAATTGGGTGTCTGTATGCGAAAATGGAACTGGATCTCTACTTCACTATATAAAACAATTTCAAAATGGGTTAAGACTTCAATCTAACAGACAAAATCTTATAACTTTCAGAAAAATACGCAGGACAATAATTTTGTAAGCCTGTAGTTAGGGAATATTTTCTTAGACTCATAATATGTAAACTGAAAAATACTTCTACAGATCTGCAAGAAAAAGAGAACTCGAAAGAAAAATAAGCAGGCATAAACAGACATTTCATTGGAAAGGAAATGTAAGTGACCAATAAAAATGTGAAAAATACTAAACTTTGCTAATAATGAAATAAAATTTCATATTAACCTGACTTGCAAAAATTTTAAATGCTAGGCCAAGCGTTAATGAGATTATAATCATCTCCTTCACTGTTGGTGGGTATATATAAATAGGGTCAACTTCTTTGGAAAACAATTGGGCCTCACCTAGCAATATGGTAATGAAATTATCTTAACTCTAATGGCAGTTTTTTGACTCCTAAGGCATATGCCATAGATAGCATTTGCACACATTTACACATAATTACACAGAACATGGATGTTCACGATAGAATTGTTCATATTATTTAAAACATTGCTGACAAACTAAAAGTTCATCTAGAGTAGAAACGACATTCAAACTGGCAATTCATACAATAAAACATTAATACAGGAGAGAAAATGAATACACCTTAGCCTTGCACACCAATGTGAATGAATCTCAAAAACATATAATGAGCAAAACACCAAGTCATAGAACAAATGCATTGTAATTCCATGTACGTAAAGTTCACAACCAGGCAAAACTAAATACCAAACACTTTTGGGATATGTATGCATGTGGGAAACGATAGGGAAGGCAGGGAGATGCTAAGTACTAAAATCAGGCTGGTGGTTATTACCTCTGCTGGGGAAGAGGGAATGAGATAGGGGGACAGAGAGTGATTCAAAGTTAAAAAGTGATTAAAGTTCTATTTTTCAAGCTGGCTACTGGGTTCATGAATGTTCATTTTATTATTGTTGTTTATACATACAGGTATATCATATTCACTTTTGTATGCACTATACACTTTATTTATTAAGATTCATATATTTAATATATGATATGGTTACAGATTTTTTAAAAAAGGTTTGAGGTTCCACTATATTCTCCTTCTTCAGCTTGGCGATGTTGAAGCAGAGCACCTACACATTATTGGGGTGCTTGCTAAAACAATCAGCATGGCTTCAAGAGAAACATGGATGATTTTTAAAAATGGTACCTGTTCAAGGATATAAATTCTAGTCATAGAACAAACAAGGGTACAAGGATAGTTAGCACAAAGTTGACAAGGAGGAATACCTTAGTCACTCCTGGATGCATGAGAAAAACCAAACACTGCTTAAACTGGAGGAAAAAGTATTTTATACCATTCAGATTTTAGTGTTATTGCTAGAAATTTGTTGCAGCCAGAAATCATTATTTTGTTTCTGGTATGCAATGCACAACAGGCTGTAGTGGCCTCAAGAAATGTTGAATAAATACGCAAACATAATTTAATTAAGAACAAATTATTTTCCCCACTGAGTTATACAACGATTCCAGGTTTTCTCAATCACTATGTCCTTCATGTTTTAAAGCAAACTGCATAAGACAACCTGTATTTGAAAAAGTAAAAATCTATGTAGGTCACTTTGAATTCTGATATTCTTGTACAGAGCTAAAATTAGCAATGTATTGCATTGCTTCTTAAGTGTGTTCTGAAATTATTAACACATTCTCCAAGAGGCTAAACTTCTTCCAGGAAGGCTCTTATCTCAGAAGAGTAAAGCTTTTCTGTTTTTTTCTAAAACAGCTATAAAATAAGAGTAGTATTTCCTGCCTTCCTCAAGACCTGGTAGTATAGTTGATTGCTGAGATGCTTAAAAAGATCTATATGGTTCTATAGAATAAAGGACAAGTAAAGCATTATTATATTTGAACATTTTTTCCCCTAATGAACTCTTCAGATTTTGGGGGTTTGGTATCATTCCAACTATTATAAATTAGGAAGAAATGTGTGTTTTCTCCCAAAGGGCAGTTGAACTTTGTTCAGAATGCTTAAGAAAACATCCGGTGGGATGTTTGCTGATGGAGTTATGTCAACTCATCTTCAAGATTCCCCTCTAGAACAGTACAACAGTTTTGAGTGCAAATGCCATGAATATTTTATTATCACTGAGATCTCATCTCCTAGTGGTCACAGAGCTGTTCTAAACAGCTACTACTGGAAGCCTGGACATGTTGTTTATTCAAGAACAAACTGAAGGTTAAACGATAACATAAAATTTTAAGAGTTAGCATTAGTCACAGGAACAAAACACTAGAGACATTTTTAGCCAACGAGAAATGTGTGTGTGTTTAATTATTCTCCATTGAGAAGCATTTAAACATTAAACAGTTAACAAATAAAAATATCTAAGAAGATCTTTACAAGAGCTGAGCCATAGAATATTACAGTATTCGCTGGATGAGATGGTTTGACCCTGAGACTCTGTCTCCTGCTCCTCATGTATTGTCCCCCTCCAGGACTGCAGCAAGCAGGCATCCTTCTCATTGAGAGATTCAGAGACAGGAACAAAGGTCATGAATGTGTGACTCTACAGAGAGAGGAATTTAAAAGGAGATTACTCAGATAGTTCTTCTGTTCTTTTGATCTCTTAATCAAATTATATTTAAAAAGTCAAAGTTTCAGGCATTCTAGAAACAGTCTTGATTTATTTTTCTGGACTTAATTCCTTTTAGAAAATATGGTTGAGTGCTCACTATAAGCAAATCTCCAAATGGAGGCTGACTACAGTCTTAAAGTATAACAATAACCGACTGTAAATCTGAAAAATTTAATGTAAATCAGAAAATTGAGGTGATTCATTTATTCATACTATGTGCTCAGCACTGGGCTGTGTACTGGGGGATGTAGTCATCACACACATGGAACTCACAATATAGTGGATGAGTTGTTTTTACAGCCACATATATCATCACACAAATGTGATGATAATTAATAACTACATATGCTATGCCAGCGTGCTACAATAAAGAGCATGCCACTGGGGGACCCTGAACACACCACACACACACACACACACACACACACACACACATGTCTATGTCTTAGTGGCTGGAAATGTTTTTTCTTTTGTTCCTGTGCCTAACCCTAACTCCTTACAATTTTATGTTATCCTTTAACCTTTGCTTTGTTCTTGAATAAACATGTACAAGCTTCCAACAGAAGCTGGTTAGAACGGCTCTATGGCCACTAGGAGGTGAGATCTCAGTGATTAACAAAAAACTATTCTTGGCATTTGGACTCATAACTGTTGTACTGTTCCAGAGGAGGAATCTTGAAGGTGAGTTGACCTAGATCCATCAGCATGAAGGCATTTCTAGCCATTAGAAATGCAGAATGGCTGTGTAGTATTTCAAGGTGCATATATACCACATTTTCTTTATCCAATCCATGGTTGATGGATACTTAGTTTGATTCCATGACTGGAAATCAGAGAAGGATTCCAAAGGAAGCAATGGTTGATCCAAAGATAAATGGAAGTTAGCTTGGCAAGGGATTGAAGGTAAAGGATGTATGAAGACAGTTCCAGGCATTTAAATATTTTCCAAAATTCAAAACCACAACAGACTTTATGTTTCAGGAGAGTTTTAAAAATATATTCACTAGTGTCACTCGTCCTCACAAACCAAACTGAACATACTCTAGGCTGAGAGAGACTGATGGCAGAATCACTAAGCAGTGGCTCCATCTCTGGTCTAACCACACCTTTAGACAAGGTAAGCCTCCTGTTATGTGGAGTGATAAGTGAAGTTTTGTAAGACCAGGTGAGCTCAAATATTATGACATACTGTTTTCTTTCCATTCCACACTTTTATTTTTCATTTTGTTTTATATTCAAGAAATACTGTATGCAAGTTTGCTACATGGGTGTATTGTGTAATGGTGGGGATTGAACTTCTAGTGTATCCATCACCCAAATATTGAACGTTGTACTCAAATGGTAATTTTCACCTCTTCCTCCTTTTAGAATTCCCATTGTCTATTATTTACATTTTTATGTCCATGTGTACTCTTTGTTTAGCTCTAACTTATAAGTGAAAACATGCAGCATTTGATTTTCTGTTTCTGCATTAGTCACTTAGGATAATGGCCTCCAGCTCCATTTATGCTACTTCAAAGAACAAAGGACATGATTTCATTCTTTTCATTATATAAAGGACAACTGAACTTGTATGTTCAGTTTTTGTGTTTATCCAGTCAATCAGTGATGGACACTTAGGTTGGTTTCATGACTTTGCTGATTTTCAGTCATACAAATTGATATGGTTTGGATCTGTGTCCCCACCCAAATCTTATGTTGAATTGTAATTTCCACTGTTGGAGTTGGGGCCTGGTGGGAGGCGATTGGATCATGGAAGTGGATTTTCCCCTTGGTGCTGCTCTCATGATAGTGAGTGAGTACTCATGAGATCTGGTTGATTAAAAGTATGTGACACCTCCCACCTCTTTTTTTTCTTCCTTCTGCTCCAGCCATGTAAGATGTGCCTGCTTCCCCTTTGCTTTCTGCCATGACTCTAAGTTTCCTGAGGCTTCCTCAGATGCCAGGCAGATGGTCAGCATCATGCTTCCTGTACAGCCTGCAGAACTGTGAGCCAGTTAAACTTCTTTTCTTTACAAATTACCCAGTCTTGTGTATTACTTTAGAGCAGTGTGAGAATTGACCAAAACACAAATCAATTCATTTGTTTTAGATTTAAGTAGGTTTCTGTAACTGTTTCTCAGGTGGGTTCCTGTTACTTGGAAAAAGAAAACAACTTATGCCTGTAATCCCAGCTCTTTTGGAGGCCCAGATAGGAGGATCACTTGAGGTGAGGAGTTTGAGATAAGCTGGGACAACATAGAGAGACCCTGTTTCTACCAAAAGAAGAAGTGAGGGAGTTCTAATAAGAACAAAAAGAAGCAAGCAAACAGACAGCTGCAGAAGTGAGTGGTCTGCTTAAACAAAAATTAAATCCTTCTCTCAGTATAAATTAATATTTTTGTTTAGTCTGTTCTCATGCTGCTAATATAGACATACCTGAGGAAGGGTAATTTATGAAGGAAAAAGGTTTACCTGACTCACAGTTCAGCATGGCTGGGAAGGTCTTAAGAAACTTACAATCATGGTGGAAAAAGAAGCAAAATGTCCTCTTCACATGGCAGCAGCAAGAGAAGAATGAGAGCTGAGCTAAGGGGGAAGCCCCTTATAAAACCATCAGATCTTATGAGGACTCACTCACTGTCAGAAGAACAGCATGAGGGTAACTGCCCCCACAATTATATTACATCTCACTGAGTCCCTCCCAGGAAAACATGGGAATTATGGGAACTACAATTCAAGATGAGATTTGTGTGAGGACACAGCCAAACCATATCGATTTTGTTCTTACAACATCCCAAGTGCCAAGAGCAGCACACAGCATATGAGAGGCAGCTAGTAAATATCTGTGACTGGCTGATAAATGGATGAATGGCCTAACAGTAGCCATGAGTATTTTCAAAGTCATAAACAAAGGAAAGAAATTGAGAGAATATAATTTCAACATGAGATACAGAGTTCTTGGCTAGCAGATGAGAAGTTCAACGTGAATAACTATCATGGGCAAACTGCATCAATTATTAAGCAATAAATCTGTACTAAACTGGGACACAGAAGACCCAGCTTGTATCTCAGTCCTATTCACTACTGGAGAGTTGTTGCTGAAGAAAAAAAATTAAAGGACACAGAATTCAATTAGTAAAGAAAATGCATGAATCTAATCAAGCTTTTGTTGAAAACACACACACATACACACCAGAAGTAGGGTATAAGGTCAGAAATAGATTGCAATTTCAATTGAACACAATGGGTTTGATGATGCCCCATGGGCAGTACTAAAATAATTGTTCCAACATTCCAATTGTCATTCTAGGAGAACCATATGGAAACTTTTTACTCTCAGGTGCCACGTTCTAGACTCTGATCCCTAACTGAGAAGTAGCTATATTATGGCCCTGAGTTTATGGATTGACAACCTAAATATGTCTCAGATAGTAACTCTCCTCCATGCAGCTGGGCAATTAAACTCTAGGAAGACTTAGAAAAAAAATAAAATTAATACAATGTTGAATATGAGTGGTGAGAGAGGGCATCCTTGTCTTGTGCTGGTTTTCAAAGGGAAAGCTTCCAGCTTTTGCCCATTCAATATGATATTGGATGTGGGTTTGTCATAAATAGCTCTTATTATTTTGAGACACATTCCATCAATACCCAGTTTATTGAGTGTTTTTAGCATGAAGGAGTGTTGAGTTTTATTGAAGGCCTTTTCTGCATCTATTGAGATAATCATGTGGTTTTGTCATTAGTTCTGTTTATATGCTGGATTACGTTTAGTGATTTGCATATGTTGAACCAGCCTTGCATCCCAGGGATGAAGCTGACTTGATCATGATGGATAAGCTTTGTGATGTGCTGCTGGATTTGGTTTGCCATTATTTTATTGAGGATTTTCGCATCAATGTCCATCATGGATACTGGCCTGAAATTTTCTTTTTTTGTTGTGTCTCTTCCAGGTTTTGGTATCAGGATGTTGCTGGCCTCATAAAATGAGTTAGGAAGGAGTCCCTCTTTTTCTATTATTTGGAATAGTTTTAGAAAGAATCGTGCCAGCTCCTCCTTGTACCTATGGTAGAATTTGGCTATGAATCTGTCTGGTCCTGGGCTTTTTTTGATTGGTATGCTATTAATTACTGCATATATTTCAGAACTTTTTATTGGTCTATTCAGGGATTCCACTTATTTCTGGGTTAGCCTTGGGAGAATATATGTTTCCAGTAATTTATCCATTTCTTCTATGTTTTCTAGTTTATTTGCATAAAGGTGTTTATAGTATTCTCTGATAGTAGTTTATATTTCAGTGGGATCAGTGGTGATATCCCCTTTATCATTTTTTATTGTGTCCATTTGATTCTTTTGTCTTTTCTTCTTTATTAGTCTGGCTAGCAGTCTATTTTGTTACTCTTTTCAAAAAACCAGCTCCTGGATTCATTGATTTTTTAAAGGGCTTTTCATGTCTCTATCTCCTTCAGTTCTGCTCTGATCTTGGTTATTTCTTGTCTTCTGCTAGCTTTTGAACTTGTTTGCTCTTGCTTCTCTAGTTCTTTTAATTGTAATGTTAGGGTGTTGATTTTAGATCTTTCCTGCTTTCTCCTGTGGGCATTTGGTGCTATAAATTTCCCTCTAAACATTGCTTTAGCTGTGTCCCAGAGATCCTGGTATGTTGTGTCTTTGTTCTCACTGATTTCAAAGAACTTATTTATTTCCACCTTAATTTCATTATTTAGTCAGTCGTCATTCAGAAGAAGGTTGTTCAGTTTCCATGTAGTTGTGCAGTTTTGAGTGATTTTCTCCGAGTTCTAATTTGACTGCACTGTGGTCTGAGAGATTGTTTGTTACGACTTCCATTCTTTTGAATTTGCTAAGGAATATTTTACTTCCAGTTATGTATCCCAGAACTTAAAGTATAATAAAAAAAAAACATAAAAAAAGAAATTATGACTAGATCAAGAAAAAAATCAAATTAAATCTTTAGTATTAAAACATCATGTTAAATTCAGAATAATCTGTTTGCTATTTATCTTATTTGTAATATTTAAGATAATCTGATATAATGGTTTTGTAACTTTTAAGTCAAAGTTATTAGAGAATTTAAGTTAGTCAAGAGTACTAGAATGTCTAAGAGAACTTGATTTACTATACTGATGAGTTAGATATACTAAGTTAATAAGAGTCCTGATACTTATTAGCTATATGACTTTCAGCAAGTTACTCAACACCTCAATGTCTTAGTTTTCTCATCTGTAAAAGAGAAATAAGAATAATTAGCCAATTAATGGGAATCTTGTGTGAATTACATAAATTAATATTAATATATGTATAAAACTTACAAAACTATCTGGCATAGAGTAAGCACTAAACAAATGTTAGCTGTAAGGGTTTAGAAAAGTTTTGCAACTTACGGTTACAAGTCTACTCTATCATACATTTGTATCATTTAAGAAAATCAAATTATTAAATTCATAAGTGCAGATAAAATACTTAGAGAAATTTAACAAAATCATAAATGCCATTGATTATTTAAGATGTTTTAGTCTATTCAACCTGAGTTCATGGATTGCTGTTTTGATACATATAAAAGTGATTTTGTTTTTATATCCTAAATAGCAGATATATTGATAGAATAGATATCAAGAACTGTATGTTAAATTGAAAGGCTAAAAGAAAATTATGTTTTAAATTTTTTTGTAATTTAGTATATTGAATATTAATTGAGATCCCAAATAACTATAAAGAGTTACTCTGCCCATCAAAAGTTATTTCTGGCTGAGATGGCTTACACCTGTAATCCCAGCACTTTGGGAGGCCAAGGTGGGCGGATCGCTTTGAGTCCCGGAATTTGGGACCAGCCTTGGCAAAATGGTGAAACGTCATCTCAAAAATACGAAAATTAGCCAGCTGTGGTGGTGCTCACTTGTAATCCCAACTACTTGGGAGGCTGAGGCATGAGAATCACTTGAATCTGGAAGGTGGAGGCTCCAATGAGCCCAGATCACACTACTGCCCTCCAGCCTGGGCAACAAAGTGAGACTCTGTCTCAAAGAAAAAGAAGTTATTTTTGCTCCCAATATTAAAATAAAATTTACCTTGACAAATACCAGTGTCTTTTAGTACAAAAATAGAATCTTATATGTAAAAATTCCTTTAACTATTTTCCAGTGTGTGTTAAGAAACTACCTATACTATCTGTCACTTTAAGAGTCACAGTGCTTGTTAGCCTGTTGGCAAACCTGTTTAAATGTATCCAATCTGGATTTTCCAACAGCCACAGCACATTTTATTTTTGTACATCTATTATCTTTCTTGTGTAACACTTTTAGGGCTTTAAACTCTAGGCTGACAATAAATTTATAAATCAGTAGCTTCGGTGTGTCTGAGATGGTAACTCTCCTCTCACATAAAAGTCAAGAAAGCAGGTGCCTGGAGGGCTGACAGGGAGACCCAGAAGAAGCTGGAAGAGAAATCTGCTCACGAAGGGGAAAGCCAAAGGGACACAGTAACCCTGGGCCACCCTGGGTTTAGGAGCTCCTTGTCAGGCCATTCCTCCCTGATTTGTTTTCCTGTCAACATTCCCATGGACAACAAGATGATAGAGATTCATTCCTCCTCAACCTTTCCTTCCAATTTCTGTTACTCCTGGGAAAAAAATTGCAAAATAGTTTATTGATAGTTTTTTTTTTAATTGGTGGTTTCAGTGGTGTGTCATTTCAATGGTTGATGTATGGAACTGGCAAAAATTTGCCTGACACGGCAAAACCCTGAGGCACATGAGTCAGACTACCACAGCAGAATCTGGGGGGATGTCTTTCCCCGACTTCCTCCATGCTTTTCCAATGTTCATACATTCTTACCCAGGATATTCCTTTTCTGGTGTTCATTGGCTCCACCTGCATTTGGCTGATGCCCGCCTCAAGTGCATGCTAGTTATGCTAGCATAGGACCTGAAGCCCTTTGTTCCTCAAATGTTAAGTATGTCCAAAGAAAAGAAGATTTTTTTTTATTTGCTTGAATTCCCCAGTCCATTTTTTTTTCCAGGTGTCTTTTACTTTCCCACACCTGAAATTTGTCACTGTCATCTTCCCGTGGAAGCTTTCTCCTCCAGCCAATCTCTACTCTTTATCGTAGGGACCCTCCCATGATATGAAGCTGCAGGTATGCTGTTTTCTGAAGCACTACATTTTCCATAAAAGTTTGGCCCTAGCTTGTATTTACCAAATAAAATTATGGTTCTTTTTTACTTTATGTGTATGTGCATGTGTATGTGTGTGTTTGTTCTTTGAAATTGCTCTAATTACTTGTTGCTCTGATTTTGGTTTGGTTGAGGTTAGTCAGAGGAAATACATGACCCAAAAAAGGACTGTCTGAAGAATTTTTGTTTCCTGTCCTTTTTTTTAAGGTACTGAAATAAAATAGATGAGATTCAGTTGAAAAATCTCAGAAATGAGAGGCAGTCAGGATATTCGTTGGAGAACTACACTTTAGAAATTGAATAGAGCTTCCATAATCTAAACAAAACTTCTGCTTTGGGTAACTGTTTAAAGTTACCTTAAAGATAACCTTAATAACAGTCAATGTATGTCCTCAGATTTACATATTTAACACATATAAACACATACAAATATTTGTAACACATATAAAAACAAAATATATACCCCTGGATAAAATTACGCTGGGCTTCAAGCAATCTAGGAGATAAAACATTTGTATTAACATCTGCAACTGACCTGCTTCAACTCAATCACATATGCTCAATGGAGGTGATATCAACCCCAATAGGGCCAAAATTGGTTCTTGAGAGGTGAAAATAATCTTACCTATTACAATGGTTTGCAGTTGCATATAAATAGATATATCTATTATATTAAAATTTCATGAGGAGTAGGAGAAGTGATTAGGAAAAAATGCGCATTGGCAAGAGACTGATAATGAAATAAGGTTGAGAAACAGTAATCTAAATTGAGATGGTGATGAATTGGTTAGAATTATTGAAAGTTAATTTTTCTAACATTTATCAGTCCTTGTTCTGGAATGCATGCTTTGCAAACAGAATCTGCTCACTGTGTGGATCTTTCTGCTTTGGTGCTGAAGAATTGTGTCATTTCTCATAGCCATGCAATTTTTGGTGTTTCTTAGATGACAGGTTGGGAGAAGGCTGTATATGTGAAATTTAAAATGACATTTTCTAATGGCTCATTTGACTGAACCAAAATCGATTTTTGTATTGGCCTAAGAAAACCTTAAATGAGGCTGGGCGTTGTGGCTCACACCTGTAATCCCAGCACTTTGGGAGGCGGGTGGATCATGAGGTCAGGAGATGGAGACCATCCTGGCTAACACGGTGAAACCCCATCTCTACTAAGAAATACAAACAATTAGCCGGGCATGGTGGCAGGTGCCTGTAGTACCAGCTACTCGGGAGGCTGAGGCCGGAGAATGGCATGAACCCAGGAGGTGGAGCTTGCAGTGAGCCAAGATCGTGCCACTGCACTCCAGTCTAGGTGACAGAGCGAGACTCCATCTCAAAAAATAAAAAAAGAATAAAGAAAAAAAGAAAAACGGATAAAAAATGAAAACCCTAAATGATTGGACTGCATTGCCACCACTCATATGTCACCACTCATAATTTGTAATTACTTGCAATTTGCAAGACTTATAATTTCCATACCTACTCAATCTTCAAGAGCCAAATCAAATACCACTCTTTTGTTGAAGTCTAAATAGAGCTTCAAGGTCCACAGAGTAATTATTCCTTCTTCCAAGCTGGCAGTACTGAGTATATATGTCAATTATGATACTAACCACACTGAATTATAATTATTTGTTTCTGTGTTCATCTCCCCACCTACACTGAGAGCTCCTGGTGACTGGAGAGCAATGTCTTTACCATTTCTGTATTCCTAGACCCTAAATGCTAACCAGCAGATGGGGATGTGGTGCATAATTTACCAGTTGTCCAAATCAGAAACCTGGGAAGTCTAACTTGCTGCACCCCAGTCTTCACCCCATGTTGAGCTCTTTTCTACTTCTTTAATATTTATTCGATTCTTCTTCAACTTCTAGGGTGAAAGGAACGGCTTCATAAAAGTATATCCCTTCACTGGTTGAAGTGTTAAATTTGCTGTAGTGCAAAGACATGGTTTGTTTTTTCAAACTCTGCTGTGGGGAGAGGGTGGTGGCAGTTGCAGTGCTATAGCTTGGTAAAGTTTGGAAAGTAATGTTTGGAAATACAAGGATTTCAGAATCAAATGGCAGCCATTTTTATTTTACACAGGAAGAGAGAACGCAGGAGAAGAGAAGACTGCTAAAGCTGAACTGCTTTTGTAGTAATAAAGGATATTTTTAAACTGAAGAGACCTCTCAATAAAACACATAACATTACACACACACACAAATTATACAATAGGCTAATGTTGTTATATACTTACCTCTATTTTTATGAAAAAGTAGTTTAAACTGAATATAGTTCCTAAAAGTCCTTTTTCTGTTTTTAAATGATTATAAACATTCCCTGATAGCCATACTGCTTTATCACACATTATTTAATGACTCTATCCCATTCTATTCTAGTCCATATGAGGAACCTTGCATTGTGCAACATAGTATTTTTCAAATTTATCATTATATATACTACTTTGAAGGACAACTGTGTGCATTAATCTTAATATACATCATTGAAAATTTTTCCCAAAACATTCCAGAGTCAAATTGCTGAGTCATGAATGGTAAGCATTTTTAAGTTTTATCATGGGTACTGCCGCATTTCCCTCCAGGATGGTTGCATTGATTCACACGCAAAATATATTAAAGACAATATTTTAAAACCACAACATGACCCACCTTCACAGCATAGCACAGATGTGGGCTTCTAGGCTAGACCACAGCAGATAGAATGACTTGCTCTGTGGCAATAAGGAAAGCTCTCTTCCTGGAAAAGTTTGAGGCAAAGTTACAGAGTCACTAATAGCAACAGCCTTGATTTAGGGTTCAAACCACAAACAAGCATTAATTCCTATATTACATGCTGGTCATGCCAACACATTTTCTGAAAATTTTCCAATAAGGTTAGTAGCACCACTTTCAGAAATATGTTTGAATCCTATAGGACAAGATAGGCACAGCAGAGAAGGAAATAAACAAAAATACACATAAAGCCTTCCAAATAGACTCTGACTTAAGATTCTAAAAGGAAACCACAAATTATGCCTGCCTCTGTAGATGGTCTCTGCATTTACATGTCAAATAAAGTTTCATGCCACACTGTGGAAACATTTAGGGACCTAATATTAGTCTTGTCAGCCATTTCTCCCTCAGAAATGACATACAAAGACAATAGAAGCCTTGGACTTTATAGTGTCACTTCTTTCCAGTGCCCAAAGCATTTCACATAAGTAATGAATACAATCAGTTTTTAATGCTGGATAGTGCTGCTTTTATCTCCATAGTATAATTACAGCTGCCTCTTAACATATCTTATCCTGATAAACAGAAACATGTTTTCTAATTCCTTGTCTGCTCTCACTGTTGACAATGAGAGAATATCCAAATGGAGAAAATGTTCAAAAGCAGAGATCCAACTTATAGAAGAATTAATGTCATCATCAACTCATGGCCCAGGGGTCCTTGCACAGACATGGCATTCTAATAGAAAATGGGTGATGTGACACTGTTGAAGGTAACTGGACCTCAAGCGACAGAATCCGTCAGGCCAGTCATTCTGTCCAACTCAATTTATAGACAAAACCCATAAAACTTTACAGTCAGGAAAGAAACCTTCAAAGAGTTTCATCTCTTCAAAGGATCAATTTTCATAATTAAGCCCACAATTTAAGGCAGCAAAATACATTTAGTGGGAATGTGGCCTGGTGATTACCTGTACAAAATAAGCAGCTCTCAACACAAAAAAAGAATTTGCACATGCACACTTCTCTTTGTATAAGCAATCTTCTACTTTGCACATGAGATCATATATTGTACAGACACGGCTCCTTAAAATGTTCTGGAGCCACTGTGATTTAGCTGGTTGGTATTCACCTAAAGTCAGTAATTAGAGTACAAGTGCTGACCTAGGGGCAAATTCAAGTTCTTTACCATTTTATGGCTAAATACGTGTATTTAAAAAAAAAAAAGTAATTTAAAAATTGATAGGTTTATAGTTAAAGTATTAGAGGAGAAATACTAAAAAATCTAACCTCTCTAATAGTAAGTTTACCTATGACTTGATTTGTTTTAAGTTCCCAACTTACAAACAGACCGTGCTCAAGTAACCTAAATCTGTCAACAATTGCTCCTTCTTACCCTGCTTCTGAAATACTTACTGAAAGGATTGCTAGGAACACCTACCAAATGCTTATAGGAAATTTGTTGGTTCAAAACTGAAAGAAAAGAAGAAACTGAAAAGCAGAAATCATGAAGAGTGGCTAATTTCAAAAAAATGATTATTGGCAAAACCAGGCTCGCTATGTGCATGTTGAACAGAGCCTTCCTCATTCTACACAGGGCACTGGAATGATTTTATCCTTTCATTTTGTCACATCCCTTTGCAATTAAAAAAATAGAGATATATTTTTATAAATCTTCTTCATGTGCAAAGGGCTCTGCAAACTTCTATTCTTTAAAAACCCCCACATTTTTGTAAGGGCTACATAAGATAAAATAAATTAAAATGCTTTTTAACCTTTGAGGTAGTTTATAAATGTATAATCTCCTCTACTATCACCTAGCAAATCTAAATTATTCCTTTGCCCCCTTTTCACCATGTGAGAACTTGATGTCTTACACATAAAAAATGCTTTAAGAGTTGCCCGGACTTAAAATTAATAACTCTCCTTGCTGAAATGTGGCAACATATATGCCAAGCGTGCATATACAAAGAATACTTTTAAAAATGTCCATGGAAATAAAGACTGATTAAAAGACCCAGTATATCCATGTAATTTTAGATTAACAACCTAAGCAATAGTAAATTGGGAGCAGAAGGAATGGTGCAAGGGTATAATAAGTCTTTCTAAAACTTCAAATGGCTTTACAATAAGGAGGATGGTATATTTTCTTAGAAAACAATTTTATTTAATAGTTTCTTCAAGTTCTAGTGACAGATATGATTATTGCCAAAGCAGATTAAAACATGATAAATGAGAAAAGGCAAAGATAATAGCTAACAAAACAGGGTACTAAAATTTATCATCAGTAATAAGTACGCTCATGAATCAAGATGTTAATGCTCTATATCATATAGAAAACAAACGGTGTGACTTACTATTAATTCTGACACAAAGCAAGAGGATTTCATGCATCTTCCTAAGATATTTCTAATACACTTTTTTCTAAGTAGCTGAAAAAAATCATATGATGAGTGGTTGAAGCAATGGGGACTTCTTTTTTTTTTTTGCCTGAGGAAAATAAATATCCAAGGGGTAGCCTAAGAGCATCAAGAAGGAACAACAGTAACAAAAACCTGCTCTTCTCAATTCAGAAGGCAGAAAATGATAGAAAGTACAGTAAGACAGACTTGAGTAGATCAACATAATCTGAGAAAGAACATTTAACAGCTACAGTCAACTAACAGTGAAATTGATTCCTTATAAATGTGGGTGTGTTTCTTGTCACAGATGTTCTGTGGAGTTTCAGCAGAGTTGGGGTGACTTTTTCATGGAAGTTGTATAACAGCATCTTATTTATAACTTTCTGCAAATTTATTGAATATCTATGATACACCAAGCATTCTGAATTGTTAGAACCATGTGTTACTAGAAAGGGAAATTTATTTTGCATAGTACCTGCCACTGATAAATGCCACATCCTACCTGTTTTGTGAAAGGTGGTCGAGCCTGAAGTCAGGCTTGACTTCCGCTAACCCTAAAGTCTTGCCAGTCCTGGGAATGCAAGGCTGCCAATCCAATATGTGGCAGATCAAGACCTGCCTTTGTAGCCAGAATATGATGGATGTCAAGGAACTGACAATTTGATGAGCTAACATTCTGGCTGAATGATTATCTCATGAACATGCTGTGTGTCTGGTCAGAGCTCTGTTTACTCAACAATACACAACTGTTTTCTTGCTTTGTACAGTGAAACCACACAAATCAATGAAACTATTTTAGTATGCACAAATGTTATGAAACACAATGCCATGCAAAACGAAGACTGACCGTACTACTATGCTTTATGACAGACACTTCTGGGCTCCACCTGTGTTGTCTATGACCTCTTCTTTCCGAATTATCTTTGGTATCACCTGGTATAGAATCCTATCATTCCAGTGGCCATGTGTTTACCAGGAACAGTCTTGATTTATACCTGTTATCCCTGTATAATAATTGATAGAGCCTATTTCACTCTCAAAGCAATCTCAATTTAAATGGTAAATTGTATTACCACCTACCTGTGACCCACTACATCCTACAGTAACTATATGTAGTCCTTGCTTTGCATGGTATTATTAGTGGGAAGTAACGCATGTCAGAACTATGTCCTTACTTTGTACAGTGAAACCAAACAAGATGATGAAACTATTTTGGTATGTACAAGTTTATTTAGACAGGCCATGCAAAGTGAAGACTGCCTGTAGTCTGATATAAAGACTCCTGTGCTTTGCATCAGACACTTCTGAAGCAATTATTTCTGGCAAATTGGAATTATGAGTCTACTCTAACCCTTACTCTAGATATTGTCCAAACATGTCAAACACTAAGGAGACTTTTGCAATTAGTATGCTAAATATTGTGCCGTATAACACAATTGACCTAGTATCCTAAACAAAAGAACTGGAGCCCCTGACCCAATATGGTTTTCTTGGTCCTCCATATAGTTAACAATACTAATTAGCTTACCCGTGTTAGGGAATCTGCATCTACAAAAAGCTGGCCCTTTGGAATACATACAAACTTCTCTGGGTACACATCTAGGCCATTTTAGACTTCATGATGTCATAAGCTATACATAACATGAGTCTCATTAATAAATTGTTTTACTACATGAATTCCTGACCTGGGAAATATTTGATGTAGTCTATAATATATTTAGATGATATTCTAATACAGTATTCAGACTTTCTTGTACAAATCTTCAATCTACACAGATCTCAGTCATCACCATTTTTAAGCTAATTCCAAGTAATGCATTGTTTCTATTTGAGCAGTAGACTTCCTGGGCTTAATTTATCAGATAAATATTATTTATTTTTTACCCTTTTGAGATAGAGTCTTGCTCATTCGCCCAGGCTGCAGTGTGGTGGTGTGATTATAGCTTACTGAAGCCTCAGACTCCTGTGCTAAAGCTATCCCCCCACCTCAGCCTCCTGAGTAGCTGGGACCTCAGGCACACACTACAATACCTGAAAAATTTTTAAAATTTTTGTGATAAATGGTCTCCCTATGTTGCCCAGGCTGGTCTTAAACTCCTGGGCTCAAGTAATCCTGCTTCAGGCTCCCAAAGTGTTGGAATTAATAGGCATGAGCCACCATGCCCAGCATTTGATTCTTTTATCAGTATCTATATCTATCCTCTTGGTACATCAGGCTCCCTAGACTAACAGCACCAAAGTTTCTGAGGTTTCATCTAAACCCTAGATATTCCAAGTTCCACTTCTCCATTCTTTATGTTTCATTTATGAATTCCTTCAAAGGGGGACCCCCACAAGTCACCATAGTGTTTGCAGGAGAAAAATGGGGAAACCCCAGTAGAAATAGTAAAGAGTACTTTATTTTAAGAAGACCCAAGTATCAACAGCTTTTACAAAAAGTTGGCCCCAGATATGGTAATGCATGCTCATAAAAGATAACATTAAGTCTACATTCACAGTTCAAGCATCCAATAATCCAGGTTTGGGGAAAGTCTGACAAATCCAGAAAATCTTCTAAGATGTGATGTGCCAGTCTTTTGGGATCAAGCAGGTCTGGGTTGAATTACTTCACTCTAGTTTGCCTAAAGAGCTTTCACATAGAAACCATTTAATGAGAAATATATATAATTACTAAATCTAAAATACAACGCTTTTCCATGTGTCTCTACGTATTCTTGGATGTCTTAATTCTTTTTGTCATTTTTCACAGGCTTTTCAGGATTTTGTAAATCAATTTGGTTAAGTTTATATCCAACTCATTTTTTTAAGTATTTATAATATTTACAGCATCTTAAAAGAAAAAGTGTTGTTTTGTTCCCTTGTAGGCATTCTTTCTTCTCTGCCTTTGGGAACTTAATAATGCACTACCCATATTAAGAAGGAAGTTTTGCATGCATTTTAATAGCTTTATTTTATTTTACTAATTTTGACTGCTTTGATGAATCCTTAAACACAAGGGACTCCAATTTTAAGCCAGCTAATCATTAAAACATTAAGTCAACAAACTGATATTAGGTAAAGAAGTGAGTTGGTTTGTTTGTTTAATTGGTTAGTTTTATTGTTTTTCCCCTTTCTTCCTCCATCTTTTCCTTTTTTTTCTTTTCTTATTTTTCTTTTCTTTTTTAATACCTGGGATCCAAAAAGATTTCTGCTTTGAAACCTATAATAGTAAATGGAAAGCAGAAGATTTTCCACTCACAGAAACTCCTGTTGAGGCTCAGAAACTGATACCCTGAAATATCAAACACCCTGAAATACAATGCTTTGACATGCGGAACTAAAGAAGCAACCTCAAGGTCTCTCTGACCTCCTGCCTACCCACCCTTGTCTCAACCCTCCATCTCTCCCAAAACATAGGATGAGGCTCTTCTCTGATGTCCCCTTATTTACTAGAAACACAAACAAAATTATTTTGAATCTCTTCCCTGAAATGTCATTAACCTGAGAAGATTAAAACTCCTCTTACAAAGCAAGAGACTGAAAATTAAATATCACACCTAGAATGTAAATGAACTTTGTCCCATACTACTGTCTGTTCTTAGATCCCACTCAATTCCCAAAGAGAATCATTTACAAACCATTTTATAGTCTTCAGGCCCATGGTTTTATGGCAACCTCCTCCTGGCACCCCATACACTCTTGCTTCTCCTCCAACTGAAGAGGGTACGTAAGCATCAACCATCTGGCCTCTTCTTTGAGTTTTTAATATTTTGCATGACTCCTATGCACATAATACATTTGTTATGCTTTTCTCATTAACCTGTGTTTTGTTATAGGAGGATTGGCTGTGACTCGTTATGATTGGGAGGAAAGGGATTTCTCCCTTTCTGCCTCTAAAT
Organism: Piliocolobus tephrosceles; assembly: GCF_002776525.5. Lineage (NCBI taxonomy): Eukaryota > Metazoa > Chordata > Mammalia > Primates > Cercopithecidae > Piliocolobus > Piliocolobus tephrosceles. The sequence continues at coordinate 110,516,172 of NC_045440.1, read as the reverse complement.
CCCCAATTTGCTGAAACTTCCCTACAACAGATTAGCTGAAGTCGGAATCACATAGGCAGGACTGATGCTCCTGTGTCACTGTGTATCTATATACACACAAGGGTATATCTATTCCAGTTGTCTATAACTGGTATCTTTTAAAATTGAGCTAGCATCAGGTATGATTGGTTGATACTTATGTTGTGTTAAACTTCACTATACTTCTGCACTGAGAATAGATTATTATTATCTTGGCTTTCACGGCCACAAATTTGCCCATAACCCTGTAAATTAGGGGTCCTCAACCCTCAGCTATGAACCTGTACCATTCTGTGGCCCATTAGGAACTGAGCCGCACAGTAGGAGGTGAGTGGCGGGGAGCAAGCATTATCACCTGTGCTCTGCGCCCGGTCAGATCAGCAGAGGTATTAGATTCTCGTAAGAGTGTGAACCTCATTATGAACTATGCATGCAAGGGATCTAGGTTTCGTGCTACTTATGACAATCTAATACCTGGTGATCTGAGGTGGAACATTTTCATCCCCAAACCATTCCCCCATTCTCAGCCCCCTACCCCCACCGCATCCCCCAGTCCATGAAGAAACCATCTTCCACAAAACCAGTCCCTGGTGCCAACAAAGTTGGGGACTGCTGCTATACATCATTACAACACTGATTGTGAGCTGGAAAAATTGCCAGGCCAAACAGGGATATTATAACACATAATCCAATGCACCAACACGTAATACAATTGTAACTCGAGTACCCTATTTTTTCCTCAACAAATAAAATGTTATTTATTTACTTTTAACTTTTATTGTAAGTTCATGATACAAGTGCAGGTTTGTTACATAGGTAAACTTTGTCATGGGGGTTGTTATACAGATTATTTCATCACCCAGGTGTTAAGCCTAGTACCCATTCGTTATATTTCCTGATCCTCTCCCTCTTTACACTCTCCATTCTTTGAAATATGTTCATTGTGTTCCCTCTGTGTGTCCATGTGTTCTCATCATTTAGCTCCCACTTATAAGTGAGAACATGGGGTACTTGGATTTCTGTCCCTGTGTTAGTTTGCTAAGAATAATGGCCTCCAGCTCCATCATGTCCCTGCAAAGGACATGATCTTGCTCTTTTTTATGGCTGCATAGTATTCCATCATGTATATATACCACATTTTCTTTATTCAGTCTATCATTGATGGGTATTTAGGTTGATTCCATGTCTTTGCTATCGTGAATAGTGCCACAATGAACATACATGTGTATGTGTTCTTATAATAGAATGATTTATATTCCTTTGCGTATATACCCAGTAATGGATTTCTGGGTTGAATGCTATATCTGTCTTTAGGCCTCTGAGGAATCACCACACTGTCTTCCACAATGGCTGAACTAATTTGTACTCCCACCAACAGTGTAAAAGTGTTCCTTTTCTTCACTACCTCGCTATCATATGTTTAAATTTTTCTTTCTGCCTTCCTTTTTCATCCTTTCTTAGTAATGAAGTCATAACCTTTGCTCCTTCTTCCCATCAGGCATCCCCTGAGCAATGTTTCCCTTATCTAATTATATACTTGCTTCAAAGTAAGTTCTGGGGACTGAATCTTAAAACAATCTGGGCACCTGTGGAATTTTCGCCCACCAGGGGATTACCTCAAGGCTTTAGTTAATTTACAGCCTGATTGTGCCCAGGAGGACTCTAGCCCACTTACAGATGGGACAATAACTCAAGATAAGTCATTGGAACAAGTCTCATAGAATAGCACCTCCTCACCCCTCTTGCATGCCCCACATTCCAAGCACTCCTTTTTAAGTATTTGTTTTTTGTCCAAAATTTGAAATGGTTTCTTTAAGCCAGGAGCCTGGACCATTTCCTCCCTGCTAGATTTGGAAAATAAAGTCACTTTTCTTCCACCAAACCTCATCCTTGTTATTTGGTTCTGCAAGTGTTGAGGGTCTGGACCTGCGTTTGGTTACACAATCAACATAAGCTATAGAGAAAGGACAAGCATGGACTATCAGGAGAGACACTGACTCAAAAACTGCATGTTACAGAGCTAACAGTAAGAATTCAATAAATATCATCCAGGCTTACTTTTCGTTTGTTACATGAACATCTTTTTTAATAATATAATAACGCTATGAAGTCAATACTGTTATTATCTCAATGTTACTTATGAAAAAACTGGCATTGGCCTGGCATGGTGGCTCACACCTGTAATCCCAACACTTTGGGAGGCCAAGGCGGACAGATCAGGAGGTCAAGAGATTGAGACTATCCTGGCCAACATGGTCAAACCCCATCTATACTAAAACTACAAAAATTAGATGGGCGTGGTGGCGCGCACCTGTAGTCCCAGCTGTTCTGGAGGCTGAAGCAGGAGAAGTCCTTGAACCCGGGAGGTGGATGTTGCAGTGAGCCGAGATCGCACCACTGCACTCCAGCCTGGCAACAGAGCAAGACTCCATCAAAAAAATTTAAAAAAAGAAAGAAAGAAAAAGAAAGAAAGAAAGAAATGCTTCTCTAGCATTCTGAGAAGTTAAGGAATTTGCCTACAAATCCATTCATTGATGCTACTTTTCTGAGCTTTTGTCAATCCCCGTGACTTCCGCTGATATCCATCAGACCATGTGCCATCCACCACTGCTCCTGCTGCCCAGCACGCACTATGAGGGCAGCTGCCATCTTTTGCTTTTTAAATCCTCTTTCTAAACATTTCTGACCAGTGAGGTTTGGCTTTCACCACATACTGATCCTTTCCACTTGTCAGTAAGCTAAGCTCTTTTTGCTTTTGACATCTTTAACTCAGCACTTGAGAATTTCTCTTACTCTTCACTGTAGACTTTGACTTGATAAATCTTGATTCTGAAATGGTTAAAGATTCAGCAGTCAGAAGGTTAGTAACTAAGGCATTACTTTAATGAAGTGGTGGATAAAATATATTTGAATGACTTCAAAGTACAAATAGAAGGTAATTTGCATCTTCTCTAATAATGTATGTTGGTATTTGTGTGTATAAATATGCACATAAACATGTATGTATATCTGTATATGAATACACATATATCTATTTTTAAGATTAGAACATATTTTCAGGAAAATAAAATTTACAGATGGGAGGAATTTGCCATCTATTTCATTGCTATCCTGATTTATAACCCCCCTTAGTTAAAGATATTTATTTATTTTGGAAGTTGTTAGTTCTTATGTATAAACCAGTGTCTCAGAACACACTACAGAGTGCCTTTTTTTTAAGAAAAAGCAAGAAACAAGTATAAAGCAACACATTGAAGACAATAGACCTCAGTCTAGAGTGATCTCCCATTAGCCATCTGTCAATTTAAATAAAACTTCTTGCACAACTAACTTATTTTAGGCAAAGACTTGACTAAATAGGTTTGACCTTTCCTTCTTCCTGTCCACTTTCAATTCACTATGAAAGAGTTTAAGACAATTGGTTTGACATTATGAATCAGGTCCTCTAAGTTGTTATTATAGATAAAGCAAAGCAAAGCAAAACAAAATAACACTGACAAGAGTTCTTTTTGAAGATAGCTTATGAGATCTTTATTTACCCCAATCCAATGATAAGGGTAGGTAGATCCAGATTAAAGCATATATAAAATATTCAAACATCATTGCCTCTGTCTTATAGGCCATAGCCACATTCCTGCTGTACCACAGCAGTAGCAACTGGTTAAAAAAGCCACGGTAAAATAACAACGAGATACGACTACACACCTATTAGAATAGCCAAAATCTAGAAAACTGGCAGCATGAAGTGCTAGGTAGGATGTAGAGCAACAGAAACTTTCATTCACTGCTGGTGAAATGCAAAATAAGACAGACACTTTTGAAGACGATTTAGCAGTTTCTTACAAAGCTAAACAGACTCTTACGTGATCTAGCAGTTGTGCTCCTTGGTATTCATCCAAAAGAGTTGGAAACTCATGTCCACACAAAACCTGCACACAGATGTTTATAGCTTTATTCATAATTGCCAAAACTTGCAAATAACCAAGTTGTCCTTCAGTAGGTAAATGGATAATAAACTGTGGTACATCCAGACAATGAGATATTATTCAGCACTAAAAAGAAACGAGCTGTCATCCAAGAAAAAATAAAAAAGGAAACGTGCACGCATATTATTATACTAAGTTAAATACATCAATCTGGAAGGGCTACATGCAACATGATTCCAATTATATGACATTCTAGAAAAGGCAAAACAGTGGAGACAGTAAATAGATCAGTAGTTGCCAGAGGTGAAGGGGTGGGGAAGAGATGAATAGGTGGAGCATAAAGGATTTCTAAGGCAGTGAAAATGATCTGTATATTACAATGGTGAGTACATGTCATCACACTCTTTTCTAAACCCACAGAATGTACAAGAGTGAACCCTCATGTAAACTATGGATTTGGGTGATTATGATGTGTCAATGTAGGTTCATCAACAGTAACAAATGTACCATTCTGCTAGGGGATTTTGATAACGGGGGAGGCTATGCTTTAGTGGGGACAGGAGGTATATAGGAAATCTCTGTACCTTCCACCCAATTTTCCAGTGAACCTAAAACTTCTATAAAAATTAGCCTTAACGAAAGGTCGAGGTGACACTTCTGTGTGCATGCCTAAAAGGAGGTTCACTCGGTTATCAACCAGCTGTGTTTTCAGCACCACATAAACCTGATTTGATTGATTCTTGCTCAGTGAATTGGTCAAATTATTTAGCTGGTTTAGTATAGGCCTCTGGATCCAAAGTGAAGTTTGAAAAGTATTATTTAACTTTTTGGGGAGAAAAGAGAAACCAATGTCCATGCGATTTATCGTTGCTTGGGTAGTCATGTAAGAATAGCTGGCTGGTCGTGTGTGTACTGATGAATGTTCTTAGGTACTACCAGGAAAGCAAAGTGAGTTAAAATAAGTGAAAAAAATTTATCCAGAATGTTGAACACTAAGCATTTTACTTCATCAAAATCTTTGAAAGCAAGAAGGCATTCTTGCTTACTTAATCATTTAAAAAGAATTAAAACTTTAAATACATTAAGTGAATTAATTAATTTACCTATGGTAATGACACCTATCAACGACAGTGAATAACACCTCTGAAATATTTCCCAAGCATTCTGAAAAGTAGTAACTCCTGATATATAAATATTTTGAGAGCATGTTAGGAACAATTCAGTACTTTTTAAAGATAAGAGAAATGATACTTTTACATAGATATCTTGGACATTCACATCCTTTTAATTTTTTTTAAGTAGTAGATTATATTTCCTGACATAAAATTGATCCAGTCAAAAAAGTTTGAATATTATTAATATATGTATTCATATTGAATTCTCACATCTTTCCAATCATTTCCTTGACAAATTATCAAGTACAAATGTTTTTTTCAGAGAGTATTACTGATTAACAATTTCAGTAATCTTTAAGTCACACGCTCTTACATATGTATTAAGAAATAGTACTTTTACAGTACTTTTACATTTATAAATAATAATTTAAAGATCAAAGTCCTATAATTATAAATATTTATAAAATTTTGTGTGTGTGTATGTGTGTATAAAATTATGTTAAAACGGGTTTTGTTGTTGTTGTTAACAACCTAATGTGATTTAGGCTCTTTTTTACTGCTTCATGTACTAGGCAGACCCAAATAAAAGACAAATTCTCCCATCTCCTTTGCTTCTACTTTCCTATTATCTCACTTATGGTACTCTGTTTGAAGTCTTTCCTCTACATGTTAATAGAACATTTCTTGGACTTTCCTGGCCAGCAAACTTTATATCAAAACACATGAGCAATTATGTGGGAATCTGGCTGTCATTTGTCTTCCACACAGGCTCAACTGAGTTGGCTTTGGGGCAGATTTGTTAGGCTCCTGATGATGATGGGCTTGTTTGGGGATTTTCTTTTTGGTAACCTTGCCTTATGTATGTGAAATTGAGCCCAGGATATAGTTGATTCCTCTAAAATCCTCCCGAGAGCAATAACTACAGATACTTGTTCACAGAGAGTCATACAGCTCACAAATCTTTTGGACTTTGATTTCGATACATCCTTGAATTACTATTTAAATGAAGAGAAAACAAAAGAATATGAGTTCTTCTTTGTATTTGCTAAGTAGTTACTGAGCACTTGTATTTTACATAGCATAAGTGGGAAAACTAACATTTGTTGAGTACTAAGTGTTTTAGATGAGGATCATTATACTTGCTGTGATCCTTTGAATTAATTTGTCTCCCTCATTCTTAAAAGATGAGCACTGAGGCTGAGAGAAGTTAAGGAATGACCTTCATGAAGCTGCTAATGGTGTCAAGATTCAAATTTTAGGATTGCATATTCTAAAATCAATGCATTTTTATGCACAGTATTCCAAAGGATAAAATAAGCAGTGTCTTCCCTAAAGAGCTTCTAAAAATAGATGTAGTTAAATGATAGCCCAAGAATCAATCAAATATATTACATAGAAAAGTATAGATACAGTTAAATGATAGCCCAAGAATCAATCAATCACATATATTACATTTAAAAGTATAGATATACCAAAAAGCATCACTAGGTTAAATGCAAGAGATTGATATAATGTAACGAATGCTTGGGAGTAGATATTACGGTGGTTTGAAATGATCAAAATGTAGGCGAGAGAGGAATTGGGCCTAGAATTAAAGGTAACTGGAAAGGCAGCTGGAATTAAAAGTAACACAGATTGAGGAGAGGGATAAGAAATTATGATATAAGGATAATTAAGAGAGATGTTATAGAAACAAGAATGACCAGCTTTATTTTAAGAGACAGTGAATAACATACACTTGGCAAAGAAAACTGTAAAAAAAAAAAAAAAGAATAGTGGTAGATTTGATTTCAAAGGTCATTTTATAGTTGGTTATATAAAACTTTTAAGACCTAATAGTAATTTGGACACTACAATATTGCGGGGGGGGGGGGGGGGGGGAACCATCGAAGATTGCTGAGTATGAAAAAAGACATGATGAGAATGGGATTGAAATTAGTCTGGAGTAGATGTGCAAGACATAAAGGGAAAAAAGACTAGAAGCTAGAACTTGAAGTCAGGAAGCTGGGTAATAATATGCAGGAGGGAGTGAAAAAATGTGTTGGGGAACACATGAAATGCTTAGGCAGGAATCTTCACATTGATACCAATATGTGGGCCATTCTTAAAGGTCTGATGTTATCATAAGTAATCTTATAAGTTTGTGTTTTATTTTTAATTGACTGGCAGAGATATTAATTGTAGATTTCATAACACACACAGAGCCACAAACCTTTATGCTAAACATAAACTAATTATAGACTAAAATGTATTTTCAAGGTTTTATTAAAATTAAAATTTTAAATAATTGTAGATATCTTTGAAAAGAACAATTTTTTTACTGGTTTCTTGGAGGAGGGGGCTAGAATTAAATATTATATATCAATATTAAATTTGGCCCAAAAAGTACATATTAGCAGACTTGAAAAATAAAACGTTAAATGCACACATCATTTTTGTTTTATCACTGTCACAGACAATTAATTTTCTAAAATATGATCCTATTTTAAGCTACTAAAGTGTCAGCTAAATAATGTTACATCAGGATCAGTATGAAATAATAAATGGGTTCTTTGACCTACAATGTTAAATTGTGAGTTAATATTTATTTTACTACCACAAGAGAAATATTATATTTTTGAATATAGTGATAATTCTCATTATCAAGATAATCCCCTCATATATAACTGACTGTAAAGAAATGTTATTTCTGAATCTATTGTATAAGACTCATAATCTATTCTTAAATATGTTTTATGCTCTTATTTATGAGCTTATCATTATAATACTCAAATTTTAAATAAGATTTGTAATTTAAACTTCTCTAATCTAAATGTGACTATGTGTAGTTGAGGCAATGTGATCAGAAACAGGCAAATGTCTGCTTTCTTGAAATTTCATCTAACAGTAATGAGATGTGTGTCAGTTATGAATCTTAGCCAAATTTCTGGATAATGTTAAGTCTCAATTTATGTAGAGCTACTTCATTAGATAAGTAGACTTCCTGGAAGCCAGACCTCCCAAACCAGCATTTGTAATAAAGAAAAAGGGGCTGTTAATAGTAATTCCCTCATTGTTGGGAATATAATTTTCTATTTATGTTTGTTTTGGGAGGGTTTATTTTAGAACCAGCAGAGCCAGAAGATACTTCTAATAAAGAAATGGAGGAAAGGAATATAAAAAGTTCAGAAATGAGGAACATCATTTAGTCCTCCTCATCCAAAATATTTATAATCTAAGTATATAAGCCTGAGAGGTTTTTTTTTTTTTTTTTTTTTTAAGTTTTAAGTTATGTTGTATCTTACCCATGATTATTCTGGATAAGAATGCTCAATAATAAAATGATGATATTGAAGCTGATGATGATTATGATAGTCCAAAAATAAAACATGTTATTTAAAACATATTTTTGATTGTAAAGGATAAGGGAATTGAAGTGATAAGAAATAATGAAATTACCCACTAATAACCATGCTGGGAGTGTTTCGACTGGGGAGTGTGAGGAAGATTAAACCTATGTATAAAGTCAAGAGTAAACCACTGATCTTCCAGAAAAAAAAAAAAAAAAAAAAAAAAAAGAAGATACCATTGGTTTTTAGTCCTTCTTTCCAACAGTGATTTCCAGGAAGCAGTTTCCTCATGATATCATTTTTCCTAATCTTACCTACAATATTACAACTTGGAAACATCTTTATGTTGCTTTGTTCTAAAATATAGTCATTGCTGGACCAGCCATTACAGTAGATAAGATGAAATTTATTATACCACATATTAGTAACATTACACTCCAATGTATATTGTTAGATGTGGAGGAGGTATATTCTTAAACTCCCTGGTGGGGAAGCTCTCATACACTATCTCTTATTCTCCACAAGCTTGATTCTCACAAGTATCCACATAGATGTAGAGACAGCCTGCCTGAATGTTTGTTTTTGAGAGGCCCGAGTTCCTGCCTCTCAACAGAGGTCTAACACTCAGACCAACAAAAGATTGTGATTCTTCACTTAAAGTCAAATGCCATTGAAAATATAGAATCCTTATCATTAGATCTCAAGATACTGAAAGCCTGGTAATCTGATTACAAAATTTTGTTTGATATTGGAAAATATTATTTCTTTAAATATTGCTTTGAAAGAGCACCACATGTTTGTTTGGTTGTTTGTTTTTCAAATTTCAATTTGCCATACTGCATGTTCCTGAATTACCCACAGATACATAGTGTCTGTGTCCTTTTCAATTGTGCTGACCACTGAACCTGTTATGAGGGATATGACCTTCCTAAATAGAATGGGCAGGTGAGCAAGCCTAGCATCCATGAGCACACGCCTTTTCATCAGGCTTTGTGTTTGTACCTTGAAGTGGGTTATTACTGAATCCAGACGTGTTAGAAGGTCCCTGTGGAATAAAAAGTCCATTCTACATGTTGTAATATATAAGATAAAGTTAGAGTTCTAACTGTTCTCTGATCAAGGACAGAAAGCAAGTTTACATTGTAGATTCCTAACAGAGCTTCTTTGAAACACCTTGATCTCGATTCAATGTTACTAACAAAGTTGTTGAATGAAGAAATCATCCCCAAATCTCTTAAATGCAGTATAAGTATACTGTATTAGAATATGTTCGAACTAGAAATTGAGTTCACAACATTATTAAATTGGATGCCAACATATAGGAAAAAGTGATTATGACATTCAACAAATTATTGTCTGCCTTTAGGTAACAGACAAATAAATAAGCCCAGATATCTGATAACCATTTAAAATTTCAATACAACTATAATAAATCCCCTAAATCTTAATTACATAAGAAAAACCAAATACTAAAGTATCTAATTAAGAGGATCCCTTAACATCTGTTCCATAAAATAGAAATTTGCCAATATATATATTATTGTCTCTGAAGTAATTGCTTTATATTTTTTATTGTATCATACCAGCAAACATTACAATCATTCAGTGCATGAATTTTGTCTTTATTCATTCAACAAAGATGTCTATTTCTATTTTTCTTCATGCTTAAATGAACAGTACAGAGTATACAGATGAAGCTCAATAAGTAATTATTAACTAGGCTTGCCTATATGACATTGTACTAGGCTCAAGCAATATTTTCAAGAATTGACATCTGTAATCAAGCTGTGATATATCACTTCAGGAAATGCATATTATTCTTCATAATGCTTTAAAAAATCTCAAGAAAATGTATGCTTTCTTCATTATTCTCTGTGATGGCTATTACTTCTACTCATAAGTATGCACTTGATTGCTTCAAATATATTTGTGAGTAATTCTCAAAGTTTGTGAGAACGGTTTCTTTTGTTCAATTTTCTTTCCAGAGCTCACAAGCCACATAGACTTTCACACAAGTTGTCTCTCACAGCAGGAAGTTCTACTGTGTCATAGAGAGAAAATAATAACAGTACCAACCTAAGACTTGACTATACCCTTAGCTGCAAACAGCAAAGCATTTGACCAAAAATGAATGGGCCAAATCTGGAGCAATTTGAACAACAAAATAAATAATAATAAGACTGTATTACAACCCAAAGAATAAAATAAATATCCATTAATCCATACTGATATCAATAAATGATTAAACAAACAAACTGGGGAGGTGGGATGACTGCTCCTTAAAGAAAAATTCTAACTTAAAAATGGTAAATACATGAGGGAAACAGAAAGTCACTACAGAAACACTGCAGTAATACAGCTGCAAGCAAGATTTACTGAAGAACGCTAAGTTAAAGAGAAACAGAAAGTCTACATAGCCTCAAAGTACCTCCCTCAACATATTTATTAATTACTGTGGTGATTTTAACATAGAAACACATTTTATGACACACACAATCTTTGGTGTTCTTCTCTAGAGGGTGAAGCTAAATCCTTCTCTCCTTGAGAGTATGGGCTGGACTTAGTGGTTTATTTCTAAATAATATAGTACAGAAAGGGAAGAATAGTGACTTCACAGTAGCAAAACCTGGTAGGTACCATCAGGTGATCAAGGTCAATATGGCTTATAATAAAACATTGATATCTCGAACCTTTTTATATGATGAGAAGAATGCATCGCCTCTATATATTTTTTCTCAAAATTCATAACCTCAGTCTAATCATAAAAAAGTCAGACAAACCCAAATTGAGGTACATTTTACAAAATACACGACCAATACTCTTTAGAAGTGTCAAGGTAATGAAAGACAAGAAAAGGCTGAGGGACTGTCACAGGTTGGAGGAGATTAAGGAGACATGACCATCAACTACAATGGACAGTGGGGCAGCAAAAAGGTATTAGGGGAAAACTGGGGAAATAGGAATAAAATATATAGTTTGGTAAATGGTATTGTAACAATGTTAATAACTTAGTGTTGACCATTTTGCCATGCAAAATATACAAGATTAACTTTAGGGGAATAAAAGAGCTCTTTGTACATTTTTTTGTTTGTTTTGTTTTTTGAGATGGAATTTCACTCTTTTCGCCCAGGCTGGAGTGCACTGGTGCAATCTTGGCTCACTGCTACCTCCGCCGCCTGGGTTCAGGTGAATCTCCCACCTCACCCTCCCAAGTAGCTGGGATTACTGGAGTGCGCCACCACACTGGCTAATTTTTGTATTTTTAGTAGAGACAGGGTTTCACCATGTTGGCCAGGCTACTCTCAAACTCCTGACCTCAAGTGATCCACTGAACTTGGCCTCTCAAAGTGTTGGGATTACAGGCGTGAGCCACCGTGCCCAGCCTCTGTACCATTTTTATAACTCTTCTAAAGACTATTTTATTTCAAAATAAAACAAAAATTAAATTTTTGGAAGGAATCTTAAGTGAAAAATTGTTCAAACCCTCTCTTCATGCAGGTAACATGTCATTTATTCAATCATTTATTCCTAGAATGCAAACTTCATGAAGGTAGGAAATTTACCAGTTTTGTTCACCACTATAGCCCAAACATCTAGGTGTAACATATCATGAGGGGAATTTTTAAAAATTTGAGCTATAGCAAAAACAAAAACAGAAATAAAACACCATTTAATAAAGTTGACTTATCCTTATATCTTAAAAGTAAAAAAATAATGACCATAGCAACAGCATAAATCGTAGATATGAAGGCTATTCTTAAACTGTCCCTATTTTTTTAAAAGCTATCAAGTTCTCATAAGACATTTCTCATTTTCCTAATTTTGAGGAGCTGAGATGAATTTACTGACAAGGAATCACCCTGCACCTTGTTTCAAGGCTCTTTAATCATGAAGTTAGATATCACCTTCTGAAGATTTAATAAATAGCTACAGTGGCTTGGGGCAATAGACAACCAGTCAGTACAGAAAGTGATCTGGAACTTGTTACCGATCACCAGGAACTTGTTAAATGATGTACTCTGTGACTGATGGAGGCTTTTGAGTTAACACTCTGCAGGAAGCTGACAGGGCACAGGTTACACTCTGCTTTATCTTCAAACAGGTTTTAGGAGGAAGAAAAATAGGAGGGAGATTACAGACACCTCTGGTGAGAATTCCTTAAATGTGAGAGAGTTTCACCCTGCTGTCAGAAGGCTTCATTCCTGACACTTTCCTCTATCTAAACAGAATCATCTTTGGAGCGTAAAAATGACAGGATATGGCTTTTCAGTCACAGAAAGGGTAACTATTGCTGAAGTGATTTAATCCCTGTAATCTGACACAACAAGGAAAAAATAAATAAATATTCAGACCCATATTCAAAATGTGCTACTTTGGAGCCAAGACACAAATAATATGTCTGCTTAGCAACTGAACTGGCCAAAGTAAATAATATTATCTCTTCTGCTTCTTACCTCTCCATAATATATATGTAGATATAATTCTTGCTGAAAACCAAAAAGAACATACCATATGATTTTTTTTTTTTTTTTTTGCTAATTTCACAAAATTACAAATAAAACTTTCATAGAATCATAACATCTGCTTTAGCAGTATTTTGGAGAAAAGGCATCCCTGCAGAATCACATGAGGACATACAGCTTAATGTGCAACTTGCCTTTCACATTTGGCATTCACATTGTCTTTGAGAGAGCTTGGAGAACATTAGCAATAAATGCCAGATGAGGAATACAAAATCTCTGGACATAAGAAGACTTTTGCCTTATGTTATTCATAGTATTATCAAAATTGAAGTAGAGTGTTATTAATTTGTTCTTAAGATCTATGCTAAGGCTTTTTAATATACATTTTCTTAAGAAACAAATGGTATCACTAAATGGATAATGGAATGTCCAAAGAGTTTGACCTTTGTTTTCAAACTGGAAACTACTTGAAGAGTATCAAGTTAGAACTCTACTGGCAGATTGGAAAAGAGTCTGGTGCATCCTATACCTTTCTTCTGTCTCCATCTCTACGTCCAGAAAGCCAGATCAGACCTAAATATTTCTCAAACGTAGCCATGTCTTTCCATTCCTATTGCTACCACCTATGTCCAGGCCTTCATTTTTCTCATCTCCAGCCTTGCTTATATCCATCCATTGGCATTCTGGTAAACAAGCTTTCCAGCGACAACAGCAACATGAAAACCAGCAACAACAAAACATTTACTTGTGGTGTTTGCCATTTCCAAAATATAAACAGTCCTACCATGGCCAATTTCAAGCTACCAACAATTTATCGACCAGTAAGATTCCTAAATCTTTGAGAGTTGATTCTCCTATGCCAGCTCAGCACACCACTGTCTCAATGCAGTACCCAGTGCAGTCAGTCATCTGTAATCTCCTTGCTTAAGAACCTTCAATATCTCCCACTTCCTTTAGCACTAAGTCCCAAATCCCTCTCTAAATTGACAAGCCCCCTACACTCTGGCCCACATCCACCGCTTTTTTGTTGTTGTTGTTGTTGTTGTTGTTGTTGTTGTTGTTGTTGTTGTTGTTGTTTTTGACGGAGTCTCGCTCTGTCGCCCAGGCTGGAGTGCAGCGCCACAATCTCGGCTCACTGCAAGCTCCGCCTCCCGGGTTCACATCATTATTCTCCTGCCTCCGCCTCCCGAGTAGATGGGACTACAGGCACCGCCCACCACACCCGGCTAATTTTTTGTATTTTTAGTAGAGACGGCGTTTCACCTTTAGCCAGGATGAGCTGGGTCTCCTGACCTCGTGACCTGCCCGCCTCCGCCTCCCAAAGTGCTGGATTGCTGTCCCTCTTTTAACCACACACCAGCTACACTGTTGAGTTTTGCTTTTGTTTTCTGGTGCCTTTAACTTACACTGATATCTCTGGTCATTGAGCCGTCTATCATTTGCTCCCTGCTCTCTTCACTTTAATTACTTTTACTTCTTAGGTCTCAGTTTAAACAGTCAACATCCAGGAAGACTCTAGATATCGTAAATCAGGTAAGTATTTTTCTAATGTACATTTGTATGCTTTCCTCATATCAGAAAACTCCCTCAGGATTACTTGTTTTATTACCTTTTCACTGACCAAACTTAAAAGGTCTCAGGAGCCATGTCTCTGAGATCATCACTCTTTTCAAGGTCTAGCAGAAGTGCCTGGTACCTAGTACACCTTTACCTTTTTATTAAATGGTAAGTAGATGGGGATTTTTATCTGATATACCTGATCCTTACTTAGTACAGGGCATATTTATAAACAAAAGAAATTCATAGCTATATTCAGTTATGTTATAATTTTTGCCATTTAGATAGAGTCAAGTAAATTCCAAAAGAGAAGGTTTTCCATATTCTCCCCACCAAAATGTGGTTTAAAAAGTAATATATTCTGAAAGCTGAGGTCTTATGAAATCAAAGTTATGTAGCTTATGGCGATGACTAAGGAATGCCACTCTTAAAGAGGATTTCTGAGTATAAAACAGGAACATATTATTCCCTACTCCAGAGCATACACTTTTGAATCTTGGTTCAGGGCCTAGAACCCAGAGATGAATTTTTATAAACTTGTCAAAGCTAATAAACAAGAGATCTCTGTATGAAGAAAGAAGTCAGAGCAGACGATCTTCATGTTTGCGTCCAATTCAAGGTTTCTAAGAATACATAACATAAATATGGGTGGTAGGTGATGGTAGAATAATATTCTCTTCTGCCTCCACTTAGTCTTTTATCCTGGCATCCTGGCACCCTGGCAGTGACCCTGAATGTCAGGGGAAAATGTAACTGCAAATAGGAACACACTTCCACTGAGCAGTGCCCAGAAAGAAATAGGGTAGCATAGTGAGAAGAATTTTGCTTTGCAAACTATCAACCTCTTCTTTAACGTTAGTGTTGAAAAAAAAATTCTCTCAGAGATTCGAGGAACTAAAGATATATGTAAAAACAAAACATAAAATGCTTAAGACATTGTGTATGTGTATTCTTAAACCTTACAGATTCCTAGATGTAGTTTCCCACATAAATCAACCAAAAATATTAGAGCAGTTTATAAAGAATGCCTTACAAATATTACAATGTATTTTTGAAAGCTCAACTAAAATTATAACCCCATAAATAAGAAACATCACTCTTTCTTTCAGGATGTGAGTGCTGAATACCTCCTATTAGGGATCTAAAATTAGCTCTACAGGTGGTGGTGGTGGTATACATCTGTCTGTGATATAGTCTGTGCCCTCAGGATACACACAGTATAATAGAAGAGACACATAGTGGAAACACTTGTAATTCGGAGTGATGGGTACTGTCATAAAGATATGTATAAACTATTCAGGAGCAGGGAGTGAATACCACGTGTTTCCTTTTAATTAGTTCTTTAAAATGCCACAGAATATTTTCATATAGATCTTACATTTTATTATATGTCTCCCTCTCAAATTTTAACATACCAGATGCACTATTAGATTAAATTTGCATATTGATTTTAAATTGTATTGCATTTTCAAAAATGTTTACATGTGAAAAAAATGTATTTGTATAGAAGTAAAGAGATAATAAAGTGAAGAAAACTAACTTCAAAATGAAAGCCAAATTCTTCTTAGGTAATTCTATTAATGGGGAAATATTATATATTATAAATATATCTGATAAGTGATATGGTTAGAAAGGTATCTTTTCCTCCAGTGCTTAGGTTTTGGCTGGGCAAATTTTGGGGGAGGTGTGGGAATGGTGATAGCACTCTATAATTTAAGGAGGGACTGGAAAGATAGTTTCCAGGACAAACTCATTTGTGAAAGAAGTAAAAATAACAGAATAAAGGGTAGGAAAGTAGGGAAACACTGATAAGAATATTGTGAATTATTCACCACGTTCAACCTAATCAACATATCCATCACCTCCCATAACCTTTTTTTTTTTTTTTTGTGCTGAGAACATTTAAGATCTACCCTTGTAGCAAATTTCAAGTGTATGATACAACATTTTTATTAGTAGTCACATTGTTGTATCTTAGATCTTTTTAACTATATAGAATTTTTAAATAGTTAACTGTATCTCAATGAAGTTGGGAGAAAAACTTAAAACTTAAAACACTGTGAGCTTGTCCTCTAATACATAAAACCCCAGAAATTTTCATCATGAATTTTAAAAGAAAGGAGTGGGGAGCATAATGAAATGTGAGATATAGACAGGGCTGGGTTCATGGGCATGCAAACTATATGATCACCCTACATGTTGTTTAATGCTCTGCTGTTGTCATCTAAAAATTCCTAATAATCTTTGGAAGTATATTTTGTAGTTGAAGTCCAATGAGACAATGGAGCTTGTGCGTGAGCAGAGGAGTTAAGAGTAATATGCATATCTGCCATTTTTGCTGCCCTATTTGCATGCAATAGTTTCAATGTCGCACGAGTGTAGAAATCCCAGGGACCTACCTTGCCTGGGAGTTCAGCAGGACTCAAACATGAACAAGATACACATATTATGTCTACTTTTGAGCAAGTGGGGCCATTGACAACCCTTAGAAATCACATTGTCCAATCAAACCAGAACTAGCTTAAAATGCAGAAAGAGGGCAATAATTTTCCAAAAAATACAAATAATCAAGAAATCTATCATATCACTTGCATTGCTTCTCTGTATTAGCTGATCCTTATGCTAAAAATGTTAACGTAACAGGGAAGATAGGCAAGATATAGTTCCTTTTCCTTTCAGTTCTTTTTTATTCATCAGTAAGCCTAAGATAGAGAGTGTTGGTAGACTGTGCACACATCAAGAAATGAAACAAAAAATAGCTGGGTTAGTTTTGGGCAGCATTTCCGTGGTTCAAGTAATAATTACATATATATGTATAGATGAGCTGTAAAAGATAAATTGTATAATATCAGTGATTCTACCTAGAAATTAAATGTTGTAATATGGCATTAAAACCGGAATTGCATAATGTAAAGATGAACAGTAAAACTCATTTTAATAATTTACAATTTTGACTTTCTTTACTTAGAACAATGATAAATAGAAAAATACCATGCATGACCAGTAGAGAGAAAAACTACAGAGGTGAGGAAATCTTTACATTTTATGGTGTTTAACAGCACTTTCTTTCCTGTTTTATGTGTTTATTTTTCACTAGGCCTCAAAATTAAGTAGCAGGCCTTGGATGTATAAGGTACAGGAAGGGAAAAAGGGAGACAATGAGATGAAAGGAGAGGTCTAGAAATCTGCTGGACACATACCCAAAGGCAAAGCAAGGGATGGAGGATTACTTCCCACGTTCTCAGATGACTTCAGCTCAGAGTGATTTTCTTCTTCAAGCTGTGGTTAATGAAGTTTTTACATACACTAAATCACTATATATTATGTATTTGATACTAATAAAAATGTAAACATTATAGGCAGGAGCTGTATTTTAATCTTTATATATGCATATTCTCTTACAATGATGTCATTATTAGAGATTTTTTAAAGTATTTAACTTATGTCTGTTGAGTCTACCCTCAAGATATGTCCAGAGTCTGAACATTTCTCCCAGCCTCTACTTCTACCAGGGCTGGCCCACCACCATCATATCACAGTGGTGTCCTAACTGGTTTCCTGGATTTTGCCCCTCCTCCCATTACATATCCTTTTAGCACAACAGCCAGAGGGATTCTTTCAAAATTTAACTAACAGATTTAATGCAGTCCCTATCAAAATGCCAATGACATTCTTCACAAATTTTTTTAAATCCTAAAATTCCCAAGGAACAACAAAAGACCTCAAATAATTAAAGCAATCCTGCACAAAAAGAACACAGCTGGAAGCATCACACAACCTGACTTCAAATTATACTTCAAAGCTATGGTAACCAAAACAGCATGGCACTGGCATGAAAATAGACCAGTGAAACACAACAGAAAAACCAGAAATAAATTCACACATTTACTACAGATTTGACTGTGTCTCTACCCAAATCTCACCTTGAACTATAGTTCCCATAATCCCCACGTGTCCTGAGAGGGACCTGGTGGGAGGTAATTGAATCATAGGGGCGGTTACCTCCATGCTGTCCTCATGAGAGTGAGTGAGTTCCCATGAGATCTGATGATTTTATAAGGGGCTTTTTCCCCTTTTGCTTGACACTTCTCCTTGCTGCTGCCATGTGAAGAAGGATGTGTTTGCTTCCCTTTCCACCATGATTGTAGGTTTCCTGAGACCTCCACAGCCCCGCAGAACTGTGAGTCAACTAAACCTCTTTTCTTTGTAAATTACCCAGTCTCTGGTATGTCCTTATAGCAGCATGAGAATGGAATAATACAGTAAATGGGTACCTCAGAGAGTAATATGCTGCTATAAAGATACCCAAATATACGTAAGCATCTTTGGAACTGTGTAACAGGCAGAGGTTGGAATAGTTTAGAGGACTCAGAGGAAGACAGGAAAATGTGGGAAAGTTTGGAACTTCATAGAGACTTGTTGAATGGCTTTGACCAAAATGCTGATAGTGATACGGACAATGAAATCCAGGTTGAGGTGGTCTCAGATGGAGATGAGGAACTTGTTGAGAACTGGAGCAAAGGTCACTTTTTCTGTGCTTTGGCAAAGCGACTGGAGGCTTTTTGCCCCTGCCCTAGAGATCTGTAGAACTTTCAACTTGGGAGAGATGATTTGGAGTATTTGGCAGGAGAAATTCCTAAGTGGCAAAGCATTCAAGAAGAAGCAGAGCATAAACATTTGGAAAATTTGTATCCTGACAATACAATAGAAAAAAAAAAAAAATCTCTGTGTAAAAATTCAAGCTGGCTATATAAATTTGCATAAGTAATGATGAGCTGAATGTTAATCACAAAGACCATGGAGAAATGTCTCCAGGTCATGTCAGAGACCTTCATGGCTATTCTTCCCATCACAGGCCTTGAGGCCTAGGGGGAAAGAATAGTTTCCTGAGTTGGGTCCAGGGGACCCCTGCTGTGTGCAGCCTCGGGACTGCATCCTAGCCCCTCCAGCCATGGGTAAAATAGGCCAAGTTACAGCTCAGGATGTTGCTTCATAGGGTGCAAGCCCCCAGTCTTGCCAGGTTCCACATGGTGTTGGTCCTTTGTGTAAGTAGAAGATAAGAATTGAAGTTTGAGAACGTCTGCCTAGATTTCAGAGGATGTATGGAAATGCCTGGATGTCCAGGAAGAAGTCTGCTACAGGGATGGAGTCCTCCTGGAGAACCTCTACTAGGGCAGTGTGGAAGGGAAATGTGGGGTCATAGCCCCCACACAGAGTCCCCACTAAGGCACTGGCTGGTGCAGTTGTGAGAAGTAGGCCACCAACTTTGAGCCCCAGAATGGTAGATTTACTGCCAGCTTACACTGTGCACCTGGAAAAGCTGCAGACAGTCAATGCCAGCCCATGAAAGCAGCCAGGAGGGGAACTGTACCCTGCAAAGCCACAACGTGGAGATGTACAAGACTGTGGGAGCCCACCTCTTGCATCAGCATGCCCTGGATATGAGACATGGAGTCAAAGGAGATCATTCTGGAACTTTAAGTTTTAATGACTGCCCTATTGGATTTCAGACTTGCATGGGGCCTGTAGCTTCTTTGTTTTGGCCAACTTCTCCCATCTGGAATGGTTGTATTTACCCAGTGCCTGTACCCCCATTGTATCTAGGAAGTAGCTAACTTGTTTTTGATTTTACAGAATCATAGTTGGAAGAGACTTGCCTTGTTTCAGATGAAAATTTGGACTTGGACTTTTGAATTAATGATGAAATGAATTAAGATTTTGGGGGATGGTTAGAAAGGAATGATTATGTTTTCAAATGTGAGGACCTGAGATTTGGGAGGGGCCAGGGACAGAATGATATGGTTTGGCTGTGTCCCCACCCAAATCTCATTTTGAATTGTAGTCCCTATAATCCCCTCATGTTGTGAGAGGGACCCAGTAATTGAAGAGGTAATTAAATCATGAGGTGGTAACCTCCATACTGTTCTCATGACAGTGAGTGAGTTCTCATGAGATCTGATGGTTTTATAAGGGGATTTTTCCTGTTTTGCTTGGCACTTCTCCTTGCTGTTGCCATATGAAGACAAACGTGTTTTCTACGCCTTCCACCATGATTATAAGTTTCCTGAGGCCTCCTCAGCCCTGGGGAACTGTAATTCAATTAAACCTATTTCCTTTATAAATCACCCACTCTTGGGTATGTCCTTATAGCAGCATGTGAATGGACTAATACAACAAACAACTCATTCTCAACAAAGGTGCCAAGAATATGCATTAGGGAAAGGACAGCCATCTTATAAATGGTGCTGGAAAAACTAGATACCTATATGCACAGTGAAACTAGATCCCCATCTTTTACCATATACAAAAATAAACTCAAAATGGATTAAATACTTACATTTAAGACTTAAAATTTTGCTAGAAGACAACATTAGGGAAATGCCACAGGACATTGGTCTGAGCAAAGATGTTTTGGGTAAGACCTCAAAAGCACAGGCAACAAAAGCAAAAATAACAAATGAGACTACATCAAGCTAAAAGGCTTCTGCACAGCAAAGAAAATAATCAACAGAGCAAAGAGACACCCATCCCAACCACAATCAACAAAGTGAAGAGACAGCTACTTATCCCTGTCCACGTAGCGAGGGAGCAAAAATGAGAATATATAAGGAACTCCAATCACTCAATAGCAGAAAAACCAAATAACCCAGTTTTAAAATAGGCAAAAGCCTGAATAGATATTTTTCAAAAGAAGACACAGAAATAGTCAACAAGTGTAGGAAAACATTTTATCATTAATCATGAGGGAAATACAAATTAAAAGCACAATAAGCTATATCTCACAACAGTTAGAAAGGCTATTATCAAAAAGACCAAAAAACAGCAACAAATGATAGTGAGGATGCCAAGAAAAAGTAATGTTCATACACTGCTGGTAGGAATATAAATTAGCACAACCATTATGGGAAACAGTGTGGAGTTTCTTTTAAAAACTAAAAATAGACCTACAATATGATCTAGCAATCCCAGTGTTAGGTATATATCCAAAAGAAAGGAAATCAGTATATCCAAAATATATCACATTCCCATGTTTGCTGCAGCACTATTCACAATAGCCAAGATATTGAATCAACCTGAGTGTCCATTAACAGATAAATTGATTAAAAATGTGTTATAGATACACAATAGAATATTATTCAGCCATAAAAAGAATGCGATCCTGTCATTTGCAACAACATGGCTAGAACTTGAGGTCCTTATTATAAGTGAAATAAGCCAGGCATAGAAAAAACAAATATTCCTTGTTCTCATTCACATTGGGAGTTGAAAAAATGGATCTCGTGGAGGTAAAGAGTCAAATGGCAGGTACCTGAAGCTCAGAAGGGTGGAGGTTGGGAGTAGATGAAAAGAAGTTGGTTAATGGGTACAAAAATGCAGTTAGATAGAAGGAAATATTTCTACTATTTGATAGCACAGTAGGGAAATTACAGTTAACAATAATTTATTGTATATTTCAAAATAGCTAGAAGAGAAAAATTAGAATATTTCCAACACAAAGAAAAGATAAGTGTTTAAAGTAATGGATATCCCAATTACCTTGAATTGATTGTTACATATTGTAGATATATTAAAAAGTCACATGTACTCCAAAATATGTACAACTCTTACTTATCAATAAAAAAACTAGCTCTTAATAAAGGATTTATTATCAAAAAAAATTAATTCAGATCATGTTGCCCTTCTGCTGAAAACTGTTATTAAAGCCCATTACATAGACTGACTCTGAGGTTCTGTACATGATCTGGCCCCTGCTACTTTTTTGAATGTGTCTTTCCTGCCTTCACTTTTCACCAGCCACACTGACTTCTTTGCTTCCTTGCTGTTTCCTAGCACACCAGACATACCCTTGCCTGGGGACTTTCACAATGGTTCTTCCCATCTCTTTGAATACTCTTCCCCCAGATACCTCAGTGCCTTGCTCCTTCACCTCTTCTTTGGTAAGCCATTCTCGTGTTTAAAGTACAACTCCATTCCCACTCAAAGCATTCCTTCTTCCCTCTTCCATGCATTATGATTCCCCACAGCACTTAGCCCCAGCCAGACAGTATGTATTTCTTATATTTATTTTAAATTGCCTCCGCCGGAATGTAATCCCCATGAGGGCAAGAACTTTTTTGTCTGTATTGTGGAATGCTATATCCACAGCATTTACAACAGTAACTGACACTCATTAAGAATCCAATAAATATCTGCTAGACAGATGACTAAATGAACACCAGATGATTTACTAGCATGCTTATAGGTGATCATGAGTCTCCAAGAAGACTGTGTTCCTGGGTTTTATACCCTTGGGGAAATAAATGTTTAGTATC
Source organism: Piliocolobus tephrosceles (assembly GCF_002776525.5). Classification (NCBI taxonomy): domain Eukaryota; kingdom Metazoa; phylum Chordata; class Mammalia; order Primates; family Cercopithecidae; genus Piliocolobus; species Piliocolobus tephrosceles. The sequence goes on along the minus strand of NC_045440.1, from coordinate 110,493,452 downwards.
ATTTGTCAATATAAACTCTCATTTTCTTTATTTTTTTTTTAAGAAATATACTTCCCTTTATATCTTCACCTTGATTGTAGTATATCCCTTGTCACCAGACAGTGGTGAGGTGTAGAGTACCACACTGCAGATATTTCAGAGATTCTAGAGGAGCTGTCAGGGGCTTATAATCCAGCAGCTTAGTCAAGCACTTGCCCTGATTAACACCTTTGAATATCCTCAACATGTCTATGGTTTCGTTTTTGGTGCTGGTGTTGACTTTTCTTGGGATTCTTAAGCCAAGTGGCCTCTTCTGCTGCTGAGGTGCATTTGAGCATGAGAATTAGCCATGCAGCTTCCATACGAATATGTTTCTCTTGATGCAACCAACTCTTAATCCACTTTACACATCTCAGTCTAGCTGTGAATACTGGGAATGTAAAAATTGAAAAAATATTAAATATTTTATATATATACGCTTTCCAAAATACAGTTGTCTTTAGACAATTTTAAATGTGCAAAAAAAAAAAAAAAATCCTGATAGATAGTTCTTTAAAATCTTTATAATCAAAGTATTTTCTTCCAGAAGCCAAGATGTGTATTTTTCAGAATTCTTTTCCTTGCAAATAACAGAAACCCACCTCAAAACAGATGAAGAATAAAAAGATGAAGGCTAGTAATAAAATGGCTACTGGGATATCTGTAGTGAAATAATGCTGTATGAGTCTCTCTCCTTCAGACAATTCTCTTATATGTGGTAGCCAAGATGGCTGACCTATATTCTGCCAACTTATCAATCTCCCAATGGAGAGTAATAGTTTCACTAACATTTATGGTGAAAAGCTAGAGAAGTGTTCTGACTGAGATTACATGCCACTTGTCTATCCCTTAACCAATCTCTTTAGCTAAAGGGAGAAATACTCTGATTGATTGGATCTGGAGTTTATGACTACTCTTGTAATTGATGAGTGGAGTGAGTAGGGCTATCTCAACCACAGAACCACAGGAAAAAGTGCTTCTTATACTGGGAAGGTCTGTCATAATTCTCAATGTAATCTGTCATAGACCAATCAGCTGACTATTATTTACAATACCATTTCTAGGCAAGCTTCATGATTCAGATCTCCAGAAAAGGAGAGGCTTTCAGAGGTCAGGAGGTGGATAAGGTGGTGGTCTGGGTATACGGACAGGGTCTAATGGATGCCTTCTATTTGTAACAGACAGTGCTCACTATGCCTAGAGCTCCCATATTTTCTTTTTCGCTTTAATCTTCAAAACAAGTCTGGGAGGTAGATATTACTAATCCTCATTTTGTGGTTGGGAAAGTAAATTGCCAAGTTCACAAGCTTCGTCGCATAAAAATTAGAGCCCAATTCTGAACCCAGATCTAATTCTGAAAACCATATGCTTTTCATCATAAGGTAATATTCGTAGTTGGAAAATGTTGATGCCCTGACAAAACTAGAGGTTTTATTTTGTTTTCTTTCTTTTGCTTTCCTATTAACAGAACATGTTACCTGTTAGAGGTCAACTTTGAGAAAGTGATCCATTTCCAGGGTCCAGGAGCATGGGTCCCAGAAGGGCTGTGAGATCATTAGCATTGAAAGTAGCAAGAAAGACAAGACAGGCTTGCAGGTGATCTCAAGATGGAAGACTTCCTCTTCCTCTATAATCATAATATTCAAGGGATGGAGATTTGGTAAGATTTTTTATTTCCATATGTAATTGATAAATGTATTATTTGTCATGGATTTTATATAAATTAGTTGGTATGGAATGTAAGACTATGTTATTCACTTATGTAACTACTATTACTGAATTTTTACTATGGGTTAAGCATAAGAAAAGAAACCTAAGGGCCTAAAATGTCTAATGAAACAATAAAGACATAAACAAGTGCTAAAGATAAAGAAAGAAAGGTACGAAAGGAAAGACCAAAGCAAAGTCTCACATAGGCTACCTTACATACTTTCACCATTCTCATTCTCATAAATTTAAAGAAAGAATGTGTTATGGCCAAGTTCAACTATTTTTGTTCCTTCTACAAAATTATAGTACACTATGAACAGTATAGTTTCTGTCCAAGTGAAAACTTCCCACAATTATGACTCTGGCGTTTTACTATTTGTAAAGAAAAATCTAATTTCTCTACAGAAAAACATGATTTCCAAATTAAACCTGGAAAAGTGAATCGTTCAAAATGCATACTCTCTCTGTTATTTGGAGTGACCTTCAAGGATGCTTAGTTGGAGCCACTAAAGAGCAAAGTTATTTATTTTTAGTTTTTCATTTTTAAAAATGTGTGTAAATATAAAGACCCTCAAACCCCAATGGGAGCTTCACAGTGTTGTCCAATCCAGAATAGACATCGTCAGTATCCACAAATATTTATTCACAGAAACCTTCAGTTACTCAATTCCTACAGGATTAAGTCCTGAATCTTAAATGGCATACTTGGCTTTCTGCATTCGGGTTCCTGCTTACCATTATGTCTGGCCTAAGTCACATCTTCTCCCTCCTTCAGGATCCAAAGGCCTATTTGCTATTTTCAAATTTCCTGTTGTGGGTGGTTTTTCCTTTTGCCTCTATGCCTTTATATACATTTATCCCTTTGGGCAAAATGTCTGTCACTTTTGGAACTAGGAAACTCTAAAAATGCACCCTTCAAATTTTAACTCAAATACAATTCTGGATGTTGTTACCAAGGGAAAAGAAAACCGACCGAAGTATCTGTTCTTCTGAAAAATTTTTTGTCATACCTCTAGGACAGATATTTTACTATATTATTTTACATTAAATTACATTTAATTAATTGCATTTAATTATATTTTCCTTGATTTACTTAATTTAGGGTCATTAATCTGCAAGTTTTTCAAAAGCACTGTTTTATTCATTATTACGCTTTCAACCCCTAAGGGTGCTTTTGTATGAGACTAATTACTCACTTCATAGTTGGTTAATTAGTTCATTACTTTCCTGAACTACATGCAAAATAGTATTCCAATCAAGATAAAAAGAGACATAAATAATGCCTCTGACTCCAAGAAGTTTGCAATCTGTTTGCCAATAGAAGGTACGGAAAATTAATGACAAAATAAAAAATGTTGATATAACACATACCATATACCAGGGACCATTCTAAGTGTTTTAAATGTATTAATTTATTTAATCCTCATAATAGTACCTATAAGGTAGATGCAATTTTATCAGTGAGAAAACCGAAACACAGAAAGAATAAGGAATTTGTTCAAGGTAAGCCATGTAACTGGAACAAAATCCCAGGCAGTCTGGATTTAGAGTTACTGTCAATCTACGTATTTTACCATAAATGACCTAATAATACCGAAAGTTAAATTTATTTAATTACATTAAACTAAAATGACTTTAAGTATAAAATAACTACACATTCAACTATTAACACACACAAAATATCCATACAAAAATATTCTATATTTTAATTTGAATCAAGGGCTGTGCCTTCATCCCACGTATCCTCTCAAACACCATTAAACCTGTAGAAACTCCTAACAGCTCCTTCTTAAAGTCCCCCATTGGTACCAACTGCCACCTACTTCAACCAGGGAAACTCTGTTTTGTTTTAATTGATACATGATAATTATATATGTTTGTGAGGTACATATGATATTTTAATAGATGTATACAAATACATAATGATCAAATCAGAGTATTTAGGATATCTATCACTTCAAAACATTTATCATCTATTTGTGTTGGGAACATTCCAAATCATTTCTTTCAACTATTTTGATACATACAACAATTAATTGTTCAATATAGCCACTTTACTGTGCTATAGAACAGTAGAACTTATTCCTTCTATCTTTTATGTACTGGGACTTCATACAGGATTTTGCCCACTGATCAAGTAAAAGGTACTTTGGAAATCACTGTTATGTCTAACATATATAAGTATATGTAAGACTCAGGACTAGCCTCAGACAAAAAACAAAAAAATGAGTAGAATGTTCCTTCTGAGATCACATAGCTCCCTTCATCTCCAACTCCCCATATTGCCAACAACAGTACCACTCTCCACAGCCACTACCAAATGCACACATGTTAAGCCAACCCTTCCTTGAACTAGATGGGAGACATTCCCCAAATCTTGCCTTTATTAACCATCTATGTTCTGAACTTTTCAACCCATCTCCTCCCTCTTCCCTGGTCAATACCATTTTCATATCTGTACTTGATTCCCTCTTTCTTCTCTACTAACACTCACTAAACCTTGGATTTGATGCTAAGCACATACTTCCTTCAACACTCTCTATTCTGATCTTCTTTCTCAAATCGTTCCAAGCGTCCTGGCCCAGGACATCATGCTGGTAACAGTCTAGGTCACTTGTATTCAAAAGAAAATAGAACATCCACAGGGTCTTGACTGGGGCTACAGCATCTGCTGATCAGAGATGTCTCCACTTCTATGACTTTATATTTTATAGATTGTTATGAAGTAAAAAACTGGATTTCTGTTAGTAGTTTGAAGCACTGCTGGAAGTCTGGGTTCCAGAGGCCTATCATCAGAAATGATTTTTCTGACCTGTCATATCTTCCAAATTCATGTAAAAAGGAATTACAGTGTCACCCACCTCTTCTATTTTATCATTCTTTTTCTGCTGCAGTGTCTGTAAATATAAGGCTCTATTTATAGGTGGTTACTGTTCCTGGCTCCAGAAACCATGAAGAATGGGCTTTAAAATAGGGCTACATAAGTTAAAATACAGACAGAAAGTAGAATATCTAATCAACAATACCTTCAAACTCTTATATGAGATTAAAAGACAAAGTCTTATAGGAAATTAAAAGTACCAATAGGCTGACACTTGTATCATAAGTAGCATCATACATAGTCTTTTCAATAACCCTTAACAACATTTTATGTTTAAGGTAAAACAGAATGGTCAAGAACCTAGCTATTCTAATATTTCTGAAATTGGGCTTGTGGCTTACAAAAACACATGTCCATTGGACATAGTAACTGAACAAAAGACAAGTTCTGCTGGATAGCAGATAAGATAGAAGGATGAATATAAAATGTATAGAAAGGGAGAATGCTGGAAAAGAGTCACACAAGTAGAAGCTGAAATTACCTGACCATCAAATTCTAGGAAGTTAATCCAGTAGACACCCTATGATAATGCTGTAGGAATGATGACAATCTTTTAGAGCCAGGAATCATGTGGTCCCTCAGGCAATTCGGTAGTTTGATAAGATGCAAAGACCTCTGTAAACAATACCAATGTAATAGAGTAATAGCGATGTATACTGGAGAAAGATTAGTCACATATATATCTTTCAAAAAACAGAAGATGGGAGGAAATAATCTCAGAAGGAGTATCTTCTCATACAGAGAACACAAACAATAGGCTTACTACTCATTTAATTTTTTAAGGACAAATTTGAGAGCATCTTAATAGGACTCGGGAGTCACCCATCTGACCATATCCATCTTCTTGCAGTTATTTAAAGGTAACTTTTTACCTTCTTATTTATCTTCCCTCTTCCCTCAACCCCTCTCCTTCCCTCCTTTCCCTTCATCTTCCTTCACCAAATATTTATTACATTTGCATTCTATGTCAAGAACTTTGCTAGACAGTTCATATCTTTATGCAATGGGTCTTGAAGCCATTAGAGCCTAGGATTGAATCCAACTGTGTAGCCTTTGACAAGTTGCCTAATCTTTAAACTGCTATAGCTTCATTTGTAACCTGAGAATGGTAGTTACTTATCTATCTCCTAGGTTTGTGGGAAATATTAAATGAGATAATCCATGTCAAGGATTTAATATTATATTTGGCATATGGTAATAATCCAATAAATCTTAGTTATTATTATTGTTATTTTTAAGATTCATTGTGGATTCACTATCTGTGATCTACTCCCTGAGGCTGCATTGTAACATTCCTCTAGGGTTTCATAGCATCCTATGTGTATGTGGTCTACACTGTAATGCACTACCCAAAATCCCCTATAAAAAGGACTTGCTTCTGAGCTTACAGGAAGTGTGGTCATGAGGCAGCCTTCAAATGTCAGCTTCAGGGTCTGCCTCAGCTACAAAGAGTGACCTCAACCTCACCCAAGGTCATGCCTTCCTAGGGCAGCCCACATCTAGCCACTGAGTGAGAGAAAGATTTAAGGCCCCAGGCTGACATGGGACAGCTCTGATGGGCAATACTTGTTCCAGAAGTCCCACTATGTTGCCCAGTGCTTTGGCAGACCTGCAGCACATTTGAACTTTCCTCCCTGCCCATTTCTATTTCCACCCCCATCTTTTCACAAGTGTTTAACCCTAATAAACATCTTGCACCCCAAACTCTATCTCAGTATCTGCTTTCTGAGAATGTAACCTAGGACCACATCATAACTGTGCTCTGTTATTTGGCTTATTTCTCTCTAACTCACTGCCTGAACTGTGTGATCCTTGAGGACAGGGAAAATCTTATTTACCTTTGTATCCCCAGCACCTAATAAGTGATGGTTAAATAGAAAACACTCAATCAGGATTTGTTCACTGAACGAATAAAAAACAAAGTCAGCTTGAGGGGCAATTTAAAATAAAAACACTATGTTCAGGAAAATTGAATCATCATAAAAATAATTAGTACATTTCAAGTTAACTAAAATGTTTCCCATGAATGAGGTAGCTATTATTTTCTAAACTGCATGTACAACGTTAGAGGAAGTAAATTTTATCAGTAAACTCAACACTGCTCTGGAAAGAATCCTCTTAACAGCTACAGCAATTTCTTCTCTTTCCAGCACTTACTACATGTACTTGGAGAAATCAAATAATGAACAATGTATGTACGACATCTGGTGGCTCCCAGATTATGTTACATCGACCTTGCCTGGAGTCTGAGTGACAGAGGTTGGTGATCCTGTTAGCCTGAACCTTTTCTTCTATTGAAATCCTACACAGCATTAACATGGGTCAGTCTGCCTGTGCTGGGAAGATGGGAGCTGTTAAATTCGTCAAAGATTCCAGTTGTGATGAATATAACAGCCCCCATTTTTAAATCCTTTGATTTATATTATCTTTAGAATTAATAATCATTCATGCAATGAAATGATCTTGGTCTGGGCCTCTAGCCAATTCTGTCATTGAAGGCGATAAGACCTATTAGCTATAAGCCTTATATCAATCAGCTTCAGACCCAAGGGAAGTATGTTACCCAAATGAGCCACTCCCTTCTAATTCCATGCCATCATGACTGATGCTAGCAAGTATCTTCATTACACTGCTGCTGTTATGGTCTGCAGAACAGATTTACGTGCTACAGTTAAGACTACAAAACAAGATCTCATGGTACTTTTTCAACCACTGGTGAATTAAGTTTAGATAATTTTAAAAGTCTATACAAATATTACATGACCTAACCCAAACTTACACAAACATAACCATCTAGAGGTAGAAAGAGTAGAATGAAAAGCATAGAAGAATTTTATATGTTGCTGATGATATTATTACAGTAATATACTCTGGTGACCAACACTTTGACTTGATTTAAAAATACTTCGAGAGAAAAAACAGGAAGATCAAACTTTTGTTAATAGCAAGTTGCAGATTGAAGGTGAAATTATCCTGATTTGTATTATTTGGATAATTGACTTTATCCTACCCTTAATTTTGCATGTATTTTTATAGCTTGTGTTGACTAAATATAAACATATGGAGATGTAGATCATACATCAGGAAAACTAGGAGAAAAAAATCAAATCAAAATGTAGGAAACATTAACTAAGTATCCAAGGTTTCTTCTGTATGCAAAAGAAATCCTCTAAAGCTAGGTAAATGTTTGGTGCAGTTCACATGTGTTGGAGCATGTAGTACTTTGTAATGGGCTAAACTATGAACCTTTCTTTGAACTACAAATCCACAAGAATAACAACTGATGGAAAGGGTCAGTTAAATCACCATGGAAATCCAGGCATTTTTACATTCTTCACTTTCAAAGTTAACAAGTGTCATTGGGTTGAGGTCAACTTTGGTGTTCAAATAAGAATGTACCTACATTCCTTATAATGAAAGCCTAATAAATATTTTTAGAATATGTTATTAACAGAAACATCAATATATCTTCAGTCTTTTAAATTTTCTTATACTGTTAATAAACATGGAAACTTTTTTCTGACAATGCAGTGACATTGGGAAATATTTCTTTATTAGTTTTCATCTAAGCACATGAATTGCCTAAATTATAATTACCAGAATTTGTTGATCATGGTTCAGAGAAAAGCCAGGAGATTTTCTGGATTAAGTTACCCCAAAACTTATTTTATTCCACTTGATTTACAATGACTTGTATATAATCTCATGACTCAGTTTACCACAACAGTTTGATTAGTCAAGAAGGATATGAGACAATATTTGTTCTTATTGCCTGTTGCCTGCTAAGGACTACGCCATCAATTCATGGATAGTAAACTCATCCAGCTATGGGGTATACACATGAAGCTTTCTAATTCTCTCTTTATTTATCATGCCTGTGTTATCATGCTTATGTATTTATCATGCTTATTGAACTTTGAACTTCAAATCTTTCTCAAAAGTTACTATCATTGCTTCCTATCATAAATAGACATCTATAGAAATGAAAAAGGGTGAATTTGTATTTGATTCTTAAATCCCAAAATGGTATCTTATTAAGCAAAATTTTAATAAATCAGCAAAAGTACAGACTTTTAAAAATAGCTGATAGATGACCTCATGAAAATCAAATCATAATTCTAATTTTACCTTAGAAATTCTAAAAATTTGGAAGGAAAATATATACATATGAACACAATTAGTTTTCTTTTATCTATGTCTACTTTTTCTGTTTTAATTATAAATATTTAAGGTGCACAACAGGATGTTTCGATATATATACACATAGTGAAATGATTACTACAGTCAAGAAATTTATCCTATCTGTCACCTTCCATAGGACCTTCTAGTCATCACAGTGTACATTAAATCTCTAGAGTTATTCCTCCTACATATCTTCACATTTGTACCCTTTCGTCAACATCTCGCAATTTTCTTCCCCACTCCCTCCCCTGGTAGGCTCCATTCTAACCCTCTGTTTCTATGTATTCTACTTTTTTATGGACTCCACATATAAGGAAGATCATGCAGTATTTTTTATTTCTGTTTCTGACTCATTTCACTTAGCATAACCTCCTCCAGGTTCACCCAGGCTGTTGCAAATGGCAGAATTTCCTTCTTTTAAAAGGCTGAATAACATTTCACTCTGTATGTACATATGTGTGTATGTATCACATTGTGTGTGTGTGTGTGTGTGTGTGTGTGTTATCTCACATTTTCTTTATTCATTTGTCAGTGGACATATGGGTTGTTTCCACGTTTCCACTATTGTGAAAAGTGCTACAGTGAACATACAAGGGCAGATATCTCTGAGGTGCTTTGCATATATATCCAGAGTCATATGGCAGTTCTATTTTTAATTTGATGAACAGTATGAGGAACCTTCATACTGTTTTCCATAACGGCTGTACCAATTTACATTACCACCAACAAGGTACAAGTGTTCTCTTGTCCCTTCACCCTCACCAGAATTTGTTATCTCTGGTGTATTTGATAATAGCCAATCTAACAGGAGTGAAGTGATACCTCATTGTGGCTTTGATATGTACTTCCCTGATAATTAGTGATGATGAGCACCTTTTTATGTAACTGTTGGCCATTTTTATATTGTCTCTGGAAAGATGTCTATTCAAGTCTTTTGCCCATTTTTAAATTACATTATTTTGGGGTTTTGCTATCGAGTTTTTAGAGTTCCTTACATGCTCTGAACCACTTATCAGATATAGATTGTAAATATTTTCTCCCAGTCTGTAGGCTGCCTTTTCATTTTATTGATTGCATGTTTTGCTGTACAACAGCTTTTGAGTTTGATACAGTGCTAATCCTTTATTTGTGCTTTAGTTGCCTGAGCTTTTGGTGTCATATTAAAAAAAAAAAATAAAAATCAATTGCTGGCAAGATGGCCACATAGGAACAACTCCAGTCTGTAGCTCCTAGCAAGATCAACACAGAAGGCGGGTGATTTCTGCATTTCCAACTGAGGTACCCAGTTCATCTCATTGGGACTGGTTGGACAGTGGGTGCATCCCATAGAGGGAGGGTGGGCCATTGCATCACCTGGAGAGCGCGAGGGGTCAGGGAATTTTCTCCCCTACCCAAGGGAAGCCATGAGGGACTGAGCCTCAGGAACTCTGGCACAGATGCCATGCTTGTCCCATGGTCTTTGAACCAGGGAGCCAGTGGGTCCCACCCCCACAGAGCCCAGGAAACTAAGATCCACTGGCTTGAAATTCTCACTGGAAGCACAGCAGCAGTCTGAGATCCACCTGGGATACTCCAGCTTGGTAGGGGAAGGGGCATCCACCATTGCTGAGGCTTGAGTAGATGGTTTTATGCTCACAGTGTAAACCAAGCTGCTGGGAAGGTCGAACTGGGCAGAGCCCACTGCAGCTCAGCAATGCTGCTGTGGCCAGACTGCCAGATTTATCTTCTCTGGGCAGGACATCTTTGAAAAAAAGACAGCAGCCCCATTCTGGGACTTAGAAGCAGACTTAAACATCCCTGCCTGATGGCTCTGAAGAGAGCAGCAGACCTCCCAGCACAGCGTTCGAGTTCTGCTAAGGGTCAGACTGCCTTCTCAAGTGGGTCCCTGACCCCTGTGTGTCCTGACTGGGAGACACCTCCCAGTAGGGGCCGACAGACACCTCATACAGGAGAGCTCTGGTGGCATCTGGCAGGTTCCCTTCTGGGATGAAGCTTCCAGAGGAAAGAACAGGCAACAATCTTTGCTGTTCTGCAGCCTCTGCTGGTGATACCCAGGCAAACAGTCTGGAGTGGACCTCCAGCAAACTCCAGCAGACCAGCAGCAGAGAGGCCAGACTATTAAAAGGAAAGCTAACAAACAGAAAGGAACAGCACATCCACTTAAAGACCCCATCCAAAGGTCACCAACATCAAAGACCAAAGATAGATAAATCCACAAACATGGGGAGAAACCAGCGCAAAAAGACTGAGAATTCCAAAAACCAGAATGCCTATTCTCCTGCAGAGGATCACAACTCCTCCCCAGCAAGGGAACAAAACTGGACAGAGAATGAGTTTGACAAAGTGACAGTAGTAGGCTTCAGAAGGTGAGTAATAACAAACTCCTCCGAGCTAAAGGAGCAGGTTCTAACCCAATGCAAGGAAGCTTTGAAAAAGGTTAGACGAAGTGCTAACTAGAATAACCAGTGTGGAGAAGAACATAAATGACCTGATGGAGCTGAAAAACACAGCACGAGAACTTCATGAAGCATACACAAGTATCAATAGCTGAATCCATCAAACAGAAGAAAGGATCTCAGTGACTGAAGATCAACTTAATGAAATCAAGAGAGAAGACAAGATTAGAGAAAAAAGAAAAAGAAAAAAGAATGAACAAAGCCTCCAAGAAATATAGGACTATGTGAAAAGACCAAATCTACATTTGATTCATGTACCTGAAAGTGACAGGGAGAATGGAACCAAGTTGGAAAACACTCTTCAGGATATAATCCAGAAGAACTTCCCCAACCTAGCAAGAAAGGCCAACATTCAAATTCAGGAAATACAGAGAACACCACAAAGATACTCCTCAAGAAGAGCAACCCCAAGACACATAATCGTCGGATTCACCAAGGTTGAAATTAAGGAAAAAATGTTAAGGGCAGCCAGAGAGAAAGGTTGGGTTACCTACAAAGGGAAGCCCATCAAACTAACAGTGGATCTCTCTGCAGAAACTGCACAAGCCAGAAGAGAGTGGGGGCCAATATTCAACATCTTTAAAGAAAAGAATTTTCAACACAGAATTTCATATCCAGCCAAACTAAGCTTCACACATGAAGGAGAAATAAAATCCTTTACAGACAAGCAAGTGCTGAGAAATTTTGTCACCACCAGGTCTGCCTTACAAGAGTTCCTGAAGGAAGCACTAAATGTGAAAAAGAACAACCGGTACCAGCTGCAAAAACATACCAAATTGTAAAGAACATTGACACTATGAAGAAACTGCATCAACTAACAGGCAAAACAACCAGATAGGATCATAATGACAGGATCAAAGTCACACATAACAATATTAACCTTAAATGTAAATGTGCTAAATGCCCCAATTAAAATATACAGACTGGCAAATTGGATAAAGAGTCAAGACCCATCAGTGTGCTGTATTCAGGAGACCCATCTCACGTGCAAAGACACACATGGGCTCAAAATAAAGGGACAGAGGAATATTTATCAAACAAATGGAAAGCGAAAAGAAAAAAAAAAAAAAAGCATGAGTTGCAATCCTAATCTCTGATAAAACAGACATTAAACCAATAAAGATCAAAAGAGACAAAGAAGGGCATTACATTATGGTAAAGGGATCAACACAGCAAGAAGAGCTAACTATCCTAAATATATATACATGCAATACAGGAGCACCCAGATTCCATAAAGCAAGTTTCAGAGACCTACAAAGAGACTTAGACTCCCACACAATAATAATGGGAGACTTTAACACCCCACTGTCAATATTAGACAGATCAATGAGAGAAAATTAGCAAGGATGTTCAGGACTTGAACTCAGCTCTGGACCAAGCAGACCTAATCTACAGAACTCTCCACCCCAAATCAACAAAATATACATTCTTCTCAGCACCTCATTTCACTTATTCTAAAAGTGACCACAGAATTGGAAGTAAAACACTCCTCAGCAAATGCAAAAGAATGGAAAGCACAGTGCAATCAAATTAGAACTCAGGATTAAGAAAATCACTCAAAACTGCACAGCTACATGGAAACTGAACAACCTGCTCCTGAATGACTACTGGGTAAATAACGAAATGAAGGCAGAAATAAAGATGTTCTTGAAACCAGTTAGAATGAAGACACAATGTACCAGCATCTCTGGGACACATTTAAAGCAGTGTGTAGCAGGAAATTTATATCACTAATTGCCATAAGAGAAAGCAGGAAACATCTAAAATAGATACCCTAACATCAAAATTAAAAGAACTAGAGAAGCAATAGCAAACAAATTCAAAATCTAGCCGAAGACAAGAAATAACTAAGATTGGGGCAGAACTGAAGGAGATAGAGACACAAAAAAAAACCCTTCAAAAAATCAATGAATCCAGGAGCTGAGTTTTTGAAATGATCAACAAAATAGGTAGACCGCTAGTCAGACTAATAAAGAAGACAATGGAGAAGAATCAAATAGATGCAATAAAAAAATGATATAGGGGATATCACCACTGATACCACAGAAATACAAACTATCATCAGAGAATACTATAAACACCTCTATGCAAATAAACTAGAAAACCTAGAAGAAATGGATAAATTCCTGGAAACATACACCCTTCCAAGTCTAAACCAGGAAGAAGTCCAATCCCTGAATAAACCAATAGCAAGTTCTGAAATTGAGGCAGTAATTAATAGCCTATCAACCCAAAAAAGTCCAGGACCAGATGGATTCACAGCCAAATTCTAAAGAGGAGCTGGTACCATTCCTTCTGAAACTATTCAAACAATAGAAAAAGAGGGAATCCTCTCTAACTCATTTTATGAGGCCAGCATCATCCTGATATCAAAACCTAGCAAAGACACAACAAAAAAGAAAATTTCAGGCCAATATCCCTGATGACCATCAATGCAAAAATCCTTAATAAAATACTGGCAAACCAAATCCAACAGTGCATCAAAAAGCCTATCCACCACGATCAAATCAGCTTCATCCCTGGGATGCAAGGCTGGTTCAGCATATGCAAATCAATAAATGTAATCCATCACATAAACAGAACCAATGACAAAAACCACATGATTATTTCCATAGATGCAGAAAAGGCCTTCGACAAAATTCAACAGCCCTTCATGCTAAAAACTCTCAATAAACTAGGTATCAAGGGAATGTATGTGAAAATACTAAGAGCTATTTATGACATACGCACAGCCAATATCATACTGAATGGGCAAAAACAGGAAACATTCCCCTTGAAAACTGGCACAAAACAAGGATGCCATCTCTCACCACTCCTATTCAACATAGTATTAGGAGTTGTGGCCAGGGCAATCAGGCAAGAGAAGGAAATAAAGGGTATTCAAATAGGAAGAGAGGAAGTTAAATTGTCTCTGTTTGCAGATGATATGATTGTATATTTAGAAAACCCCATCTTCTCAGCCACAAATCTCCCTAAACTGATAAGCAACCTCAGGAAAGTCTCAGGATACAAAATCAATGTGCAAAAATCACAAGCATTCCTATATACCAATAACAGACCAACGGAGAGCCAAATTATGAGTGCACTCCCATTCACAATTGCTACTAAGAGAATAAATTAACTAGGAATCCAACTTACAAGGGATGTGAAGGACCTCTTCAAGGAGAACTACAAACCACTGCTTAAGGATAGAAGGGAGGACACAAACAAATGGAAAAACATTCCATGCTCATGGATAGGAAGAATCCATATTGTGAAAATGGCCATAATGCCCAAAGTAATTTATAGATTCAATGCTATCCCCATCAAGCTACCAGTGACTTTCTTCACAGAATTGGAAAAAAAACTACTTTAAACTTCATATGAAACCATAAAATAGCCCACATAGCCAAGACAATCTTGGGCAAGAAGAACAAAGCTGCAGGCATCATGCTACCTGACTTCAAATCACACTACAAGGCTACAGTGACCAAAACAGCGTGGCACGGGTACCAAAACAGATATATAGACCAATGGAACAGAACAGAGGCCTCAGAAATAACACAATACATCTACAATCATCTGATCTTTGACACACCTGACACAAACAAGCAATGTGGAAAAGATTCTCTATTTAATAAATGGTGTTGGGAAAACTGGCTATCCATATGCAGAAAATTGAAACTGGACCCCTTCCTTATACCTTATACAAAAATCAACTCAAGATGGATCAAAGACTTAAACATAATACCTAGGATCATAAAATCCCTAGAAGAAAATCTGGGCAATAACATTCAGGACATAGGCATGGGCAGAGACTTCAGGTCTAAAACACCAAAAGCAATGGCAACAAAAGCCAAAATTGACAAATGGGACCTAATTAAACTAAAGAGCTTCTGCACCGCAAAAGAAAGTATCATCAGAGTGAACAGGCAACCTACAGAATGGGAGGAAATTTTTACAATCTATCCACCTGACAAAGGGCTAATACCCAGAATCTACAAGGAACTTGAACAAATTTACAAGAAAAAAACAACCCCATCAAAAAGTGGGCAAAGGGTATGAACAGACACTTCTCAAAAGAAGACATTTATGTAGCCAACAGACATGAAAAAAATGCTAATCATCACTGGTCATTAGAGAAATGCAAATCAAAACCACAATGACATACCATCTCACGCCAGTTAGGATGGCGATCATTAAAAAGTCAGGAAACAACAGATGCTGGTGAGGATGTGGAGAAATAGGAACGCTTTTACACTGTTGGTGGGAGTGTAAATTAGTTCAACCATTGTGGAAGACAGTGTGGTGATTCCTCAAGGATCTAGAACTGTAAATACCATTTGACCCAGCGATTGCATTACTGGGTATATTATAATCATTCTACTATAAAGACATATGGACATATATGTTTATTGCAGGGCTATTCACAATAGCAAAGACTTGGAACCAACCCAAATGTCCATCAATGATAGACTGGATTAAGAAAATGTGGCCCATATACACCGTGGAATACTATGCAGCCATAAAAAGGGATAAGTTCATGTCTTTTGCAGGGACATGGATGAAGTTGGAAACCATCATTCTCAGCAAACTATCACAAGATCAGAAAACCAAACACCACATGTTCTCACTCATAAGTAGGAGTTGAACAATGAGAACACATGGACACAGGGAGGGGAAACCTCATACACCGGGGCCTGTTGGGGGGTGAGAAGCTAGGGGAGGTACAACATTGAGAGAAATACCTAATGTAGGTGACAGGTTGTTGGGTAGAGCAAACCATCACCACGGCATGTGTATACCTATGTAACAAAGCTGCACATTCTGCACATGTACTCCAAAACTTAAAGTATAATTAAAAAAAAATAAAAATAGATAAAATCATTTCCAAGGCCATGTTTTCTGTATCTTTTATTCTAGGAGCTTTATAGTTTCAGGTCTTACATTTAGGTATTTAATCTATTTTGAGTTGATTTTTGTATGCGGTGTAAGAGTCCAGCTTCATTTTTTTACAAGTGGACATCCAGTTTTCCCAACACCATTTATTGTGGCCCTTGTTGAAAATTTGTTGATCATATATGCTTGCTTTTATTCTGCATTCTCTATTTTGTTCCATTGCTCTATGTGTCTGTTCTTATGCTAGTATCACACCGTTTTGAACTACTGTACCTTTTTAATATAATTTCAAATTAGGAAGTGTAATGGCTCCAAATTTGTTTTTTTCCAAGACTTTTTTTTTTTTTTTTTTTGCCTATTTTGTGTCTTTTGTGGTTCTATGAATTTTAGAACCATTTGTCTGTTTTGTGAGAAATGTCATTGCAATTTTGATAGGGATTGTGTCAAATCTGCATATTATTTTGAGTAGTATGGGCATTTTAACAATATTAAGTCTTCCACAAAATGGGATATCTTGACATTTATTTGTGTCTTTCTCAATTTCTTTCATCAGTATTACATAGTTTTATTATACAGATCTCTCACTTTTTTGGGTAAATTTATTCCTAGGTATTTTATTCTTTTTGATACAATAAAAAAATGAGATTATTGTCTTAAAGGACACAAAGTAACACACAAAAAACCCTTCCCTTATTTCTAATTCTAATAAATTATCATTTTATAAAACAGAAAATCTGCAGCAGAGGAAATTATCAACAGACAAAGATAATGGATGTAAAGAAGAGGAGGAAGAACTTTAGCATAGTAATCGGTATACAGGAGAGTCCAGGGCAGGTGCAAATAAAATATTGTAGGAAGTCAAGAAAAATAATCAGAAAACACCCTCAGATAATTATTATGAGGTTAAACAAATGAGATTTCACATGCTAAAAGCAGAGAGATAGCTTTTCTTTGAAATTAGGGGAAAATTAGTTATTGTTTTGTGGAATAAATGAAAATATATACTCATTTTGGTTCTTGGCAAATCGATCAACAAATGCTATATATGATTATTAATGTTAGTAGTAATGGCAGATTAAATTTTATATAGCTAAAGCTTAAAACAAATTACTGAGGATTTGGGCTTGAAAAAACAAGTAAAATTCTTGTTAAAAAAGAAAGCCAAGTCTTTCTTTTAGGCAGATTTCCCTTTTGATGTGAATTAAGGGAAAATATTTATCACTCACTGAGAAGTTTGCAGAGAAATGTTCAGATTTAAATTATTTTATCAAAGTAGAAGATTATTTAAATGAGTTCACTATGGGATATAAATATCAAAGAATGTGTAGAAAATGACAAAATGTTGTCATAGGCAGGGGAGAAGTGAAAAAACACTCAGGAGTAAGGAATAACAGAGCACTAATAAAGAATGGAAAATAAGATGAAGGAGAAGTTTGGGAAAGAAAATAAGAGGCTTCTACAGAACTAAATCATCACAAATGTCCTAAATTTAGTGCAAAAGCTCAGTGAAACTGCCTGAGCTTCACAGGAACTACCTGTGTTGGTCTCAGGGAAATAGTGGAGGATTAGAAAGGGACTAACCAACTGCATCAAATGCATGTGACTGGTTAATGTGGCAGTGACAGTGGTATGTGCTCCCTAAACCCCATTTTCCTATCCTCCCTGCTATAGAGCTATATTCAATTTCCATTATATTTAGCAGTTAGGTATGGCAATGACACTGAATTAGGCCCAATGATATGTAGCAGCTATATTGTGCATCATTTTTAACACTAACCTCTTTGTAAATAGTAAACTTTGCACCATTTTCTTCTTTTTTCTCTTCCCTCATCTGCCAGTTGTATTCCAAGAATCCAGGGGATGATTTGAGGGCTCTAGGGGATGATGAAGCCATTGCTGGGAAAGTACTTGGTCATACGGTTGTGGCGTGGAGCAGCCCTCCTCCAACTGCAACTTTCAACCAACGGTAGTGTGAGCAAGAAATGCTTTCATTGTGCAAAGTCATTCAGATCTCATGAATGTCAGTAAACCTATCCAGATGAGAACTCTTTCTTGATCTTTAGGTTTGGCACAGTGTGGGTAATTGATAATCTTCACCTAAGTTTCTAGTAGAATTATGGGAATGAAACCATTATGACAATACATTCGAGAGACAAGAGAATACAGAGACACAATTGAGGAGTTTTGCTGTGAAAGCAAAAAAAAAAAAAGTGTATTCGTATGTATATATAAGTAGAAAATATAAACGTATAATGAGGTGTGTGGTAGGCAGAATAATGCTGCCTCAAAAGTCCACGTCCTAATCTCTACAACCTGTGAATATATTAAGTTACATGGCAAAGGTGAATTAAGGTTGTAGGTAGAATGTAGTTGCCAATTAGCTGACCTTGAAACAAGGAGATTGTTCAGGTGGGCCTAATGTAAATTTACATAAATTCTTAAATAGAGAAGGAGGGAGAAGAATCAGAATCAGAGAGATGATGTCGTCAGAACAGCTCAACTGGCCATTGCTGGCTTTGAAGATCGAAGCGGGTCAGCATCTGGGAACTATAAAAGGCAATGAAATATGTTCTTCCTTAGAGCCTCCAGAAGGAACACAGCCCTGCCGACATCTTGCTCTCACACCAGTGAGGCCCCTTTGGACTTCTGACCTCGAGAACTGTAAGATAATAGATTTGTGTTGTTTTAAACCACTAAGTTTGTAGTAATTTGATACAGCAGCAATAGAGATCAAATTTAAAAAGCTCATTGTTTAAAAAAAACAAACAAAAATGGCACGCCTAAGAATATACTTTATAAAGAATATGTTCATATATGGAAAAAATTACAAAATCTTACTGCACATTATAAAAGAAAATCCATATAATTAGAGAAATGTAATCTGCTTCCAAGTAGGAAGGCCAAATACTAAATGTGTTCAATGTTCTCAAGTTAATGTATAGATTTAATGCAATAGCCCGAATATTCTTCAAGGCCTAATGTATTAGTCAAATATTAAATCCAGCTTGGTGCAGTGTTTTTTAAGTGCTTTTGTTTTGCAAAAGTGAAGCTAGAAAGCATTGAAGATTTGGATGTTCCTTGCCTCTGTTTCTCTCATCAAATTAATTTCATTACTTTCGACCACAGTTAGGTTTTTTCATACTCTCGGGGGGGGGGGGGGGGGGGGGGTGGGGTATGATTGCTCTGCAGTACGCAATCGATAAGCTGATTGAACCAGTCTGTGTCACATAACTGCTCCTGAACGTGTTTGTGTGGTGAAAAAATGGATATCGTAATTGGCCCAGTCTGGGACACATGCCAGTCTTATAGCCAGAGGAAATAGGTATTTTACCATAATAGGGACACAGATAAACAGAATATGTACTTAATATAATAACTTTATTTATAGGAATCTACTGTAGGAAAACAGGATGCAGAAAAATGTCTATGCAAATGTTTTTCATCATTGTAGTATTTATAAAAGTTAAGGAAACAAACAATTTTAAAACTCCAACGTAAGAGATAGTAAATTAAATTATGGCCTATCCACATGATGAAGTACTTTGCAGTCATTAAAAATATTTTCCATGAGTTTTTAGAACCGATTGATAGAATTCAAAATCCATGGGGAAATGCTCAAAATCATAAGCTAGCAAAAACAAAATACAAAAGAATGTATAATATGGCCTAATGTTACAAAAAGGTATAAATTTATACAACTTACCAAAATAATATATCTAAATAACAAACTTTATCTTGAACCTTTTCTCTTTTCAAATAAATAGCCAGAAGTGGCAGATACCTTGAAGTGTATAATTCCATATATAACATTGTCTTTGTAAACTCTATAAATATTCAATTAGTATAGACACATCTCTTGCCATGGTACCCAATGCTTTAATCCAATCATTTTGAAGCTTAACTGTGTATCCCAATCACCTGGAGGGTTGGTTAGACCATAGATTGCTGAGCCTTATCCTCAAAATCTGACTTATTAGGTTTGTGGTGGGAGCTGACAAATTACAACCCTAAGAAGTACCCATGTGATGCTAATGATAATGGTTTGAGGAGCACAGTTAGCTACAGCTCACGTTCTGTCTGACTAAATAAAATGCCTTCAACACTCTCCTCAGATGCACCTCTGAGCCTTCATCTAGCTTCTCCTTCTCCAGGTACCAACCCCACCACCATGCTTTCTCACCTGCCAAAATCCTCCCTGTTGAAGAATCAGCTGAGGGATCATCTCTCCTAAGAGGTATTTCCTTAACGTCCTAATCTGAATCACGTGATGTTCTCACCTGTTCTGAGTGTCTTGGGTGACTTCTGTCAGCCTCTCTGGAAGTCAACAAGCTATTATATCCCCTACCAGAGCTTTGAATAGATAAATGAACCTATTATTTTTATCTATCTATAATTATGTAAGGTGGTAGTTGTTATTCAATCAAATTGTACAGACCAGTAAACAGATTCACAGAGATTAGTTACATATTAGGGGTCAGACAGACAGTGACTAGCAGGGGCAAGTCTCAACCCCAGTTTTTCTGAATGCAAGTTCTATCTTTTCTATATTAGTCCATTCTGTTCTCCAACCATATATGACATATGCTATGCATATAAAACTTTTTTTCTACCACCTACTACTATGAGATAAATCTGGTTCAAAACTAATGGAACTGACGACTTGATCTTGGCATCCTTGAAGAGCCACCGGTAGCAGAAAAGTAGAAGGCAAAAGAAATGATTCCTATTTAAAAACAAAACAAAAACATTTCTCTGTTCAGCCAAATTGTTTTTCTGTAACAGATTTACTGATATTTTTCATATCTAATACACCTATTTAAAGTATATAATTCAATACTTTTTTTTTTAATAATTCCATTGTGCAACCATCACCACAATCACTTTTGGGACACTTTCATTACCCTCAAAAGAAACTCATATCATTTAACTTTCATTTCCCAACTCCTGCTTCCTCTAGCCTTAGGAAACGACTAATATCTCTCTCTCTGGATGTGCCTGCTGTGGACATTTCATGTAAATGGAATCATGTGGCCTTGTGTGCCTGGCTTCCTTCAGTTAGCACAATGTTTAAGGTTCAGCCATGCTATAGTATGCACCAATAGTTCATTTGGTTTTATTTCATTTAAGATATACTATATTTTAACTTTTGTTCATGAGGTGATGGACTCTTAAGTTGCTTCCACTTTTTGACTACTCTGAACAATGCCTCTATGAACACTTGTATATAAGGTTTTGCGTGGGAATATACTTTCATGTCTCTTTGGGTACATACCTAAGAATGCAATTGCTAGATCATATAGTAATTCTATGTTTAACCTTTTGCAGAACTGCCAGACTGTTTTTCAAAGTGGCTGCACTATTTTTTAAATTATGAACTTAATTGATAAATTTTATTTGTTCTGTGAAAAACAACATTTAAACAAAATATGTACTTTTCATTCAGTTATTCATTGTCGGGCCAGTACAACTGACAGTCTCCTGGGTCTCTCTGAGGGAGGATCTCTGCAGAATCCTCACCCTCCTCACTTGTTCATGCCATTTCATCTGGTCCATCTGACCTGTGGCAAATTTCTCATTTCACTCATTACCTACCTCCTAGTCTGACCATTTCTAGAATCCTGGAATAAGGCCTAATTGATTGAGCAGGTGACCTGTGGTTTCACTTAAGAAACTGAAGAAAAAGTTGGTGAAAACATGTGAGTTTACTCAACCAGCAGACAAGAATTGGCCCTGATTGTTTTCACTAGTAATCAGTTTTAACCTCTTGATGATATATTTCTGCTGAACTCATGGAAAGTATCATGCCATTGAAGTACCAATCAAGTATCTGTTTCCCATTTCAAAAATATTTATCTGTAATCTCTTATAGGTTGTTCTTTTATTCACATTTCAATTAGGCTTTTCCATAATCAGAGTTAGGTCTCCTCTTTAAAAAAAGAAAATCAAATTTACAAAATGCTTCAAATTAGAAAAGAGTTGTAAAGGAGGGCAGCCTATAAGCCTACTCCATTAAGATTAAGTTTACAGTAATTCCAAAAATAGCCATTGAAATTGTGATTTTTTTTAATTAATGAGGAGTTCTCAATACTCTGTGGGATTTTAGTATTTCTCCAACAAAATAAGAATCCTATGTTTCAGAGCACAGGCTTTGGAGTCTGTAGCATCCAAGCTGAGTGACCTTAGGCATGTAAATAAATCTCTCTAGTTTCTCATTGGTCAAATTGGGCGTGGTGGCTCAGGCCTGACAATCCCAGCTACTCAGGAAGCTGAGGCAGTAGAATCACTTGAACCTGGCAGATGCAGTTTGCAGTAAGCCAAGATTGCACCACTGCACTCCAGCCTGGGCAACAGAGCAAGACTCCATCTCAGTCAGTCAATCAATAAAAGCTATGATAGAGATATCATCAAATTGAGAAGTCATTCGTATAAGACTAGGAATGTCAGTGTGGAGAAGAGGTGTTCCTACAGAATGACATTTCAAAAAGTCTATAAAAGGTATAGTAGATATTTACCCAAAATAAAATTTAACCTTGTGCTAGCAGTTTAAAATGACTTTCTGAAATGTTGACGGCAGTATTTAGACTCCTTCCCACACCTCTGGAAGGGATACATGAACCCCCAAATTGAGAACCATTATCTTAATAAATGTGAAACTACTTAACCTGCCCTGTAAATCCCTTACGCTGTGTCTCTTCCTGCCTCTGGCCTAATTATCCACCTCACCATGTTAAAGAAAACCAGAAAGGTTAAAGCAGTAAAGGTAGATTTTACTTAGGAACTGTTGAAATAGGGAAAAAGAGACCTTAGTATAGAACTGGGATCAATTCTGAATACAACAAGGACAAATAAGAATTTATAACCAAAAAGCAGGTTTTTATGTTGTTTGTTTGGAAGGAATGTGGAATTACTAATAGGAGACATTAAGGGCAGGAGAAGTTCTTGCTAAACTGACCTAACAGGATTCTTGCTGAAGGAAGGTCATGGTGATCAGCTATCATCTCGGGAATGGTGGGGGAATGAGGAATTTGGTCAGATATCAAGGGTGAGGGATTCTCCCTAAACTGACTTGGCAGAAATCTTTCTAAAACTAGGGTATAAAGTCCTGAGTACAAGGGCCAAGTACAAGCCTATTAAGAAAAGGTCTATTAAGTCTATTAATAGACCTAGATCAAGCCTATTAAGACTCCTATTATAGGAGTCTGGCTAAAGTTTGGTCAAGGAGAGAGTCTTTGCCAACTCCTTTTTACATGCTGTACTCCAACCATTTTTGCTGTTCCTCCAAATATTTCACACTTACATCCTTTCTTTATCCTGTTCCCAAAGCTCAGAATCTTCTTGTCTCATTTTATACCTGTCAAGACATGGGTCAAATGTCATGTTCTCTGTAGGAACACCTCTTCTCCACACTGACATTCCTAGTCTTATATGAATGAATTCTCAATAATTTGATGATATCTCTATCATAGCATTAATTAATTGATTGATTGATTGAGATGGAGTCTTGCTCTGTTGCTCAGGCTGCAGTGCAACAGTGGTGCAATCTTGGCTTACTGCAACCTGCATCTTCCAGGTTCAAATGATTCTCCTGCCTCAGCCTCCTGAGTAGCTGGGATTATCAGGCCTGCACCACCACACCCAGTTAAGTTTTGTTTTTGTTGTTGTTGTTGTTGTTGTTGTTGTTGTTTTAGTAGAGAGGGGGTTTTGCCATGTTGGCCGCTCTGGTCTCGAACTCCTGACCTCAAGTTATCTGCCCGTATCAGCCTCCCAAAGTGGGATTACAGGCATGAGCTCCTGGCCTATCATACCTTTTATCACATTCTATTAGAATTACTGTTTTGTCTCACTTAAGAGATAGTAAGGTACTAAAGTTCAGATCCCCTCATTATTTTCTTCTGTGGCCTTGCACTTAGAGATCCATAATAAATATATGATTAATAAATTAAACAACTAACTCTTGGGCGGATGGTGAAGGTACACAGGCAATTAGAGAGTACCTTGGTGATAAAGTGGTCTATTGGTTCTCAAGCATTTTGGGGTCTAGAACTCCTCTGAACATCATATACAAGGTCAGAACCCACTCCCCAAAAGGATGTTTACATGAATAGCCACATACAATTTC
The DNA here is from genome assembly GCF_002776525.5 of Piliocolobus tephrosceles. Classification (NCBI taxonomy): domain Eukaryota; kingdom Metazoa; phylum Chordata; class Mammalia; order Primates; family Cercopithecidae; genus Piliocolobus; species Piliocolobus tephrosceles. Next base: position 110,469,208 of record NC_045440.1, on the reverse strand, counting down.
TTACAATGTTAGGTCAGTGGACTTGGTCTCAGCTTATAACTTCTGTCTTCAGAGAACTTGGTCTCAGCTTATAACTTCTGTCTTCAGAGAGAAGGATGTTCTGTTCTTCGGATTATAGGGTGGATCCCACTTACATGAAGGTCTTAAGACCTATTTCAGGGGAAGGACAGAAAATTCTAAGTTTATGGACCACTTAAGGGAAGAAGGATGGAAGGTGGTCAGACTTTCCTTCTTCTGCAATTTTCTCAACTTCCTTCTACTTAAAATATTCAGTATACCAAAGTGTTGTATTGGGGTAGTGTGTTCTGAATCCATCAGGAGAAAAGGATAAAGAAATACGAAGTGAAGGGACACATTTAGACTAATATTTGTTGTCTTAATCAAACTAAAAGTAATGTAATTATTGCTTGAAATAACACAAATGTAAAAGACATACTACATCGAGTACAGAGCTAGAGGAAAAGGAAAGAGTTGGTGGGAGGGAAAGGCCATATCTCCACCAATATTGTTTTTATTGTTTTCTGTTGCTATATTTAAAGAGAAAATAAGCAGTGGAATAGGATATCATTTTTCTTTCCACTGTGGTTAATGGGCACAAATTACAAGATAAAATGTGCCTTTGTAATTAGTGACTGAGTATGTCATTGCAACAAAGGAAGGCAATATCCTGGGTTGGTTGAACTTCAATTGTGATGAATTATGTAAATGAAAATACCTGAAGAATTAACTAAATCAAATTATTTTTAGAAAAATGGATGAGAGAACACACATGACTGTAGCAATATACAAGTATACTAGCAAAAATAATTCTTCTAATGTTCTTGAGATGTTTCCATGAAATTATGGATGTTTCTATTTGAATCTAATTTAATTATCGAGTTCTTTTAGAAATCTATTAAAATGGGATTTTAGAAACTTATGGAATCTAGGTGGTATTTGTACATCCTTTGAAATGTTACTGCATTAATCATTTTAAACAAAATTGTTGCCCACAGATAGTTCAAATATGTGGAGATGCCATCAAGGAAACTATCTTTGTGCTAGATATTGATAAACAGTTTTGTAACTGCCACTATTTACATTGTAAAACTGCCTCTTCAGACAGCTTCTCTAAAATGACCTCTTTCCATGTTAACTTTCATAAAGTTTAAATAGATTTAAAGAAAAGCTGTTTTCTATTTAATAACATTTTGGTAAACGTCCCACTATTTTATCTCAGTTCTATAAAAAGGAATAAATAAACTAAAAATACATCAATGCCTATTATTGCCTGAATATAATACCTCATTGATTTATTATTTACGGGAGAAAAATACTAAAAAGATGGAAAAGCATAAATTAGGTGTAGAAGACAGACAGGCTGAGATGCAGATAGGGAGAGGAATTTGTCCCTTCAGCTACTATTGTTAATAGGAAGAATGTGTAATTGATTATCCAAGTTGAGATGCTTCAGAGAGTCAAAGTGGCTATTGTGCTGGGGCGATAGGTATAAAATTAGGCCTTTCTCAGGAGAACTGGGACATATGAATTGGGTTATATGCTCACCCTAATTAAGCATCTGTTAACGTGCCAAACATAGGAACACTTTATCAAGGGTCCCACAGTCTAACAGGTGAAAGACTAAATCGGTCCTGCAAAACAGACTACAGGAAGGCACTATCTTCCCAACCAGCTGTGCTCTATAACACCTTTCTCACTCCCTGTTAATGTAGATTTCCTACATTTAAGTAGAAACACAAGAACGCTCTTGCTATCAGAATTGTGCATGCCACAGAATGCTTGAGCCAGTTCTGAGTGTTAGCTCACTCTCTGAGGACTTATGAGATAAACAGCACTGATCTTGAATCTCTACATTGACACTTTCAAGTAGATAACAATTTTCTCATTGTTCGTAATATGCTGGGCACTGTCCTATATATTGGCTTCCACACATATATTGACCCACACAATCTTTAAAGCCACTCTGTGACATTGATCCTATTGTTACCCCAATTTACAGATGACAAAATATCTGTAACATTTTATACCTCAGAGAGGGTAATTAACTTATTCCAGGGCACAGTCATAAGCATGCAAACCAGGATTCAAATCCAGAAATGTGGCTCCAAATGTTAACAATAATCAGTACACTTTACTGGATTTAACAGAATACCAGGTTCAACTTGGAACTGATATCTATGAATTAATAATCCTTATCAGTTCAACTGTAATATAAGTAGGTTTAGTGTTATTAATCTGCTTGTATAGCTATATGTGCTTCCCTTATAATTGATTATCTTTCCCCAAATATGTATGCTTAAAAATAAAGGAGTCTAAAATTGCTTGGAAGATACATTATCTTTTCACAAGATAAATATATACTAATGTTATTGAAGAAAGGCAGGAGTCCATGTTTTAAGAGTCTGAGAAAAAAATTGCTATTTAAGCTCCAAAACCCACAGGAAACCACAACCCCTTATCCAACAGTGTAATCAGTTGAATTGTCCAAGTATCCATCATTCCAAATATACCTCCTCAAAGGCCAAATGAAGATGATTGGTTCAATCAAAATATTCAGTCAGAAAAGCTTTTTTTTATTTTTTTTAACATGCTGATCTCATAAAGATGACTGGCTTGTACCTATACTGTAAGTTAGTTTAATTTACATTTCAATTTCTGAACTCTCAAAATAGTTTCAATTTTTAGAACAGGTTTAGATATCAGAAGGACATGAATAGGATTCTCATGGCCTACCATCTGCATGAAGTAGGATTGTATTCTATCAGGTTATTCTAAGTACTCTGCATAATTGGGTTTATTATAAATGTTTGCTAACAGAATTGGAGTCCTCTTGCTTTTGACCTAAATAACTGAAAATCATTCTAAATTGCAATTGTTCACATTACTTCTTTTGTACATATAGATAAAGACTTTAAGGTGTCTCTACTAGTCCTTAATGGGGCAGTATGAAACAGTAAACTTAGAATGAATTGGGTTCCGTTGCTGTCTCCTCCTGTAATTTAGTCATTATTGAATGTATTAGTCTGTTTTCACACCGGTATAAAGAACTGACTGAGGCTGGGTAACTTACAAAGAAAAGAAGCTTAATTGACTCATACTTCTGCATGGCTGGGGAGGCCTCAGGAAACTTTTAGTCACAACAGAAGGTGAAGAAGCAGCAAGTACCTTCACAAGACAACAGGAAAGAGAGCAAGCAATGGGGAAACTGCCAAACACTTAAACCATCAGATCTTATGAGAATTCACTATCATGAGAGCAGCATTGGGGAAACTATAGAACTGAAAATAACCAGCCTGAATATTACAAAGATGATGTTGCTTCCCCCATTGATCCAATCACCTCCTACCAAGTCCCTCCCTCTACTTGTGAGGATTACAATTTGAGATGAGATTTGGATGGGGACACAGCCAAACCATGTCATTGAGGAAAAACACTTGACAGTTTATGCCCTGGTTTTCCAAACTATAAAATGAGATGGTTTCCCACCTATTTAATTTTAAATATTGGTTCAAAATTAAAATGACACAATATATACAAATATACTTTGTAAATTATAAAACTCTATAAGTTTCATATTATGAAATGTGGGTTGCTGGACAATATGAACAGATCCCAAGGTATAATCTGAAAGTTTAGAGCTTTTTGTCTGATACTTTTTACTCTTTTTTATTATTATTATTATTGTACTTTAAGTTCTAGGGTACATGTGCATAACGTGCAAGTTTGTTACATATGTATACTTGTGCCATGTTGGTGTGCTGCACCCATCAACTCGTCAGCACCCATCAGTTCATCATTTATATCATGTATAACTCCCCAATGCAATCCC